>NC_061510.1:329260843-329277398 GCF_022539505.1 Lolium rigidum
CCGTATCGTGGCTCTCGGTGCCGGGGGTTTCGCGACGGAGGATTTAAGTAGGCGGAAGGGCAACGCGGGGGCCACACGAGGGCCCCACACCGTAGGTCGGCGCGGCCAGGGCCAGGGCCGCGCCGCCCTAGTGTGGCGGCGCCTCGTGGCCCCACTTCGACTCCTCTTCGGTCTTCTGGAAGCTTCGTGGCAAAATAGGACCCTGGGCATTGATTTCGTCCAATTCCGAGAATATTTCGTTACTAGGATTTCTGAAACCAAAAACAGCAGAAACTGTCATAAGCATGTATATACAAAGTTCCGATAGAATATGATATTTCTGAAACCAAAATTAACGGAAACATAAAAGCAGTAACTGTCATAAGCATGTATATACAAAGTTCCGATAGAATATGATATGTGGATGAGCGAGACGTCGGTATATGATGGCGTGTAACTCACACGTTCGTTGGGAACCCCAAGAGGAAGGTATGATGCGCACAGCAGCAAGTTTTCCCTCAGAAAGAAACCAAGGTTTATCGAACCAGGAGGAGCCAAGAAGCACGTTGAAGGTTGATGGCGGCGGGATGTAGTGCGGCGCAACACCGGAGATTCCGGCGCCAACGTGGAACCTGCACAACACAACCAAAGTAGTTTGCCCCAACGAAACAAGTGAGGTTGTCAATCTCACCGGCTTGCTGTAACAAAGGATTAACCGTATTGTGTGGAAGATGATTGTTTGCAGTAAAACAAGTAAAGAACAAGTATTGCAAAGCAGATTTGTATTTCAGTATAAAAGAATGGACCGGGTTCCACAGCTCACTAGAGGTGTCTCTCCCATAAGATAAAAGCATGTTGGGTGAACAAATTACGATCGGGCAATTGACAAATAGAGAGGGCATAACAATGCACATACATGTCATGATAAATATAGTGAGATTTAATTGGGCATTACGACAAAGTACATAGACCGCCATCCAGCATGCATCTATGCCTAAAAAGTCCACCTTCAGGTTATCATCCGAACCCCTTCCAGTATTAAGTTGCAAAACAACAGACAATTGCATTAAGTATGGTGCGTAATGTAATCAACAACTACATCCTTAGACATAGCATCAATGTTTTATCCCTAGTGGCAACAACACATCCACAACCTTAGAACTTTCTGTCACTGTCCCGGATATCAATGGAGGCATGAACCCACTATCGAGCATAAATACTCCCTCTTGGAGTTAAGAGCAAAAACTTGGCCAGAGCCTCTACTAATAACGGAGAGCATGCAAGATCATAAACAACACATAGGTAATAACTTGATAATTAACATAACATAGTATTCTCTATCCATCGGATCCCGACAAACACAACATATAGAATTACAGATAGATGATCTTGATCATGTTAGGCAGCTCACAAGATCCAACAATGAAGCACAATGAGGAGAAGACAACCATCTAGCTACCGCTATGGACCCATAGTCCAGGGGTGAACTACTCACTCATCACTCCGGAGGCGACCATGGCGGTGAAGAGTCCTCCGGGAGATGAATCCCCTCTCCGGCAGGGTGCCGGAGGTGATCTCCGGAATCCCCCGAGATGGGATTGGCGGCGGCGGCGTCTCAGTAAGGTTTTCCGTATCGTGGCTCTCGGTACTGGGGGTTTCGCGACGGAGGATTTAAGTAGGCGGAAGGGCAACGCGGGGGGCCACACGAGGGCCCCACACCGTAGGTCGGCGCGGCCAGGGCCAGGGCCGCGCCGCCCTAGTGTGGCGGCGCCTCGTGTCCCCACTTCGACTCCTCTTCGGTCTTCTGGAAGCTTCGTGGCAAAATAGGACCCTGGGCATTGATTTCGTCCAATTCCGAGAATATTTCGTTACTAGGATTTCGAAACCAAAAACAGCAGAAAACAAGAACTCGGCTCTTCGGCATCTTGTTAATAGGTTAGTTCCGGAAAATGCACGAATATGACATAAAGTGTGCATAAAACATGTAGATATCATCAATAATGTGGCATGGAACATAAGAAATTATCGATACGTCGGAGACGTATCAGCATCCCTAAGCTTAGTTCTGCTCGTCCCGAGCAGGTAAAACGATAACAAAGATAATTTCTGAAGTGACATGCCATCATAACCTTGATCATACTATTTGTAAACATATGTAATGAATGCAGCGATCAAAACAATGGTAATGACATGAGTAAACAAGTGAATCATAAAGAAAAGACTTTTCATGAATAGTACTTCAAGACAAGCATCAATAAGTCTTGCATAAGAGTTAACTCATAAAGCAATAAATCAAAGTAAAGGTATTCAAGCAACACAAAGGAAGATTAAGTTTCAGCGGTTGCTTTCAACTTGTAACATGTATATCTCATGGATAATTGTCAACATAGAGTAATATAACAAGTGCAATATGCAAGTATGTAGGAATCAATGCACAGTTCACACAAGTGTTTGCTTCTTGAGGTGGAGAGAGATAGGTGAACTGACTCAACATAAAAAGTAAAAAAGAATGGTCCTTCAAAGAGGAAAGCATCGATTGCTATATTTTTGCTAGAGCTTTTATTTTGAAAACATGAAACAATTTTGTCAACGGTAGTAATAAAGCATATGAGTTATGAAAATTATATCTTACAAGTTACAAGCCTCATGCATAGTATACTAATAGTGCCCGCACCTTGTCCTAATTAGCTTGGACTACCGGATCATCGCAATACACATGTTTTAACCAAGTGTCACAATGGGGTACCTCCATGCCGCCTGTACAAAGGTCTAAGGAGAAAGCTCGCATTTTGGATTTCTCGCTTTGATTATTCTCAACTTAGACATCCATACCGGGACAACATGGACAACAGATAATGGACTCCTCTTTAATGCATAAGCATGTGGCAACAATTATTATTCTCATATGAGATTGAGGATATATGTCCAAAACTGAAACTTCCACCATGAATCATGGCTTTAGTTAGCGGCCCAATGTTCTTCTCTAACAATATGCATGCTCCAACCATTAAGGTGGTAGATCTCTCTTACTTCGTACAAGACGGACATGCATAGCAAATCACATGATATTCAACAAAGAATAGTTGATGGCGTCCCCGGAAAACATGGTTATCGCACAACAAGCAACTTAATAAGAGATAAAGTGCATAAGTACATATTCAATACCACAATAGTTTTTAAGCTATTTGTCCCATGAGCTATATATTGCAAAGGTGAATGATGGAATTTTAAAGGTAGCACTCAAGCAATTTACTTTGGAATGGCGGATAAATACCATGTAGTAGGTAGGTATGGTGGACACAAATGGCATAGTGGTTGGCTCAAGGATTTTGGATGCATGAGAAGTATTCCCTCTCGATACAAGGTTTAGGCTAGCAAGGTTATTTGAAACAAACACAAGGATGAACGGTGCAGCAAAACTCACATAAAAGACATATTGTAAACATTATAAGACTCTACACCATCTTCCTTGTTGTTCAAAACTCAATACTAGATATTATCTAGACTCTAGAGAAACCAAATATGCAAACCAAATTAGAAATCTCTAAGTGTTTCTTCATTAATAGGTGCAAAGTATATGATGCAAGAGCTTAAAAATGAGCACAACAATTGCCAAGTATCAAATTATCCAAGACATTTTAGAATTACTACATGTAGCATTTTCCAATTCCAACCATATAACAATTTAACGAAGAAGAAACTTCGCCATGAATACTATGAGTAAAGCCTGACATACTTGTCCATATGCTACAGCGAAGTGTGTCTCTCTCCCACAAAGTGAATGCTAGGATCCATTTTATTCAAACAAAACAAAAACAAAAACAAACCGATGCTCCAAGCAAAGCACATAAGATGTGGCCGAATAAAAATATAGTTTCAGGGGAGGAACCTGATAATGTTGTCGATGAAGAAGGGGATGCCTTGGGCATCCCCAAGCTTATACGCTTGAGTCTTCTTAGAATATGCAGGGGTGAACCACCGGGGCATCCCCAAGCTTAGAGCTTTTACTCTCCTTGATCATATTGTATCATACTCCTCTCTTGATCCTTGAAAACTTCCTCCACACCAAACTCGAAACAACTCATTAGAGGGTTAGTGGACAATAAAAATTAACATGTTCAGAGGTGACACAATCATTCTTAACACTTCTGGACATTGCATAAAGCTACTGGACATTAATGGATCAAAGAAATTCATCCAACATAGCAAAAGAGGCAATGCGAAATAAGAATCTGTCAAAACAGAACAGTCCGTAAAGATGGATTTTATTGAGGCACCAGAATTTATCAAATGAAAATGCCCAAATTGAATGAAAGTTGCGTACATATCTGAGGATCACTCACGTAAATTGGCTTAATTTTCTGAGTTACCTACAGAGAATTAGACCCAGATTCGTGACAGCAAAGAAATCTGTTTCTCGCGCAGTAATCCAAATCTAGTATTTACTTTACTATCAAAGACTTTACTTGGCACAACAAAACACAAAACTAAGATAAGGAGAGGTTGCTACAGTAGTAAACAACTTCCAAGACTCAAATATAAAACAAAAATACTGTAGTAAAAACATGGGTTGTCTCCCATAAGCGCTTTTCTTAACGCCTTTCAGCTAGGCGCGTAAAGTGTGTATCAAGTAACATCAAGAGACGAAGCATCAACATCATAATTTGTTCTAATAATAGAATCATAAGGTAACTTCATTCTCTTTCTAGGGAAGTGTTCCATACCTTTCTTGAGAGGAAATTGATATTTAATATTACCTTCCTTCATATCAATGGTAGCTCCAACAGTTCGAAGAAAAGGTCTTCCCAATATAATGGGGCAAGATGCATTGCATTCAATATCCAAGACAACAAAATCAACGGGGACAAGGTTATTGTTAACCATAATATGAACATTATCAACTCTCCCCAAAGGTTTCTTTTTAGCATTATCAGCGAGATTAACATCCGGATAACAGCTTTTCAATGGTGGCAAGTCAAGCATATCATAGACTTTCTTAGGCATAACGAAATACTTGCACCAAGATCACATAAAGCATTACAATCAAAATCTTTGACCCTCATTTTAATGATGGGCTCCCAACCATCCTCTAGCTTTCTAGGAATAGAAGTTTCAAGTTTTAGTTTCTCTTCTCTAGCTTTTATGAGAGCATTTGTAATATGTTTTGTGAAAGCCAAGTTTACAAGCACTAGCATTAGGACTTTTAGCAAGTTTTTGTAAGAACTTTATAACTTCAGAGATGTGGCAATCATCAAAATCTAAATCATTACAATCTAAAGCAATGGGATTATCATCCCCAAGGTTGGAAAAAATTTCAGCAGCTTTATCACGAGCGGTTTCAGTAGTTTTAGCAGCTTCGAGTAATTTTGCGCGCTTTGCACTAGGAGTAGTAACATTGCCAACACCAATTATATTATCATTGATAGTAGGAGGTGCAGCAACATGTGAATCATTAGCATTGCTAGTGGTGGTAATAGTCCAAACTTTAGCTACATTTTTCTCTATAGCTAGTTTTTCATTTTCATCTCTATCCCACCTAGCACGCAGTTCAGCCATTAATCTTATATTCTCATTTATTCTAACTTGGATGGCATTCGCTGTAGTAACAATTTTATTTTAAATATCCCTATTAGGCATAACTTTCGATTTCAAAAGATCAACATCAGAGGCAAGACTATCAACCTTAGAAGCGAGAATATCAATTTTATTGAGCTTTTCCTCAACAGATTTGTTAAAGGCAGTTTGTGTACTAATAAATT
The DNA here is from genome assembly GCF_022539505.1 of Lolium rigidum. Lineage (NCBI taxonomy): Eukaryota > Viridiplantae > Streptophyta > Magnoliopsida > Poales > Poaceae > Lolium > Lolium rigidum. The sequence goes on from NC_061510.1 coordinate 329,266,582, forward strand.
CTTTAAGCATAGCTTCAAGTCCAGGGGGTGTGTTCCTATTATTGTTGTAAGAATTCCCATAAGAATTAGCATAACCGTTACCATTATTATAAGGATATGGCCTATAGTTATTACTAGAATTGTTCCGATAAGCATTGTTGTTGAAATTATTATTTTTAATGAAGTTTACATCAACATGTTCTTCTTGGGCAACCAATGAAACTAACGGAACATTATTAGGATCAACATTAGTCCTACCATTCACAAGCATAGACATAATAGCATCAATCTTATCATTCAAGGAAGAGGATTCTTCAACAGAATTTACCTTCTTACCTTGTGGAGCTCTTTCCGTGTGCCATTCGGAGTAATTAATCATCATATTATCAAGAAGCTTTGTTGCTTCACCAAGAGTGATGGACATAAAGGTACCTCCAGCAGCTGAATCCAATAAATTCCGCGAAGAAAAATTTAGTCCTGCATAAAAGGTTTGGATGATCATCCAAGTAGTCAGTCCATGGGTTGGGCAATTTTTGACCAAAGATTTCATTCTTTCCCAAGCTTGAGCAACATGTTCATTATCCAATTGTTTAAAATTCATTATGCTACTCCTCAAAGATATAATTTTAGCAGGGGGATAATATCTACCAATAAAAGCATCCTTGCATTTAGTCCATGAATCAATACTATTCTTAGGCAGAGATAGCAACCAATCTTTAGCTCTTCCTCTTAATGAGAAAGGAAACAATTTTAATTTTATAATGTCACCATCTACATCTTTATACTTTTGCATTTCACACAATTCAACAAAATTATTGAGATGGGCAGCAGCATCATCGAACTAACACTAGAAAATTGCTCTCGCATAACATGATTCAAGAAAGCGAGGTTTAATTTCAAAGAATTCTGCTGTAGTAGCAGGTGGAGCAATAGGTGTGCATAGGAAATCATTATTATTTGTGGTTGTGAAGTCACACAACTTAGTATTTTCAGGGGTGGCCATTTTAGCAGTAGTAAATAAAACAAACTAGATAAAGTAAATGCAAGTAACTAATTTTTTTGTGTTTTTGATATAGAGTGCAAGACAGTAAATAAAGTAAAGCTAGCAACTAATTTTTTTGTGTTTTGATATAATGCAGCAAACAAATAAGTAAATAAAATAAAGCAAGACAAAAACAAAGTAAAGAGATTGGGAAGTGGAGACTCCCCTTGCAGCGTGTCTTGATCTCCCCGGCAACGGCGCCAGAAAAAGAGCTTGATGGCGTGTAACTCACACGTTCGTTGGGAACCCCAAGAGGAAGGTATGATGCGCACAGCAGCAAGTTTTCCCTCGTAAAGAAACCAAGGTTTATCGAACCAGGAGGAGCCAAGAAGCACGTTGAAGGTTCATGGCGGCGGGATGTAGTGCGGCGCAACACCGGAGATTCCGGCGCCAACGTGGAACCCGCACAACACAACCAAAGTACTTTGCCCCAACGAAACGATGAGGTTGTCAATCTCACCGGCTTGCTGTAACAAAGGATTAACCGTATTGTGTGGAAGATGATTGTTTGCGTAAAACAAGTAAAAAACAAGCATTGCAGCAGATTTGTATTTCAAGTATAAAAGAATGGACCGGGGTCCACGAGCTCACTAGAGGTGTCTCTCCCATAAGATAAAAGCATGTTGGGTGAACAAATTACAGTCGGGCAATTGACAAATAGAGAGGGCATAACAATGCACATACATGTCATGATAAATATAGTGAGATTTAATTGGGCATTACGACAAAGTACATAGACCGCCATCCAAAGCATGCATCTATGCCTAAAAAGTCCACCTTCGAGTTATCATCCGAACCCCTTCCAGTGTTAAGTTGCAAAACAACAGACAATTGCATTAAGTATGGTGCGTAATGTAATCAACAACTACATCCTTAGACATAGCATCAATGTTTTATCCCTAGTGGCAACAACACATCCACAACCTTAGAACTTTCTATCACTGTCCCAGATATCAATGGAGGCATGAACCCACTATCGAGCATAAATACTCCCTCTTGGAGTTAAGAGCAAAAACTTGGCCAAGCCTCTACTAATAACGGAGAGCATGCAAGATCATAAACAACACATAGGTAATAACTTGATAATTAACATAACATAGTATTCTCTATCCATCGGATCCCGACAAACACAACATATAGAATTACAGATAGATGATCTTGATCATGTTAGGCAGCTCACAAGATCCAACAATGAAGCACAATGAGGAGAAGACAACCATCTAGCTACTGCTATGGACCCATAGTCCAGGGGTGAACTACTCACTCATCACTCCGGAGGCGACCATGGCGGTGAAGAGTCCTCCGGGAGATGAATCCCCTCCCGAGCAGGTGCCGGAGGTGATCTCCGGAATCCCCCGAGATGGGATTGGCGGCGGCGGCGTCTCGCAAGGTTTTCCGTATCGTGGCTCTCGGTACCGGGGGTTTCACGACGGAGGCTTTAAGTAGGCGGAAGGGCAACGCGGGGGCCACACGAGGGCCCCACACCATAGGTCGGCGCGGCCAGGGCCTGGGCCGCGCCGCCCTAGTGTGGCGGCGCCTCGTGGCCCCACTTCGACTCCTCTTCGGTCTTCTGGAAGCTTCGTGGCAAAATAGTACCTTGGGCATTGATTTCGTCCAATTCCGAGAATATTTCGTTACTAGGATTTCTGAAACCAAAAACAGCAGAAAACAGCAACTGGCTCTTCGGCATCTTGTTAATAGGTTAGTTCCGGAAAATGCACGAATATGACATAAAGTGTGCATAAAACATGTAGATATCATCAATAATGTGGCATGGAACATAAGAAATTATCGATACGTCGGAGACGTATCAGTATACCTCCCCCCTCCCCCCCCCAATATTAGGATTTTGGCCTAAGTGGAGATCAACTACCGCGTGAGTAGTGGCTCCAGGATGGTGGGTCATCCCTAGCATGATCGTACCCCATCCCTCATGAGGAAGAAGAAGCAGAAGACCCATAGTCATAGTCAGGTTGCTGATATGGGAACCCAGCAGTGTTGGAGGGCTGGACGAAGTTATCTTCAGCCTCCCCTCCATCTTCATGTACATGTCGCCCCTGCTCCTCTATGTATGTGTCAAGCTCTTGCTCCGTGAGTGACCATCCTTCCCTGGCATCAAGGTTAAGCAAAAGGGGCGCATGCAAATTGACTAGACAATCGATCTTAGTTACCCTCCATGACGATTTCTTGAAAAAGGTAACTTCATAAGGTAGGTTGCCAATGTTAGCTTGAAAATAAACAAATTGGTGTTGCATCATGGAATTAAGATCAAGCCTCTCTAATGGAAATTGAAAGTCCAAAGCATGTGGAACTAGACCGTGAAAGGCTAATAAACGAGAGGCAATGAGGCCTCCACAAACTCCTCCTTTCTCACGGTTAGTAGTAAGACGGGAAGCTATCAAAGCACCCAAATTATATGCTCTATCTTGTTTCAAGGCAATAGCTAGAAAGGCTAAATCATGAGAGGATAATTTTTTTGCATTCTTTCTAGCTAGAACGCACTTAGTAATGAAATAGACAAAATACCGAATAGATGGAAGTTGAATACTTCGGATTCTACCATCCTCCTCTGAGAAACTCCTCCCCTGGCAAATTTCTTTGTAGAGGTCCATCAATAGCTTGGGTCGCTCCTTGATCCTTCCGCACGATCACCATTGTGGCACTCTAATGGCTGAATAGAAATCATCGAGAGGCAAATCGACAACTTTATTATATATTTTGTAATGAACCATGGGGTTAGGCAATTTTCAACTAAATCTGAAATCCTGCACCACAGACATAGTTAGCTTTATATATTGTTATGGTTCACCATCAACAAAACTTTCCAACCCTGCATTGGAAACCAAAGTCCGAAAATCCTGCAGAATTCCTGCAGCACTCATGAATTCCGCATATGGATAAACAGAAGGGAAAACTCCTTCTTCCCGGTGGAGCTTCATGACTTCATTCACCTCCAATTCATGTTGATTGAGTTGGTATGAATTGCCTCCCATCTCTGAAATTTTCTAATGAACCTCATAAAAAGTGATTTTAAAACAAACAAATGAAGGAGAACACAATGGAGACTTATAAGAGGACTAAACATGCATCAAAACAACTTATCCCATCATAATACAAGCGTGCAAGCTCACTTAACATGTCATCTACAACATCAAAATACTCAAGATATAATCCACCAAACAAAATTCTACTTGGATAATCGAAGGAGTCACATACCGGAGAACAAATCTTCAAATTTCAGCAGGAAATATGGGCTAAGCAAGGAGATCAAAAATTCGCGAAGAATAACAGCAAGAACACGGGTTTGAGGAATGGGGATGTGTTTTCTCGGGTGAGTGAGTGGAGGGCCAGGGGCCCCACACCAGGCCTTGGCACGGCCTGGGTGGCAGCCGCGCCACCACATGGTGTGGCCGGCCTGTGGGTCCCCCTGGGCTGCCCAGGTGCCTCCCTGCCCCTTTTCATGCATAAAAATTTTCTATATATTTTCTTGAATTTTGCGAGAAAGTTTATTTTTGGGCAATTTTCAGAATTTGGATAATGATTCTAACACAGGAAAACAATTATGGAATGATGAAAAACCAATTCAAAACTAAATCTATAGCAACTCTAAGACATTCTAATACAACGTCAATCAATGGTACATAGGTAAAAAATAGTTTCATTCATTGCAAAATTACTTTGTTAACCAGGTTGATCAAGTCTTGTTATAAAAAAAATGAATCAAAACTTTGCATTTCACTATATGATTATGTTACCTCAATCTTCACGGGAATAGTTCCAATCATGACAATATCATTCTTCTTCTTTGGCATTGGCAAAGGCAAATGAAATTTCCCAATGTGGATGGTATCAACATTAATAATCGAATTTAAACCATATTTCCCATTAATCTTCTTGGGAAAATAAACCGTATGCTCTTTGTCATCAACATGGAAAGTTAATTTTCCTTGGTTGCAATCAGTAACAGCCCTTGCATTGTAAAGAAAAGGTCTCCCAAGAATAATAGACATATTAGCATCTTCAGGCATTTCTAGCACAAAAAAGTCAGTTAATATCATACAATGATGAGCAACTTGAACAGGAACATCCTCACATATACCAACTTGAATAAGGAGGCAATTTAATAGCATCAGTCAAAGGAATTTGCAAAAACGAAGGTTTCATCCATTCACAGAACTTGTTATAGTGTTCTTCCTCCTTCGATTTATGTTTCTTATAAGGAAAAGGCATTGGTTTTTGCACCCAAAGTTCTATCTCACTACCATGCTTAGTAGCAATGAAATCTTCATTAGTGTATTTTCTATTCTTAGTATGCTTTTCAGGTTCCTCTTCAATTTCTTCTTTACCGGAAGCATCATTTTTATCATTACCAATTTTAGTTTCAGCATCAGAAATAGATATACTATTGGAGCAGGTTCAGAGAATTCTACACCACTTTTATGTTTCTTCTTATTTTTCTTAGACTTAGTCCTAGCATCATTAGCTTATTGAGAATCTTTCAATTCTTTTTGGATGTCCTTCGGGATATAAAGGATCCTGAGTAGAAATACCACTTCTAGTCCTTATTTCATAAGCATGTTTTTTCCTAGAAGCATTAACTAGCAAATCTTTTTGCACTTCAGTGAGCTGATCATTAGAGGTTCTTTCCACAATATCATACAAATTATTGATAGCTCTAGAATTTTCAATTAGATGATTTTCCACTCTCTTATTAAAATTATCTTTCTTAACAATATAATTATCAAATTCATCTAAGCATTGATCATGAGGTTTGGAGTAGGGAATATCTCTACTATGAAAGTGTTGGAGAGAGTGTACCACAATGGTGGAAGAACGAGGGATTGGCCTACATAATTCTTCTATAGGTGGTAGATTCTTCACATCTTCAGATTTATTAACCTTCTCCTTAAAAGATTTCTTGGCTTCCATCATCGCTTCATCATTTAATTCAACCATTCCCCTTTTTCGGTGTTGGTGTTCTCTCCGGTGTAGTTCCATCATCATAATTTTTGCTTATTTTAGCCAATAATTCCTCAGCTTCGGCAGGAGTTTTTTCCTGAAAACACAACCAACACAACTATCTAGGTATGTCCTAGATTCAACAGTTAGTCCATTACAGAATATATCAAGGAGTTCATTTTTAGCTAATGGATGTTTAGGTAGTGCTCCAATTAAAAAACAAAATCTTGCCCAAGATTCATGCAATTTCTCTCCTTCTACCTGCACAAAGTCAAAGATTTTCTGCAAAGCAGCATGTTGAGCACTACCTAGGATAAATTTCTAAAAGAAAGCATTAACCAAGCAATACGACTATCAATAGATCCGGGAGACAAATAATCATACCAATTTTTAGCTGCTCCGTTCAGAGAGACAGGGAAAATTTTAGTGACAAAGTAAGTGTGTATCTTAATATCATCGGAGAATAAATTGCTCAAAGTAGAGATTTCATTCATATGTTTCATAGCACTTTCATTTTCAGTACCACAGAAGGGTTCTTTCTCAACAATATATATGTAAGATAAATCGAGAGAGAAATCATAATCTTTATCTCTAATATTTGTGGGAGACGTGGCAAACTTAGAATCAGGAGACAATTTATATCTAGCAGCTCGTCTTGCAAGAAGATTTTTCATAGCACTTGCATCTCTAGTGGCATGACATTCATCAATGAATTCATCATCAAGTTCAATACAAGTTTCATCAACATCATCACTAGGACCCCCCCCCCCCCACTAGCTTGAGGTGAACTAACAGGTGTAATAGTATGTTCAACATTTTCAATTTGTTTAGATCTAGAAATTGTAGTATCTAGGAAAGGATCTAACGAACCACTCTTATCAAGCACAGTAGAAGCATCATCAAAATCATCAAAAGCATTATCAGATTCAGCAGAAGTAGCAGCATGTCGTGGAGTAAGAAGCTTACTCATAACAGATGGAAAATCGAGAGCAACAGATGTGTTCAGAGTTGTACGTCTTCTTGTAGTGGATGGCAATATAGGGAACTTCGATTCAGGAGCTTTCCCCATAATAAGTAAATTGCAGCGAACAATATCACCTTCAAGTGGGCTTGTCAATAAAGTTATACTCCCCGGCAACGGCGCCAGAAAATAGCCTTGATGACCCACAAGTATAGGGGATCGCAACAGTCTTCGAGGGAAGTAAAATCCAAATTTATTGATTCGACACAAGGGGAGCCAAAAATATTTATAAGCTTTAACAGATGAGTTTTCAATTCACCTGCACCTAGAAATAGACTGGCTCGCAATAGTTTATCAGTAGTAAGAGTTTTATAGCAGTGGTAGTAGTGAAGTAACAGCAGTAATTAAAACAGCATTACAATGATTACAGTAGACAACAAGATTAAAATAATGTAGGCAGATGGATGGATGAACGGGCGCTGCATGAATGAGATAGTCCATATAATAGCAAGACATAGGCATTGCAAGTAATAACGATAAAATCATCCTAACATAAGATAACCATAGGCGTGTGTTCCTATTTAGTCGTGCGTGCTCGCAATCAGAAACTTGCATGACATGTTTTGTCCTACCAGCCCGTTGCAGGGGGGTTCAAGGGAAACTACTGGTAGTTAATGTACTCCTTTTAATATAGTACCGGAGCAAATCATTAACACTCAGTGAACAGACGTGATCCTCATATCGTAGCCATTCCCTCCGGTTATCCCAATTATTGTGACTTTGAGGCCTAGGGTTCCGGACAACAATGTGTGTATACAACTTGCAGGTAAGATCAAAAACAATAATTATCATCACGAATAAATAACATGTTCAGATCTGAGATCATCGCACTTGGGCCCAAAGTGACAAGCGTTAAGCATAGCAAGTTGCAACAATGTCAAAAAATACTAACAACGGATACTAGGCACTATGCCCATAATAATATTATAGCTATTACATGACTAATCTCATCCAATCCCTACCATCCCCTACAGCCTACAACGGGGAATTACTCACACATGGATGGTGAAATCATGGATGGTTGATGGAGAGGCGTCGGTGATGGCGATGGCGGTGATCTCCTCCAATTCCCCGTCCCGGCAGGGTGCCAGAACAGAGTTTCTGGTCCCGGATTGGGGTTTCTGGTGGCGGCGGAGCAGCGGAACTCTTTCTGGAAAAAACGTCCAACCCCCGGTATTTTCAGGTCTGGGGCTTTATATAGTGCGAAGGAGAGGTCGAGGCGGCCAGACCACCCCTAGGCACGACCAAGCCTGGCCCGTGCCTAGGTCTGGTGTGGGCCGCTCATGGCCCCCCTCCGTCTCATCTTCTGGCTCTGCGAGTCTTCGGATGAAATATGGATTTTGCGATATTTTCCAGGAATTTTTCTGAAAGTTGAAAAATCTGCACAAAAACGAGACACTATAGCAATTCTGCTGAAAACAACGTCAGTCCGTGTTAGTTGCATTCAAAACTCACAAGATGGAGGGCAAACAACAGCAAAAGTGTTCGAGAAAGTAGATAAGTTTTGGACGTATCAAGCGCGCGGCAGACCGCGATGCTCCACAAGAAAAAAAGTGACGAGACTGATGTTTATTCGTCGCAGTTATCCCTTGCTATTTATTTCTCGGGCTAGTCCGAGCGCAGCGATTACGGGCGGGTCTGGCATTTAGAGCATCTCTAGCAAATGATGTAGATGTAAAATAACTGTGTTCACATTACCTTGGACCAAAAAAAACAGCCCAATAGATGATGTAGATTAAAAAAAAATCCAATTTTTTTTTACATCGCGGTGCAAATTTTGCCCCACGCGATTCGAAAATAAATCACCTGGGTCGTAAACCAACGGCTGCACGCGAGCTCAAACGGTCACTCTTTCTTTTCTTAGTTCCGCACCCGCGCGAGCTCCTCCGTCTCAGCTGGCCGAACCCCAGCCAAATCCATCCCACCGCCACAGGGAATCGACCCACTGACGCTCCCTCGTCGCCCGTCGGCCCCATCCCTTCCTCGCCCAAATCATTCTGTAGCTAGAGATGGCCAGAAACACGCGGCTGCTTTGGTGAAAATCCGACGCCCGTCGACCAGATTACGGCTCGACACGACCATAGCCTGCCATGTGCGGGGCCGCAAACCACCAAGGACCTTCAATCTTCTGTCCATGAGCTCCCGCGCAGCCAAGTCCGGCCAGAGTGGGTGGGTGATGGCAACAACTCTGTGTATACCAACTCATTGGGACTCTAAGTGCCAAATATTGTAGCAAGCGTCTCCCCCCCCAAAAAAAGGGTGGCCAAGGGTTTATATCGAACTCTCAGGAAATCTACAAAACAAAATAAATTGTCATGTGCCCCAACTCCACTGTGTGGTAGTCAAGCACAAGGTTTCGTGTAAGTAATATGAAGAGTATAGTAAATAAATTAAATTAAATCAATCTATACTAGGCAATAAAAGTACAACAGTAAACTAAAGGTCTTTTTTTTGTTTTGGATTGGATTTTCTAAAGGTAAAAGTATTTTTGGATTTTCGAAATTAATAAGTGCTGAAATTGTAGAGGTTGATAACAATGTTGGTTTGGTGGTTCTTATGATTAAAATTGGACCGGGATTCATAGTTTCACTTGTCTACTCTCTCATAAAGGTGTAATCGACTTAAAATATTCATAAGTTATATTATGGTGATGCAATATCATATGGTTAAATAAGTTTTTGTATGGGCATCCTAACATAGAGATGGTGCAACACATCTCCCTTATACTCCTCTAGAAAAGGAAACTCCAAGTGATCCGGTATTTAAGAATTTAAAAAGTACAGATTGAAGAACTTTGACATAATGTTTTGTTCTCAGATATTCTACCTTGATTGAACAAGACCATCTAGAATGTCACTAGATAAAACTATAGCACATATATCCACTTAATCCCTAGTGAGACAAAAAAAAGGAAGGTGAAAACTAAAGTAGATCTTGAATTTTGTGTCACTATTACCCCATGTTACCCCATCTAACACACACCTTCCCTACAAATATTCTTTTATACAAGTTGGATCAAAAAATAGTACTTAAGAAGGGATACATGATATTCATATACTTATACATCTCACACAAAAGAAGATTCAAATCTCAAATATCAACTCATAGAAAAGAGATCCACTTACAAAGATGACCGTAATCATCATGGGCAGCTCATATGATGCTAATGTAATGATAGAACAAGAGAGAAATAGAACAAACTACTGCCACAAACCCATAGTTCATAGGTGGACTGCTCCCTTCTCATCATGGTGGTGTTGATGTAGATCTTGGAGGGGTAGGAGATCTTTCCAGCGGCGGCTCCAGTAGAGGTTCCCCCTCCAATCTTTGTCGGCGTTGACTCTATTTTGGTGTTTCTGATCTACGCTCTACCTCATTTTCGATACGCGAAGGACGTCCTTCATATATTGGTTTTTAGGTGAAGACCACCATCCGGGCCTCTTGATGAACGAAGAATGAGGACGCTCGAGGCACCCAATCCTATCGGCGGCGCGGCCTAGGATGGGGGACGCGCCACCTGTAGGATTTTTGGGCCTCCGGGGTCCGTTTGCGTGAATTCAAAGCTTCCTATCTGTAGGATAACGTTGCATAGAAAACAAAAATTTTCCTACCGCGAACACGCAATCCAAGCCAAGATGCAATCTAGAAGACGGTAGCAACGAGGGGGTATCGAGTCTCACCCTTGAAGAGATTCCAAAGCCTACAAGATGAGGCTCTTGTTGCTGCGGTAGACGTTCACTTGCCGCTTGCAAAAGCGCGTAGAAGATCTTGATCACGATCGGTTCCGGCGCCACGAACGGGCAGCACCTCCGTACT
>NC_061510.1:329277498-329298393 GCF_022539505.1 Lolium rigidum
TGGTTGTCTTCTCCCCATTGTGCTATCATTGTCGGATCTTGTGAGCTTCCTATCATGATCAAGATCATCTATATGTAATTATATATGTTGCGTTTGTTGGGATCCGATGAATAGAGAATACTTGTTATGTTGATTATCAAAGTTATGCTTATGTGTTGTTTATGATCTTGCATGCTCTCCGTTTCTAGTAGAGGCTCTGGCCAAGTTTTTACTTTTAACTCCAAGAGGGAGTACTTATGCTCGATAGTGGGTTCATGCCTGCATTGACACTGGGACGATGTGTAGAAAGTTCTAAGGTTGTGTTGTCTTGTTGCCACTAGGGATAAAACATTGATGCTATGTCTAAGGATGTAGTTGTTGATTACATTACGCACCATACTTAATGCAATTGTCTGTTGCTTTGCAACTTAATACTGGAGGGGGTTCGGATGATAACCTGAAGGTGGACTTTTTAGGCATAGATGCAGTTGGATGGCGGTCTATGTACTTTGTCGTAATGCCCAACTAAATCTCACTATACTCATCATGATATGTATGTGCATTGTCATGCTCTCTTTATTTGTCAATTGCCCAACTGTAATTTGTTCACCCAACATGCTGTTCGTCTTATGGGAGAGACACCTCTAGTGAACTGTGGACCCCGGTCCAATTCTCTTTACTGAAATACAATCTACTGCAATACTTGTTTTTACTTGTTTTCTCTGCAAACAATCATCTTCCACACAATACGGTTAATCCTTTGTTACAGCAAGCCGGTGAGATTGACAACCTCACCTGTTTCGTTGGGGCAAAGTACTTTGGTTGTGTTGTGCGGGTTCCACGTTGGCGCCGGAATCTCCGGTGTTGCGCCGCACTACATCCCGCCGCCATCAACCTTCAACGTGCTTCTTGGCTCCTCCTGGTTCGATAAACCTTGGTTTCTTTCCGAGGGAAAACTTGCTGCTGTGCGCATCATACCTTCCTCTTGGGGTTGCCCAACGAACGTGTGAAATACACGCCATCAAGCTCTTTTTCCGGCGCCGTTGTCGGGGAGATCAAGACACGCTGCAAGGGGAGTCTCCACTTCTCAATCTCTTTACTTTGTTTTTGTCTTGCTTAGTTTTATTTACTACTTTGTTTGCTGCACTAAATCAAAATACAAAAAAATTAGTTGCTAGTTTTACTTTATTTGCTATCTTGTTTGCTATATCGAAAACACAAAAAAATTAGTTTACTTGCATTTACTTTATCTAGTTTACTTTATTGTCTTGCACTCTATATTAAAAATACAAAAAAAAATTTAGTTACTTTTGTTACCATGTCTAGCTCTGAACCTGTTACTTCTTCGCCTGAAGAATTAGTCTTCACTTTTAAACAAGGGGATGAGGAGAGTTTTAAGGATGCCTGGTCTAGAATTTTTACTTCTTATCGTAAAACTGAACCTCAAATGACTCTAAGTTTGCTCCTTAGCAATTTTTATTTTGGTCTTATGGTTCGCTATAGATATGCTTTGGATACTTTAGTGGGAGGAGATTTCCTTCATTGCAATGGGGATCAAGCTTTTAATGCCATAAAGAAGTTGGTTGCATCATATGATTCAGCTAATAACTTTGATTCAGTCCTCGCTAGCATATATAGTAGATTAAATACTCGGAGATAAGTACATCTCGCTTGAATGATAACTATTGCCACGTTCAGTAATCGTCTTGAACAAGTTTTAGTGAACTCTAAACTCTCATTGTGGGATCCTCGTTGTTAAAATTGTTATCGGTGATCGAACCCTCCATGCCTACTGTGATATTATGTATGAATTTGGCCTTATGCCTGAAAGTATTTATAAATCTTTGAAACTTTGGGGAGTTGAGGAAGGAGGAGAAGAGATAACTCTCATTGATAACTCTACTATAATCCCTAAAGGCATAGCCGCAGGTGTGCATACAACTATTTGTGGAAGAACAATATCTATTGATTATCTTGTTGTTGAAACAGGAAAACTCACACTCGGAAGATCCTCGCTGAAACTATTGGGAGCAGTCATTGATGTTGGAGAAGGCACTTTGAAATTTACCTCTATACCGGGAGAAACTCGTATATTTTCTAAACCAAAGGGAAAGAAAAACAATAAGAAAGGTAAGGGTAAAGCCCAAGGTAATGTTGATGCTTCACCCCTTGATAATACTTGATACACACTTTCTGCGCCTAGCTGAAAGGCGTTAAAGAAAATCGCTTATGGGAGACAACCCATGTTTTTACCTACAGTACTTTGTTTTTATTTTGTGTCTTGGAAGTTGTTTACTACTGTAGCAACCTCTCCTTATCTTAGTTTTGAGTTTTGTTGTGCCAAGTTAAGCCGTTGATAGAAAAGTAAGTACTAGATTTGGATTACTGCGCAGTTCCAGATTTCTTTGCTGTCACGAATCTGAGCCCACTGCCCTGCAGGAAGCTCAGAAAATTATGCCAATTTACGTGCATGATCCTCAGATATGTACGCAACTTTAATTCAATTTGAGCATTTTCATTTGAGCAAGTCTGGTGCCATTTTAAAATTCGTCAATACGAACTGTTCTGTTTTGACAGATTCTGCCTTTTATTTCGCATTGCCTCTTTCGCTATGTTGGATGAATTTCTTTGATCCACTAATGTCCAGTAGCATTATGCAATGTCCAGAAGTGTTAAGAATGATTGTGTCACCTCTGAATATGTCAATTTATATTGTGCACTAACCCTCTAATGAGTTGTTTCGAGTTTGGTGTGGAGGAAGTTTTCAAGGATCAAGAGAGGAGTATGATGCAACATGATCAAGGAGAGTGAAAGCTCTAAGCTTGGGGATGCACCCGGTGGTTCACCCCTGCATATATCAAGAAGACTCAAGCGTCTAAGCTTGGGGATGCCCAAGGCATCCCCTTCTTCATCGACAAATTATCCGGTTCCTCCCCTGAAACTATATTTTTATTCGGCCACATCTTATGTGCTTTTTCTTGGAGCGTCGGTTTGTTTTTGTTTTTGTTTTGTTTGAATAAAATGGATCCTAGCATTCACTTTATGGGAGAGATACACGCTCCGCTGTAGCATATGGACAAATATGTCCTTGGTTTCTACTCATAGTATTCATGGCGAAGTTTCTCCTTCGTTAAATTGTTATATGGTTGGAATTGGAAAATGATACATGTAGTAATTGCTATAAATGTCTTGGGTAATGTGATACTTGGCAATTGTTGTGCTCATGTTTAAGCTTTTGCATCATATGCTTTGCACCCATTAATGAAGAAATACATAGAGCATGCTAAAATTTGGTTTGCATATTTGGTTTCTCTAAGGTCTAGATAATTTCTAGTATTGAGTTTGAACAACAAGGAAGACGGTGTAGAGTCTTATAATGTTTACAATATGTCTTTTATGTGAGTTTTGCTGTACCGTTCATCCTTGTGTTTGTTTCAAATAAGCCTTGCTAGCCTAAACCTTGTATCGAGAGGGAATACTTCTCATGCATCCAAAATACTTGAGCCAACCACTATGCCATTCGTGTCCACCATACCTACCTACTACATGGTATTTACCCGCCATTCCAAAGTAAATTTCTTGAGTGCTACCTTTAAAATTCCATCATTCACCTTTGCAATATATAGCTCATGGGACAAAATAGCCTTAAAAACTATTGTAGTATTGAATATGTAATTATGCACTTTATCTCTTATTAAGTTGCTTGTTGTGCGATAACCATGTTTACTCGGGAACGCCATCAACTCATTGTTGAATTTCATGTGAGTTGCTATGCATGTTCGTCTTGTCCGAAGTAAGGGCGATCTACACTGAGTTGAATGGTTTGAGCATGCATATTGTGAGAGAAGAACATTGGGCCGCTAACTAAAGCCATGATTCATGGTGGAAGTTTCAGTTTTGGACAAACATCCTCAAATCTCTAATGAGAAAAGAATTAATTGTTGTCAAATGCTTAAAGCATTAAAAGAGGAGTCCATTATCTGTTGTCTATGTTGTCCCGGTATGGATGTCTAAGTTGAGAATAATCAAAAGCGAGAAATCCAAATGCGAGCTTTCTCCTTAGACCTTTGTACGAGCGGCATAGAGGTACCCCTTTGTGAAACTTGGTTAAAGCATATGTATTGCGGTGATAATCCGGGTAGTCCAAGCTAATTAGGACAAGGTGCGGGCACTATTAGTACACTATGCATGAGGCTTGCAACTTATAAGATATAATTTACATGATGCATATGCTTTATTACTACCGTTGACAAAATTGTTTCATGTTTTCAAAATCAAAGCTCTAGCACAAATATAGCAATCGATGCTTTTCCTCTATGAGGACCATTCTTTTACTTTCAATGTTGAGTCAGTTCACCTATTTCTCTCCACCTCAAGAAGCAAACACTTGTGTGAACTGTGCATTGATTCCTACATACTTGCTTGTTGCACTTATTATATTACTCTATGTTGACAATATCCATGAGATATATATGTTACAAGTTGAAAGCAACCGCTGAAACTTAATCTTCTTTTGTGTTGCTTCAATACCTTTACTTTGAATTATTGCTTTATGAGTTAACTCTTATGCAAGACTTATTGATGCTTGTCTTGAAGTGCTATTCATGAAAAGTCTATGCTTTATGATTCACTTGTTTACTCATGTCATACACATTGTTTTGATCGCTGCATTCTCTACATATGCTTTACAAATAGTATGATCAAGTTTATGATGGCATGTCACTCCAGAAATTATCTTTGTTATCGTTTTACCTCGCTCGGGACGAGCAGAACTAAGCTTGGGGATGCTGATACGTCTCCAACGTATCGATAATTTCTTGTGTTCCATGCCACATTATTGATGTTATCTACATGTTTTATGCACACTTTATGTCATATTCGTGCATTTTCCGGAACTAACCTATTAACAAGATGCCGAAGTGCCGATTGTCATTTTCTGCTGTTTTTGGTTTCAGAAATCCTAGTAAAGAAATATTCTCGGAATTGGACGAAATAAAAGCCCGGAGGCCTATTTTCTCACGAAGCTTCCGGAAGTCCGAAGACGAAAGGAAGTGGGGCCACAGGGGAGCCAAACCCTAGGGCGGCGCGGCCCCCCTTGGCCGCGCCGCCCGTCATCCGGGGCCCCTGTGCCCCTCTCGACTTGCCCTTCCGCCTACTTAAAGCCTCCGTGCCGAAACTTCCAGCACCGAGAGCCACGATACGGAAAACCTTACTGAGACGCCGTCGCCGCCGATCCCATCTCGGGGGATCCTGGAGATCGCCTCCGGCACCCCGCCGGAGAGGGGAATCATCTCCCGGAGGACTCTACACCGCCATGGTCGCCTCCGGAGTGATGAGTGAGTAGTCTACCCCTGGACTATGGGTCCATAGCAGTAGCTAGATGGTTGTCTTCTCCCCATTGTGCTATCATTGTCGGATCTTGTGAGCTTCCTATCATGATCAAGATCATCTATATGTAATTCTATATGTTGCGTTTGTTGGGATCCGATGAATAGAGAATACTTGTTATGTTGATTATCAAAGTTATGCTTATGTGTTGTTTATGATCTTGCATGCTCTCCGTTTCTAGTAGAGGCTCTGGCCAAGTTTTTACTTTTAACTCCAAGAGGGAGTACTTATGCTCGATAGTGGGTTCATGCCTCGCATTGACACCGGGACGATGTGACGTAAAGTTCTAAGGTTGTGTTGTGCTGTTGCCACTAGGGATAAAACATTGATGCTATGTCTAAGGATGTAGTTGTTGATTACATTACGCACCATACTTAATGCAATTGTCCGTTGCTTTGCAACTTAATACCGGAGGGGGTTCGGATGATAACCTCGAAGGTGGACTTTTTAGGCATAGATGCAGCTTGGATGGCGGTCTATGTACTTTGTCGTAATGCCCAATTAAATCTCACTATACTCATCATGATATGTATGTGCATTGTCATGCTCTCTTTATTTGTCAATTGCCCAACTGTAATTTGTTCACCCAACATGCTGTTCGTCTTATGGGAGAGACACCTCTAGTGAACTCGTGGACCCCGGTCCAATTCTCTTTACTGAAATACAATCTACTGCAATACTTGTTTTTACCGTTTTCTCTGCAAACAATCATCTTCCACACAATACGGTTAATCCTTTGTTACAGCAAGCCGGTGAGATTGACAACCTCACTGTTTCGTTGGGGCAAAGTACTTTGGTTGTGTTGTGCAGGTTCCACGTTGGCGCCGGAATCTCTGGTGTTGCGCCGCACTACATCCCGCCGCCATCAACCTTCAACGTGCTTCTTGGCTCCTCCTGGTTCGATAAACCTTGGTTTCTTTCTGAGGGAAAACTTGCTGCTGTGCGCATCATACCTTCCTCTTGGGGTTGCCCAACGAACGTGTGAAATACACGCCATCACTGGTCCATAATATTGCAAAAACAGCAAGGCGCTGGGTGCCCATCCCAAATAAAATATAAAATGAACAAGTAAATAAACACTGCTACGCACATTATGTACTGGAGAGATCCTAAATAATGGTGTGCATTGGAGAACTATATGGGAGCCGCTCTTGAGGTCACTGTATATATGAAGGGATGATAAATCATTTAATGCCAGTCATTGACATAGACATGCATGCTTCTCAAAATATATATTTTCAACGCTCCTATTGCATTTGAAATGAAAAGCTCTAGAACATGAGTAATCTTACTTCCCTCTGCGCAGGGCCAATCTTTTACTTTTATGTTGAGTCATCATCCTTTCTTAGAGCACCTTCTTGAAAGCATAGTTGTCATTCTTAGTTTAATGTGCTTGTCCCGGAATG
Source organism: Lolium rigidum (assembly GCF_022539505.1). Classification (NCBI taxonomy): domain Eukaryota; kingdom Viridiplantae; phylum Streptophyta; class Magnoliopsida; order Poales; family Poaceae; genus Lolium; species Lolium rigidum. The sequence goes on from NC_061510.1 coordinate 329,284,272, forward strand.
AGATTAATTGTGGTATAACTATGATGCTTGAAACTTTCGATATTTTTACTTCTATTCTTCTCTTGAACTTCAGAGGTGCCCCGACATTTATGTTTTGCTCCACAAATACGGCAAGCGAGATACCACTCTGTCATATCTTATTATGAACATTGGAATCATGTAGATACTTATGTTTCATGTTGCTTATTATTTTGTTGGTATCTTTTCATAGCTTGCATAACTATTGAGTAGCCCTAGTTGTCTGCTTCTTATTATGAATTGCCTAAGCATTTGATCATGTAATGAGAATATATACATCACATGAAGAAAATAGGTTCGTGAAAGTTTATTTTATCGCACTTAGTTGTCACTGAATTGCATAAAAACAAGCAATAAGCTAAGCTTGGGGGAGTTGATACGTCCAAAACGTACCTACTTTCCAGAACACTTTTGCTGTTGTTTGCCCTCTATCTTGTGAGTTTTGAATGCAACTAACACGGACTGACGCTGTTTTCAGCAGAATTGCTCTGGTATCTCGTTTTTTTGTGCAGAAATTCAACTTTCAGGAAATTCCCGGAAAATATCGCAAAATCCATATTTCACCCGAAGACTCTCACAGAGCCAGAAGACGAGACGGAGGGGGCCACAAGGGGCCCACACCAGCCCTAGGCGCAGGCTAGGCTTGGCCGCGCCTAGGGGTGGTCTGGCTGCCTCGACCACCCCCTCAATCTCTCCTTCGCACTATATAAAGCCCCTGACCTGAAAATATCGGGGGGTTGGACGTTTTTCCAGAAAGAGTTCCGCTGCTCCGCCACCACCAGAAACCCCAATCGGGGACAAGAAACTCTGTTCTGGCACCATGCCGGGACAGGGAATTGGAGGAGATCATCGACATTGCCATCACCGACGCCTCCATCAACCATCCATGAGTCCCCCATCCATGTGTGAGTAATTCGCTGTTGTAGGCTGTAGGGGATGGTAGGGATTGGATGAGATTGGTGATGTAATAGCTATAAGATTGTTATGGACATAGTGGCTAGTATCCGTTGTTAGTATTGTTTAACATTGTTTTGCTACTTGATATGCTTAATGCTTGTCACTTTGGGTCTATGTGCCATGATCTCAGATCTGAACATGTTATTGATTCATGATGATAATTATTGTTTTTTATCATACCTGCAAGTTGTATACACACATTATTCTCCGGAACCGAGGCCTGAAAGTGACAATAATTGGGATAACCGGAGGGGATGTCTATAATGTGAGGATCACGTGTGTTCACGAAGTGTTAATGCTTTGCTCAGGTACTCTATTAAAAGGAGTACCTTAATTACCAATAGTTTCCCTTGAGGCCCCGCTGCAACGGGCTGGTAGGACAAAAGATGTCGTGCAAGTTTCTTATTGCGAGCACGCACGACTAAATAGGAACACACGCCTATGGTTATCTTATGCTAGGGTGCTTTTATCATTATTATTTGCAATGTCTTGCTATTATATGTACTATCTCATTCATGTAGCGCCTGTTCATCCATCAGTAGGCCTACAATATTTTAATCATGCTGTCTACTGTAATCATCGTTACTATTGATTTTATTTTATTACTGTTGTTACTTCAATACTACCACTGCTACAAAACTCTTACTACTGATAAACTGTTGCGAGCAAGTATATTTCTAGGTGCAGGTGAATTGAAAACTCATCTGTTAAAGCTTATAAATATTTTTTGACTCCCCTTGTGTCGAATCAATAAATTTGGGTTTACTTCCCTTGAAGACTGTTGCGATCCCCTATACTTGTGGGTCATCCGCACTCTCACACACAAAACTAAAATTGAAACGCCTCCGTACATGAATATACATCACACCATTACTTCCAAGATATGGATAAGGGTGACACAAGTCCTTTGCCGCAATTTCGTACCATTAACGGCGCGAATCACATAGTTACAATTAGAGGTAATAAATCAGAGATCAGCTACAGTCCCCAAATCGTAGTTTTCATTTTGTTCAAGATATAAGATTCTACTATCACAATGCTATTCCATTGCAAGCACTTTTAGGGGTCTCATGCAACTCAAGAAATAAGATTTGTAGCATAATATTAAATTTCGTGACTTATCCTAGGACAGATGGAGGAACCTAACAAATCTATTCATGAGCGTCTCTCTATTCTGCGATGGCCATGCTACGACAGCGGCAACATTGACACCATCCTCTATGACATTGGCAACATGGACGCCATCCTCCACGACAGTGGTGGAGATATCGCCGCAATCCTTCTGACACTGTACTGTCCGCCATTCTCCACACACACATGGATCTGAAAGGGACAGGAGATCGATTAGAATCGGGAACAGTGCGATGGATCCGGAGGTGATAGAACAAGATGCAACACGGTATGTAGAAGAGTTGAAGATCGTGCATTGGAATTGGGAATGTGTGTGGACAAATGCGATGCATAAGCTGTGCCACATCGAAAGATAGTACTCGGCGTGAACAACTTTCAGATCTCCAACATGCTCTTCATCTTCTTGCCACAAATAGAGTGAGGAGGGCGTTTAGTAGAACAAACATGAGTCGGTGAGATATATTCATTTTCGATCTAGTGTTTGTCTAGCTTTCATATACAAATTTGCTCTCGTGTCATATGGACTGGGGAGTGGGAGCTAAATGTTCCCTTTATTAGATAGCAAACAAGGGTGGGAAGTGAGGGTTAGGGTTTATTTGAGGGCTCCATAACAATTTTTAATGTCGTGTATTGGATAGCGCAACATAATTCAAGTATCAGAAATGCACGTTTAACATACAAATTTGATTATTGAATCTCATTAATAGAAAAAGGCCGGCGTTGGAGGTAGTGGCCAGACAAAAAATTGCAACACGTTACAAGTGAACGAAATGATAGAACGTGCATGAGAAGACATGGATAACTCGTTTCACGCGTCTGGTATAACATGACAGGTAAGATAGGACAAGAACATACACGTGGTTGTGAACCCGCACGTAATGCCAAAAGGATTTTGAGAAATAGAAACTTATACTCCCTCCGATTCATATTAATTGACTCCAATATGGATGTATCTAGAGCTAAAATGTGTCTAGATACATTCATATTAGAATCAATTAATATGAACCGGAGGGAGTACTATTAAAGACCGTGGAGGTCCCTGCATCTAGAGCACCACCAGTCAGTAGTCACCCATATCCGGCGACTCCATGCTGGGAGCTTGGCTCTGTGCCACGCCGGGGTTATGAGCATGGTGTCTTGGTCCTCACAGATAAGAATTGACAAGCGCGTGCAACATATATAGTTAAAGTATCAAATACAGTAATGTACGATTAACATATAAAATTAACTGGTGAATCTCATTAATAAATAATGCCGCCGTTGGAGGTAGAGCCAGACAAGAATTACAACATGGTGCAAATAAACCAAGGAACCTTTTTTGTTGGAAGGAACGTATAAACCACAAAGGAGGACGAAAATATTATTCTGACCAGCCGACGGCGTCAAGATGGCCAGATCAAAAACCAGTGTAGGCACGACACTATTAGGACTTGACAACCCCGCACTTCTTCCTGATCTCGCCCTCTTTGCTGCTCTTCACCCCGATGTAGCCCATCTTCACCATGGCTGCTCCGAAGGCTGTGTTCCAATCGTCTGACCCGGCGTATTTTTTCACCAGCTCCAGCGTCTCCGACGAATTCAGCGCCGCGTCGGAGGTGAACAGAACCTTACCGGACAAGACGTTCTTGTAGTATTGGTTGTCCAACGCGTTGGGGGTCTCATAATCCTGCGACGCCGTGGTGGTGGCGTTGTTTAGCGTGTCGCATGTCTGGTTCAGCTTGGCGGCGAGAGTGGGGTCCATGTTCGGGGAGGGGCTGGTCGGCGGGTGGACGCGGTCGGAGAAGGAGGGGCAGTGGGAGATGCCGACGGTGTGGGCGCCGGAGAGCACGACCATGTCGGTCTGGTCGAGCCCCTTGTCGGCGAACATCTTTTTGAGCGTAGCCAGGTCGGCGAAGGGCGGGGGAAGGTTCTGTCCCAGGGTCTCGTTGGCGAACGACACTTTCCCGTCGAAGCGGCCGGCCGGCACGGTGTAGTTGATCTTCTTGTAGCTGAGGATGTAGCTAGCGTCGCGAGCTGCGAAGGAGACGATGTCGGCGCATGAGACGACGCCCGGGCATTCCTTCTCGAGGGCGTCCTTCGCCGCGTCAATGATGTCGAAGCCACGCAGGCTCAGGTTCGGGAAACCCTGCTTCTCCGTATCTGAGCCCTCGAGAAGAACGGAGGCATCGCACCCCTGAAGAAAGCGCAACATGTTTAGCTATCCACTCCACTCGAGTCGTCGAGCGCATAAGTAGAAAATAGTAAGTATACTCTACAACAAATGAATTTTGTACGTACCCGTACGAAGCAGTCGTGGAAGGCGAGGCGGATGAGGCCGGCAAGGATGCCAGCGCTGGCTTTCTCCACGGCAGCCCTCACGATGTTCTCTGCGTTAGAGCAATTGTGGTCGGCGTAGTAGCCAACCTTGAGGCCATTGGAAGATTGAGGTGGGGGAGGGGTCGTCCACGTCGTCGGTGCAGAATTATAAGTCCATGGGGTCCCCCATGTGGGACTGGAATAGCCCCAGCTTCTGTAGATTGACCACGTCCAAGATTGGCACGAAACGGTACTGATCAACGAGGCGAGCACGGCGAGGACGACGAGCTTGGCCATTTTGTCGGATCAGCTACAGTAGTGCTACTCCTTGTGTCTGCTCGAGAAAGATGGGATGAAGCCAACTTGCTGGTTTGCCTGTGTATTTATACTAGTCAGACACATCTGCAGCGCATGCAGGTTTGTGGTTTGTGGGTTAGTCAACCGGCCAGCCGGGATCGAACATGGTTCTGAACTTCTGATGCGCGTATCGCGGCCGCACTAGCTAGCTCGATTGCCCCATTATGCACAGCTAGCTCGATCATTCTCCAACCCGCGTTACAAAAGGGGGCTGTGCAATGCATGGCGACTTCTTAATTTTATCATCATCCTATCTAACTGGAAACCAGAGAATGATGGGAGTCAGGAGACACATACAAGTGGTTAATTAAGTATACTTCCTCCGTTAAGTGTATTTTGTTGTCATAAATCAACAAACATAGTGTATTTTGCTCTTGTTTAAGGCATTGTTTTGAGTAGAGCGTAGACCTTCTTCGGGGTGAAAGTTTAAGATCTTTGACAGATTAAGGCGGTGTTTGTGCACTGTCCTTCTTACGGGCATCTCTTTGGAGAAAGTGGCCGCTGAGTGTTGTCTTTGGCGGTGGTTTGCGCTGTCAGCTGCGAGGAATTAGTCAGTGTGGCAGGCTTTCTTTTTATTTTTTATTTTTTGCTTCTATGCATGTGTAATGTGTTAGGACATTTGGTTGGTGCAGAGGTTGGGTGCAGTTGGTATCTTCAATATATAATTATATTTTTTTGTAAACAAATATAATACAAAATATAATAATGAATATTTTAATATAGTATATTTTATAATTTAAGTGTTGATATTTTTTGTAAATATTTGACCAAAGTTGAACTTTGGCCAAACATGAAACACAAAATAATTTTGAACGAGGGGATTAGTTTTTTCTTCGTGAAAGTTACGTACTCCCTCCATAACGGTTTATTGGGTTTCTTGTGACATTAGGAAAATATCTAAAAATTAGGCTCATATCAGTATTAATTACGGTTAGTTGATAGCCATTGTGGTCCTTCACCTTTTTAAATTGCTTTCACCTATGCATCTTGTTCATTTAAACCCCAAATTTTCCTATGTATGCCCTTGCATGCATAGCTCTTTAGTCTGGAGAAGGCGTTTTTGCACTCAGTAGCATATGCTCCTGACTTTAAAATGTCAAAAAGTTCCAACAAAAAAAGTTGCACATACATCTTAATGTTCTATGTGCTCGCAAAGTTGTTTCACAAAAAATCGATGATTTTTGTAGCGTATGAAAAGAAACAAAATTTGATGCTAAAAAGACAAGTTCTTTATGAGACATTTATCTTTTTTGCACATGACACAAAAAGTCGGTTATCTGCGAAACTTGACAAGTGCACATAGAATATCAATATGTACACACGAATCTTTTATTTAGGATTTTTTTTACAATTTAAAATGCTTTTTTTGTTGCAGGAGCATATGCACAAGCGTTTAAATGTGCATTTCCGCTTTAGTCTTTCCTAATTAATTGCTAGGGCAGAATGAGGAATTTAAAGGTTGGGGCATCATTTTTCTCCACCTATCAGCCCTTGTCTTTATGGCGATGCAGCTTATTAAAAGCCCAATAAACCGATATGAAGGTAGTATGAAAATACAACCAGAGATAACAATTCTTCTAACTCCATTATTTGCATGTGAAAAATGTTTTTTGTGTTCATTGTCACCGTGAAGGTTTGCAACAACTGTATGCATTAGTTATACTACCACGATTACGATAAAAAAAATACTTAGACCACGATTCATTAATTGGTTGTGGACAAAAGGAGGCGGAGACCCGTTTAATTATTGGGATTTTTCCAAGATTCATGGTGATATCACCGTACCAAACGGGATATCACAGAATGTATTATACTCGACGTGCATGGGACGATACAGCTAGCTGCGGAAAGTTTCAACTAATACATGTGCATTACGAGATGAAAATTTCCAGCCATCCATGTGGAATTAACTACCGGTTGGTGTATTGCGAGATATTCCACATTGCCACACGACATGAGCATTCGTGGTTACCTTGACATGTCATCCAGCTGCATACAACTTGTTGTCAATACTCTTTGTTAGAGAAACATATCTACTGGCAATGATTATATTCGCAAAATAAATTATGTCGTATTTTCATAGAAGGCAGACTTGAAGTACAAGACCATCCTTAAACAACAGCGATCACCGGAGGAGCTTAACATAGAACTTTTCTCAAAACACGATTATTCCAACAACAAAAAAACGACGTTCAGGCCACCGCCATAGCGCCGATCTAGCTCCGAACCTAGGCTTTCACTAGGAGAAAAATATCCAGTCAAAGTGAGAGTGAGGGGGTGCCAACACACCTCGGTGACACTTCCAAGGAGAGGAACGACATCCCTAGGCGCCATCGACGCTGGCACCAACCTAAGATAGGAAGAATTTTTGTATCTATATAGAAAGATAATAGTACAATTATGTGATCATGTTTTCCACCTCCCACACAGCCGAGAAACCACAATCCCGGGCCTTCTCCCGCATCTCCACGGTCAAAGGCTCGCCACACCGCCGCTATCACACTAACTCTAGGCAGAAAACCATGCTATGTCCATGACCCCATGATCGCGTAGGGATGGCCTAGAGCTTGCCCGCGTCGCCGCCGGAGGGGCCAACCACGTGGGCTCCTCCGAAATGCATATTTCACATCCAGGACACAAACCGATGTAGCGGCATCTCTGCAGTTCCACGGGAGCCTCCTCCATGGCTTGGGAAGTAAAAACTTATTTTGCGGAGTCATAACCTAAATAAATATTTTTCTGTGGATCTCATAAAACATTAAAATACATGGTGGTATATTTAATTATGATGTAAATATATTAGAATATAACATAATAAACTACAAAACTGGATACATTTTTGATGTATCATTTTCCCAAGTGAAGGAGGAGTCGAGCTAGGTTGTCTTAGGGAGCGATGTGAGTTAGCGTTCAGAGCATCTCCAATAGGTGATGCAAAATAGGGCACCCAAAAATATTTTAGCGCACCAAAAAAATTCGTTCGTACAAGGTGATGTAAAATAGGGCATTTATGCCGTAGAAGGTGATAGAAAATAGGGCACTTGATGATGAGTGTAAAATATACTTATTTGCATCCTTGTTTTAATTATATATGACCCACTAATATAATGAGATCATCTCTCTAAACGTGCAATTAATTACTAATATTTGCATAGATGCGCAAACATATTTGTTCATTTGTTTCCTTGAAGAAGGGTGATGCAATCTGAGCAAATAAAAGGAAGAATCACACGTTGGAAGTTTGCCCAAGTCAACAGGCTCTCAAAACTAATGGACATGCGATTTAGCGACCAACGGTACAACGGGACTCCTGTTGTACTGCCTCCGCGCCATATGGCGGTGGATCCGTACTATCAATATATAGGATACTGGTACTCGAGTGGGAGCGCATTCTCCCATGTGGTTCGAACTTGTTGAGTTGTTGCTCGACCACCCTTGTGGTGCTCGCCGGTGGGAGTGACATTTTGGACCACAGCAGATGCCACGGTCACGTTTTCCACTGGAGTGCCAAACAAAGGGAGCCCGTCGGGTCCAATGTCCTGGTCCACGCACGTCATAATGCGCACCTACATGTTGGTCTTGCGATTTGGCGGTGGTGGCGGTGGAGGTGTGTAAGGGCATTTATACCCCTAATCTTTTTTTTTTTGTATTTAGTGAATACAATGTTAGAGAGGACTAACCGTTTACATCAAGCTTATCTACAGTTAAGTCCTCTCTCCTCTTTGGTGTTCGGTGATGGTGCGAAAAAGGGAAAAGAAGGTTGAAGTGACTCGAAGACGGAGTCTGGAATATCACGACATGGTAGTCCTTCTTTTTCCGGTTATTTTGAGTATAGGAACCCCGCACTATTAAGAGGGGACGGATCAAAACTTTTATTTAATACTTGGCTGAAATAAATTCCTCTCACTTTCCATAAAAAATCATCTTGCTTTTATCAACTTCTTACAAACACTCCAAAAAAAAGATTTTTCCTCTTGACTCTATGCTGGTTGCCAAACAGCAGTTTCAGCCGGTCATACCGACCGGACGCCTCGTTTTTTCTCCTCCAAAAGCAAACAGAAAAAGTACCCGGTATGATCGGGCCTCTTTCCGGTCATACCGGTCATGTTGCGCCTGTGCTTGCAGCCCCGGGAGCTTAACAGTCGCTTGGTCCGGTATGACCGGGCCTGGGCCGGTCATACCGGTCGGCCTACTCCCTTCGATCTGCTATCACGCGAAATTGAGATTTGGGCTGGTATGACTGGACCTGGAGCCGTTCATACCAGCCACCATTGGCGTTCGCTTTCTCCTTGTTGCGCGTTAACAGCCGGCCCGGCTGGTATGACCGGGCCATGGGCCAGTCATACCGGCCTCTCCGTTCTGCACGATTTTATCACGAAAACAATTATTTTCCCTATATAAGGAAAGTCATGTTTTCGAGATCAGTTACCTTGGCCCTTTTTCTGAGATTTAGATCAGGTTCTACACCCTCACATACTATCTTGAATACTCCAACACAAATCCTTGATCTAGAGAGATTCAACCATGATCTTTGAGAGAGGATCCATTCATTTGAGAGATCTCTTCCTCCTCTCTCTTTTACCAAACAAATTTGTGATTTCAGCCTTGTGTCAAGTTCAAGCATCGATCTTGTTACTCTTGGAGTTTGAGGACTCCTAGGCGGTAATGGTCGCCGGGAGAAATCGATCGACTAGCGATTGCACAGAAAGTATGTATGGGATTGGAGGCCTCCCTAAGGTCTCCACTAGTGGATCAAGCTTCTAATTCATGGAAGAAGATCATGGAGAAGACGGTGAGCCTTCGTGTTGTTCGGGTTCCTTCGTGGTAACCGCACCGCTCCAACGGTGACTAGCATCCCCTCAAGGAAGTGAACATCGGAATAAATCGTCGTCCCCGAGTGCTTCAGTTATTTCTATCCTTTTACTTTACTTTGATAGCCTTCGTGCTTGAAGTTGTTTATCGCATCATATAGGTTGTCTCACCTAGTTTGCATTAGGCCAACTTTATTTATCTGCAAAAGGATGGAATTTCAAAAGAAATGGTTAAAATTTTGTAGAACATATATATTCACCGCCCCCCCTCTAGGTTACCGTCTCTATCCTTTCAAGGTGGACATGGATTAAGCTCAAATAAACTGCTTCCAGGTGATGTGTGAAAGAACTCTCTGTCCGCTACGTGTTGATGTCGTCGTCAAAGTTCAGCGTACAGCCCTGGTAGTTGCGGCCGAGTCGTTCCCTCATGCGACAGTGGTGGTACTGTGTGACCTCATGCTCTTGTTGGCCCTCGAGTTGAAACTTCCGACGTTCCTTGTACTGCTTCTACTGCTGCGCTACCATCGTCTGGCGAATCATCTCTAGTTCAATGGCCCTAAGGGTCGCTGCAATTGGCGTGGAGAATGGGTTTGGAGTCGGATCTCTGCTAGCCGCGTCATCCACGAGGACGATAATGTGGCGAGTAGATCTGCCTCAGAGGGACTCGACGGATTCTGACTCTGAGTCGTAGTCAAATTGCGGAAGGATGGAGCTGTCGTCGAAGTATGCTAGGTTGGAGATTGGGATAACTGACACGGTGATGGAGGCCTGGTGGTCGAGTCGGCATCATCCTAGAGGCCGTCTTCGTTCTCGTAATGGACACTCCCCATGATTGGCAATGTTGTGGTGTAGATCTGCTCGGGGGCGGCGATGTAGCGCGGAGGTCTGGTGGAGCTGGGGTGTCCAATACTGCCATCCGACTCAGTGAGATCGACGGTTCGTGTGAAGCCGACAAAGAGGTTGATGGACCCAAACGGCATCATGACGACATGGGTGACTATAGCCGAGGCTAGGCGGTATAGGTGCTTGTTAGGACGTGCAAGAAGCCGCAACTGGCGATCATCCGGCCCGTAGCGATCCTCGGGCAACTGATGAATATCTCGCCGAGGATCTCAAAGCCTGATGCCACAAGCCCCATGGTGGGCGCCAGTTTACGTGGGTTAACACGACAGATGCTACAGCGGGTAGATTAAGAAAGTCGTGAGGCGGGGATGACGTAGGCATCTTCGGATCAAGTTTAGCAAGACACATAGTTTTACCCAAGTTCAGCCCCTATATGGAGTTAAAGACGTACTTTCTGCTAGATTGTATTGATTCGAGTTTTACAAGGGAGCCCCGGAGTTGGCCATGGCGGCTCCGAGATCATAAGGGCTCAAGCGCTAGGCATAGAACGTAGTTGCATAAAGTGTGAAAACGCGCCCTCTAGGGTTTCCAGCTGTGGGTTTATATGAACAACCTAAGCTAGAGTTTACAAAGATAGTGACCGAGTTGCGAAACCTAAGCTAGAGTTCACAAAGATAGGGTCCACGGCAGGGCGCGGCAGGCCGTGTCAGGCGTGGGAAACCTTTAGTCCCGGTTTGTAATACAAACCGGGTCCAAAGGCCCCCCCTCTGGACCCGGTTTGTGTTACAAACCGGGACAAGGTCCCCAATCTGGCTATATTACCTTGCCCTGCCCAAGTGTGAGCCACACTTGGCCATTTTTTCACTTTCTTCATAAGAGGGGTGTATTGCTCTCCTCTCTTCTTCACATGCACAAGAGGTGTTTGATGAAATGCTTAAGAGGATTTGCCACTTGAGTTTACACAAATCAAGCCACACTTAACTTGCTTTTTCTTCTTCATCGAGGTTAACAACTTTATCCTTTTCATCTGTAATTGATAAAATGCATGTGTATATATACATCGTGATGTTCTGTAATGGTTTTGATCAGCTAAATTATATCATGCAGATGAATCGGCAATGGATGTACATTGACCGATGGTTTGACGAGTTCACTTCGGGCCTGGATAATTTTATGGCCATGGCGGAGGCAAACAAACATGGTGGCTTCATGTATTGTCCATGTGTCAACTGCAAGAATACCGTAAATTACGCTCACTCGAGTCTCATTCACAGCCACCTTCTGCGATCCGGTTTCATGCCCAGTTACTATTGTTGGACCAAGCACGGAGAAAGAGGGGTTATGATGGAAGACAATGAAGAAGAGGAAGATGATGATGACGGTTATCCCAATTTCCCTGAATACGATGATACTGCAGAAGGCAATGAAGACAATGAAGTAGAAGATCAAGAGGCACGAGATGAGCCTGCTGATGATGATCTTGGTCGGGCCATTGCTGATGCAAGGAGAGAATGTGAAACTGAAAAGGAAAGGTTGGTCTTCGACAAGATGATAGAAGATCACAACAAATTGTTATACCCAACTTGCGAAGATGGCCATAAAAAGCTAGGCAGCACACTGGAATTGTTGCAATGGAAGGCGAAGAACGGTGTCACTGACTCAGGATTTGGAAAGTTGCTGACAATAATTAAGAGGAAGCTTCCAAGGGGTAACGAATTGCCCGCCAGTACGTACGAAGCGAAGAAGATTGTCTGCCCTCTAGGATTAGATGTGCAAAAGATACATGCATGCATTAATGACTGCATCCTCTACCACTTGTGAGTACGAGAATTTGGATGCATGTCCGTTGTGCACTTGCATTGCGGTATAAGATCGAGACGAGATGACCCTGGTGATGTTGAGGGCGAGCGCCCCAGGAAGAGGGTTCCTGCCAAGGTTATGTGGTATGCTCCTATAATACCACGGCTGAAACGCTTGTTCAGAAATAAAGAGCATGCTAGGTTGTTGCGATGGCACGAAGAAGACCGTAAGAAAGACGTGATGTTGAGGCACCCTGCTGATGGCTCCCAATGGAGAAAAATCGATAGAGAGTTCCCAAACTTTGCACAGGATGCAAGGAACTTAAGGTTTGGTCTAAGTACAGATGGCATGAATCCTTTTGAAGAGCAGAGCTGCAGCCATAGCACCTGGCCGGTGACACTTTGTATATATAACCTTCCTCCTTGGTTGTGCATGAAGCGGAAGTTCATTATGATGCCAGTGCTCATACAAGGCCCGAAGCAACCCGGGAACGACATTGATGTGTACCTGAAGCCATTAGTCGAAGAACTTCTACAGCTGTGGTCAACATGTGTACGTGTGTGGGACGAGCACAAGCAGGAGGAATTTGACCTAAGAGCGCTGATACGTCCCAAACGTATCTATAATTTCTTATGTTCCATGCTACTTTTATGATGATACTCACATGTTTTATACACATTATATGTCATTATTATGCATTTTCTGGCACTAACCTATTGACGAGATGCCGAAGAGCCGATTGCTTGTTTTCTGCTGTTTTTGGTTTCAGAAATCCTAGTAAGGAAATATTCTCGGAATTGGACGAAATCAACGCCCGGGGTCCTATTTTTGCACGAAGCTTCCGGAAGGCCGAAGGAGTCACGAAGTGGGGCCACGAGGCGCCGCCACAACAGGGCGGCGCGGCCGGCAAGGGGCCGCGCGGCCTGTTGTGTGGGGCCCCCGTGGCGCCTCTTGACCTGCCCTTCCGCCTACTTAAAGCCTCCGTCGCGAAACCCCCAGTACCGAGAGCCACGATACGGAAAACCTTACAGAGACGCCGCCGCCAATCCCATCTCGGGGGATTCAGGAGATCGCCTCCGGCACCCTGCCGGAGAGGGGAATCATCTCCCGGAGGTCTCTTCATCGCCATGATCGCCTCTGGATCGATGTGTGAGTAGTTCACCCCTGGACTATGGGTCCATAGCAGTAGCTAGATGGTCGTCTTCTCCCCATTGTGCTATCATGTTAGATCTTGTGAGCTGCCTATCATGATCAAGATCATCTATCTGTAATCCTTCATGTTGTGTTTGTTGGGATCCGATGAATATTGAATACTATGTCAAGTTGATTATCAATCTATCATATATGTTATTTATGTTCTTGCATGCTCTCCGTTGCTAGTAGAGGCTCGGCCAAGTCGATACTTGTGACTCCAAGAGGGAGTATTTATGCTCGATAGTGGGTTCATGCCTCCATTAAATCCGGGACAGGTGACAGAAAGTTCTAAGGTTGTGGATGTGCTTGTTGCCACTAGGGATAAAACATCGATGCTTTGTCTAAGGATATTTGTGTTTATTACATTACGCACCATACTTAATGCAATTGTCTGTTGTTTACAACTTAATACTGGAGGGGGTTCGGATGATAACCTGAAGGTGGACTTTTTAGGCATACATGCATGCTGGATAGCGGTCTATGTACTTTGTCGTAATGCCCTGATTGAATCTCATAGTACTCATCATGATATATGTATGTGCATTGTTATGACTTCTTTATTTGTCAATTGCCCAACTGTAATTTGTTCACCCAACATCTGCTATCTTATGGGAGAGACACCGCTAGTGAACTGTGGACCCCGGCCCTATTCTTTACATCTGAAATACAAACTGCTGCAATTGTTCTTTACTTGTTCTTCGCAAACAACCATCATT
>NC_061510.1:329298493-329393059 GCF_022539505.1 Lolium rigidum
ATAAGTGATTTACATGATCTCATGGTCATAAGGACTAGGTAACTATGTATTGAAAGCTTATAGCAAATAACTTAATGACGAGATCTTATGCTACGCTTAATTGGGTGTGTCCATTACATCATTCATATAATGATATAACCTTGTTATTAATAACATCCAATGTTCATGATTATGAAACTAATCATCCATTAATCAACAAGCTAGTTTAAGAGGCATACTAGGGACTTCTTGTTGTCTACATATCACACATGTACTAATGTTTCGGTTAATACAATTATAGCATGACATATAAACATTTATCATAAACATAGAGATATAAATAATAACTACTTTTATTATTGCCTCTAGGGCATATCTCCTTCACTATCATCATTCCTCTTAAAATATTGATCCTCGAAAAAGCCCAGTTCCATTTAACTCCGTATAGGTCCCTAAAAGTAAAAAAAATATACAAAACAAGAGATCATTGGAAAATCCCCAAAAATAATATAAAAAATTGATATAACCTTATATGAGATGCAATTATGAAGGAATACATGGAAATAAAATACAAAGTTCATTTATGCATTTTAGATGCATCAGCGGGAGGCTGACAGGCTGCGCCTCGCGTGACCCTGGTGCCCCCTGTCGCTCGTCGGCCCCGCTCCTCCTTCTTCGCCGTGCACCGGCATTGTTGTGGCTATCCCCGCTGTACATCTCTTCTAATCCACCTTCGCCGCATCCACCTACTGTCGCCGACAGCAAATCACCGAGTCAGACAGCCGCAGTTCAACATTTTGTCAAAGGTAATATTTTGGTCGTTTTCCTTGTAACATTTTGGTTGTAATTTGAGTTGTGATGTTCTAGTTAATTGGTACAATCATTTTACAAATGTAGATTAGTTTGAGCTCCTATGACTACACGACGTCTGACGAACATTTTGACATGGAAGAGGAAGACAACATCGACATGGTGCTTGCACTGCACGCTTAGACGAAGAAGTGGTGCAAGCATGGCGGTTCAGTCCTTGGGCAGGAGGTACTAAATAAAGAGAGGGCCGATGATGACCGCCGGCTGATGCTAGATCCTGAGCGCTAGATCCGTCGCCGGTTTCGAATTGAGATAGAGTTGTTCAAGGACATTGCAGATTCGGTGAAGGTGCATGACACCTTCTTCAAGCACAGGAGGAATGCAGCCGGCTTACTTGCACATTTATACCCTATTCCAAAAGATGACCGCCGCATTGTGTATGATGGCATATGGAATTCTGACGGATCTCATCGATGACAACTTCGTAATGGGTGAAAGCCAAGCTATTATCTATGTCAAGCGCTTTGTTGTTGCTATTGTGGATGTGTTTTGTGGCGAGTACTTGAGAGATTCCAATGCTCAGTACACGGCTAGACTTCTTACCATCAACAACGCCTGTGGACCGCACATGATTTCGAAAGTCATGATGATATTACTGAAGAACGTCTTTATCAGAACATTTTTGCTTCTCACTTTGGGCAGTTAGCAATAATCTTTCTATGGACGTCCGGAAATCTGTTTCATGTAGCTTGGCAAGGAAATTTTGAATCATGGATACAGGATCCTTTACACGTAAGACCTATTGCTCATGCTATTTGGGATCCTCATTTTGGTCAACCCGCTGTGGAAGCCTTTACCCGAGGAGGTGCTGCTGGTCTAGTTAATTAATATCGCCTATTCTGGAGTTGATTGCATGCATAGGAGATTGAAGAATTGTCGTGCAGGGCAGCTTGGACAGATCAAAGGACACAATAAGGACTTCACTATTATTTTGAAGCCGTTGCCAACCAGGAGACATGGATTGGCGCACTTTTTTTGGAATATCGGTTTGTTGCAATGATATCAATGTTCTTCAGAGGTCACCGCTCTTTGCTAAGGTAGCCAATGGAGAGACATTACTAGTGCAGTTTGTAACCAACGGGGGCACCTACGATAAAGGCTACTACCTTGCTGATGGCATCTATCCGAAGTGGGCTGTATTTGTGAAGCCTCTCGTCAGCCCCTAGATAATAAAGAACAAGACATTGACTATGCATAGGTGGTTGCTGGGAAGGATGTGAGAGGGCATTTCTGATTTTGCAAGCCCAAATTGCTATTGTGAGAGGTCCGACAAATTTCTAGGAGCAAGAGATTCTTTCGTACATCATGATTGACTGCGTGATCATGGATCATTGAGAACGAGCGTGGTCAAGATGTGGATGGGTGTTACTATGAGTTGATGGGGCATCCGATGCAGGTGCGACAGCAGCGAGACCGCGTCGCTCGCTTCATTGAGTGCTACCACACAATATGCGATGAAGATACCCATGAAAATCTTCAGAAGGATCTCATGGAGGAGTGGTGGACATGGTGGGGGCTACAAAGGAGTGGTCGACGACGTTGAATTATGTGATTAACTATATGTGTTTGTGGATGATCTTCGAGGGTTCGTGGTAACTATGTGTGTTTGTGAGTTGATTTGTGTGCAAGTTGATGATGGACTATTCGTATAATAATGATGAACTATTTGTGCCAAGTAATATTTAGGAATGTTTGAATTTTGTTTGTGTTTTCAAATTACTCAGATAAGATATGAGATTCATTCATATGTTTTCATTTCTGAAATATATATCACCTAGGCTGTGATGTAAAATACATCATCTGCTGGAGCATTTTCAGAGGAGAGGTGATGTATTTTACATCATCTACCATTCGACAGCAAAAACAGATAATGTAAAAACCTGCAAAGGAGTAAAAATAGGTGATGTATAATGCATCATACGATGCAAATTATACATGATTTGTTGGAGATTCTCTTGAAAATGGTAGGGTCCGCCTATCGTGTTGTAGTGTGTGGTTTCACGAACTTCTTTTTGGGTTGACCCCAGGTGCGTGGTTAATTGTATGGAAGGTGTTTATTTCTTCAAGTCGACATAATTTGTTTCTAATAATTATTGCTTTGATTGATTTGGCCATCAACCTTTTCAATTCTGAGATTCCAATAAAACAAGTAGAAAAGGTGCGCCTAAGTATAAGATAAAACATGATGCAAAATGCACTCATCAATTACTCTTCCCCTGGCTACCCCGATGCACTAGGTAACCAATGTAGTTCCAAACACTACCAGGTTGCTCCCATAGCACACGCACAGAACGTCATCAAAGACCCTGAGCGAAGTTCAAAGACCCTGAGCAAAGTTCAAGGCAGCCTGATTCTTCAAAGGCATGGCTTAATAGTCCAATGTTAAGTGCTTTTGTGTGAGGTTAACGGGTATTTTTAATTGACTATTTGGCGGTTCTGTTTGACATTTGTGAGTGACCTTAGCATACGCTGCATGTGTAGCACATTGTTGAATTATCTAAGAGCATCTCTAATGGATGCCCAAAACGGTTTTAGAGGAGAAAATATGCGCCGTATAGTAACGGTTGGAGCCGACTAGCCGAAACCCTAAATCGATTAGAGGCCTATACATGCACGACGGAAGAGAAAAAATCCCCCATCCCCTTCTATATTTGAGCGACGCCGACCGAGGAGAAAACTAATCCCATCGCCGCACCGCCCGCCGCACCACGTCCGCCACCGCCAAATCAATATGGACGTGTATTGTCTTGGGCTATGCTACGCTAGCACAAAATAAGATATTCCTGTCATGCAACAATAGGATCATGATGAAAGGATTAGGTCACAAGTTTACTGTTACATGCGCGTGTGCGGAATTTGATGAGGCGAGGGGACGTGTAGTTTAACTTCTTTGATCCCATAATAGTTCCTTGGGGATCTGAAACACTTTGTTCGAGCATCACAAGTACAAAAATTATACGGTATCCACTCATTCAAAGAGGAACGCCGAATGGTGGATTTCTTGATCTGTTAGGCAACGTGGGACGTGGTTGTGGGTAGGTTTCCAACACCTATAGAATAATCGTAGGGTTGTTTCTACCTACACCTTATGAAGGCATTCTCCTAGGAAACAAAACATTTGCGGCCTCATCTCGGATCCTAATCCAAGTGATGCGTGAACCCGATCTATGCAGAACTATTGTCCCAATACCACTTGGGTCCAGCGTGGTGTCATGATTCAGTTGGATCACGACTGAGTTAACTTCCGCTTAAGTGTGTCATCTAGTAGGTTCCTCACTACTCGGGCACGACTAAACTTCCTGAGTACACTACTCTCTTAACACAATATTTGGTAGCGGCTCATACCAAAATGTGCTAACTCCTAAGTGATGTAAATTCAATATGATAAATTCATAAGGAGCCTCACTAAATTCATATACACTTGATTCAATAGTTGATGAAGGTTGAATTATCAAATGAATTAAATAAGTTCATATGGAGCCTCACTACTTCAGGATCTTTAACAGGCAAGTCTATGTACATCGATCGAATGAATGATCGTACAATTGTTATTAGAAAGTATATTTCTAAGATCAAAGTTTCACTAAAGATAAATATCTGCATGTGGTTCTGTAACGGTACATTGTCCCTAAGTGTGTTTTTGGTAATTAATGTCAATCTTTATGGACTAATGTTTTCATTGAGTGTATATGTAGGAATACTCACTAGGTATTTCTTATATTCCATGTGTTGGATTTAAGTGTGGTTGCCATGAAGATAAAGTTACACCTTGGGTACTAGCATCATGATCTTGAGTGCTTTCTTTCAAGAGAAAAATTTAAGATATGGCTCTAAGCCGGTGTCATGATAGTCTCATGAGTTGAGCTATGGATGACTATGGTTTAGAGCATACAATCAAATGAAGATTTCTCTACGTACCTCACGATGTTATGATAGAGCATGAGGAGATACAAGGTTGACCAAGACTAAGAGTGAAGATTGAATTCAAGTTGATCAACACATGAAGCATAAAGACTGTGTCACTTTGGATCATGTGATCTTGTGGATGGTGGATGGTAATCCTTGTCAATTATGCTATGAGCTAACCCACTATATATGTGCATTTGTGTTGTCTATATGGGTTAAGTATCTTTCTATGGGTATGCATCAAAAGTATGATCCCATATAGCCCATGAGAGGATGGCATCAATTTTGGATGTCATCAAGGTTGAGAAGGGCAAACTGAAAGTGAGCATCTCGAGAAGATCACATGCTTGAAGCTTGTCGTCCATTTAATGATAATGGACTTGTGAAGACATTCCTTAATGAAGCTATCCCATAGTGGTGTATGGGGCAAAGTAACAATGGTCAAGAGTGGCATTCCGTCTTGAATGAAGCATGAAGCGTCATCATCAAGATCAAGTCGGATGCAGTAGGAAAAGGTATGGACTTGCTAGATTTTCCTTTTACCGGTCTCAAGGTGGTTGTTGAGAGACCAGGTTATACGATAGATAGTAGCACTACCAAGAGGGTCACCCTCTTAGGAAGCTTAATCCTTTGCATATTTGAAAGAGGATATCTAGATCTACAACTCCACCAATCAATTCCTCTTTAATTGAGGGGGACCCTTAGGATCTAGATCTTGGAGTCATTTATTGATTTCCTCCTTTATTCTCCCTCCCTAGTTTCTCCATAGCATTTGTTGCTTTAGTGGGATTTTAGTGTGAAGGATGTGAGCACCCTTGGTATTCTTGCTTTTGCATCCAAGTGTTGAGCTCTCTATTACTATAAGTTCGAGTGATAGATCGTGAGCTTGTTTCTTTTGGAGGGGTTACCTCCTAGTTGGCTTGGCGGTTGGTGCTCCGGTGACCTCTTCGTGGAAGATTATGAAGAGGACCGGGCTTCTCCTTCCAGGAGATTGTAAAATGGTTGTGGATCTTGCCATCTCTAGAGCGGAGGAAAAGCTAACCATAAGGGAAAGCCATTTATCCTTCGTGGTATTTGCTTGGATAAGAAGGCGAGCCTTCGTGGCGTCGGGAGACCTTCGTGGTAGCCTGCATCTCTCCAACATGATGTACCTCACCTTGTGTGGTAGAACATGAGATTACATCTTCGTCTCTGAGTGCCTCGCTTATTTCTATACCCGGTTTACTTTCCCTGTGATATCATCGTGCTTGACGTACATATATTTTGCTATCACTTGTGTTACATATATCTTGTGCCTATCTTGCTTAGCTTGAGTTGTTGTTGCACTTAATTGAGCCTACCAAATTTAGATTTTGTGCTTGTAAACTAAACGTTAGTTTAATTCCATATTCTTACAAGGCAAATCCATAATAGCTTTTAAAACGTGGGGTTGGTATTTGCCTGGTGAATACCCTTAGCTTTTGTTTTTTGAGAGAAACATGTTCCGCTTCTGCATTTATCGTTATGGATAACAAGAGGTTGTGTTCATCTCCCAATAGAGAGAAGAGGGAGTTCCACATTTCAAAAACAAACTATTTGATTCCTCATGGCGAAATGCCTTATTGTTTTCTAGAGCAGTTTCAAATTTAGATTTGACAAGCAAAATTTATGGACTGCGGCGTTTTTGCTCCCAAGAACATATGCTCCTGATTTTTAAAATGGATTTTAAACATATTTTCAAATGTTAAAAAAATCCAACTAAAAATGTCACACACACTTCTTTATGTTCTGCTCGCAAAGTTGTTTCACAAAAAAATTTGGGCTCAAAAAGCAATTCACAAGGACATTTTCTTATCTATTTTGCACAACACATAAAAAATTTCTTTTTGCGAAACTTGACGTGCGCGTATAGAAGTCGTCCTGTACGATTGAATTTTTTGTTCATAATTTTTTTAACATTTTAAAATGCGTTTTTTTGATAGCAGGAGCATATGCACCTCGATCAAATTTGGATTTCTGCTGCATACTAAGCCTAATTTCCCCCACACAAATGCCACACTGGCTAGCCCTCTTGAAGATGAACAAATTGTGTCTTGTCTCCTGACTCCTGTCTCATGCGCTTCCTCCCCTACACCTTTCGTCAATAATACATGTGCACCAGGACCCTGTGAGTCTGTGACCTAGACTTTTTTTTGCGCGAATGACGGAGTTAGAATGAAAAGGACCAAAAGGTTTTTATACAACTCACACATTCACGTCTATGATGTGTGTCAACGGCCTGTTACAGTTGCATCCGATGCCATGTTCAGTGTGATGGACTAGCCTCGTTATTTAGTTGAGGATTACATTTGCTTCTCGATTATTACACATTATCACTTCTCTCTCTTTTTTTGGGTGAGAGAGACATATGTATGTGTGTGTGTGTGTAATGGGAGCACACCACGCGGATATTGATCACCGTATTAACGGCCCACCTTCGGTATACCCGTTTCGTCCGGTGAAGCACTGCCCTTCTATAAGGTCGAAGCACCATTGATGTGCTGCAACCTGCCTTGCACGCCCACGTTCAGAGGCGTCGGCCTCCAGTGGCGCTTCCGCTGGTTGATGAACCAGTTGCTTATCTGCTTCGTGTCGAGCCCCGTCGACTCAGCCAACACATGCTTCTCTAATTCCTGAAATGCACACCAGTTACATGTTCAAAAAAAAATAAACTGATCACTCTCGTGGAGCGACAATGCCACCTCCCTCATTCCCTTCTACGTACGCTTTTTTTTTCAGAAATGGAAAACGGAGCCCCGGCCTCTCCATAGAGTGATGCGACAGCCTTTCCCTTCTATGGACGTGAATGATCTAGTTTTACCAAATTCCTAGCACGTACCGATGGGTAGGGCCATATGTGGTGCAGCTGCCACCAGCGCAGAAGCTTCTGGCGCGCGTCCCTCGGCAGCCTGCCGTTCTTCTTCTTCCCGGCGACCTCCCTCCATAGCCTTCTCAGGTAGCCGCTGTGCTTGTCCAGGACCTGGTTCGTCAGCTCCTTACCCTCACCGGCAGGGCTGGTGATCGGCAGGCCAGCGACGCCGCGGGTCTCCTGCTTATTTTCGCAAGACCATCCGCACTCGCAGCCGTTGCCATCTGCTTAAAATACGGCTATCACAACGTTAGAATTGTGCAGCTGAACTACAAGCTTCAGATCAGAAATACAGTTGCTCTAGTTTCTGAGTTGTGATTTGTGAACGATCTGAAATCCTTAAAGAAGGTAACACATGCTGCATTGCTGCGTAGCATGCAAACAATCCAACAACATGCATAGACATGTGCTGACTCTGGTAAAAAGAATAACCAATATATTTTAACTTTCTAAACTGTGGTTAATGGCTTAGTGCTGCACATGCATGTAACCACCAAATGACCAGAAAACATCACGCCACATATCCCCACCAGTCCCACTGTACCAGCACACCTTTCAACAGTAAACTGATCATTGTGTCCTCTAGATCAAGCTAATAAATCCTTTGTCTAATAATGCAGACATAAAAGGGTTAGCTAGGGACATAATCCGGCGTACGGCCATCGGCAGAGAACATTTCAGTCGGACGTTCACATGTCCTTGGATGCATACGTGGAGAGCTCGCAGCCACAGCGACTATGCTGGAAGACAGCAAGAGGGGAGTAATTCTTTTTTAGCTCATTCTGCATGTAGCTCTATATTTCCAAAGCATGAAAAACGGCATTTAAAAGAGAATCTGAAAACAAATTTAGATGTAGAACATATTGTTTTGTGTACGACCAGTCAAAATATGAAACTTAAGATAACTTACAGATTTTTTTTAGATACCTTACAGATTTGGAGGTTAGAAATTTTTCAACATTCACTACTACTATAGATGTCATAATTTATCATTTGTTAATATAAGGTATTTTGAGTTGTGGGTACATTGAGCTCTTTGGATAGTTCATGACGAACGATGAACAATGACAATTTTTGATACTTTTCTGATGTAGATACTTTTCTGCGAAGAAGAGAGACGATTTGCAAAACCCATCTAGGTTCGGTTTCTTCTCCGGCGACCTCGCCAGTCTGCTCCACCTCTAATGGCCTTAGGGCCTTGGAGGGATGGCGGGACATAGCCCCTCGCCAGCGGGAGTGCTCTCGTTCTTTTCAGGTTTCTTTTTCAGTATCTTCTTCAGTATGATGAGACGGCGGTTACAGTCTGATGGTAGCCAGCGAAGGGTGCGTTGAGTTTTGTTTACGGCGAATCTCCTGGAGTCTGGTTCGTCTTCATGTTCGTCAGTTAGGTTATAGGTTTGGCTCTTCCGATCTACGTTTCTCATCTTTGGCGTTGGTTGTTGCTCTGCTTCGTCGGGTTTTTTAGGCCTTCAGTACGACGACTTCCTGTCCTTTGACTATAAGAAGCTCTATGACAAGTTTTGCCCGACTCTGGTGATGGATGGGCGAGAACGGCGGCACGTCTTTGGCTCGCTCCGGTGCTTGTAGTTTTCATTAGGTGGTCCAAAGATCTATTTGTAATTTTTATCACCATAGGCGTTCTTTGGATGATTAATAGATTGGCGGTCTTTTTGGAAAAAAAAAGCTTGACCCGCTTGGACCGAGAGTAACTTTTGCATTCTCCCTGGTATATCTAGGACAATCCTTGAGCTAAATTCGGGGGAGCACAAAAAAATTACTGACAATCCAAACATGCCCTTACGGTTACTTGGTCCATGTTTGATTGAGGTTGGGTGGTTAGAAGGGTGGTTGTACCCCCAGCCCACCAGAGTTTAAACCCCAGGTTTGACATTTGTGTGTCTCATAAAGGCGGAATATTTATTCAGTGAGAGATGACGTTTCCGTCGACAGCGAGGCGCCTGTGGTGACTTCATCAATTTCAAGATCCAATCCGCTGGCTCAGTCTTCCGGATGTGCTCATAGGGGTAGGGTGTGCGTGTGTGCGTTCATAGGGGTGAGTGTATGTGAGCGTCTGTGTTTATACTGTGTTTCTAAAAAAAAAAGTTTGGCAGCGGCTAGCGGTTTGGCATCTCTACGCTGCTGAAAGTATGTTATTATGCACTTCCAGATCCGAAAAGTGTCTTTGGCTCATGGGCACCAGTGCTTCTGTTGTTTTTATTTGGAGATTTGAAATATGCACACCCAGATCCACACGTTTGTTATTTTTATGTAGCCCATAATTTTTTGTATTTGAAACTGAAATTTTGTACGTTTATGGGACAATTCATGGGCTTGTTTTTTTTTCTCTAATTTGTTTAAAACACATAAATATGATTTTTATTTTTTCTAAAATAGCAGGCTGGTGCCCAGGAGCACCAAATCTCTGTCCCTTCTAGACCTGCTTACTAAAATAACTTAGCCAAAGGAAAACATTGGGGTCATCTTTTTCCTCTTTCTTGGTTGAGGCACACCGGATCTTGTCTACTGAGTGTGTGACTCTCCAAAAAGATCTTCACCGGTAGGCGGTAATTAACCCGGGATATACCTTTATGATTTCTTACGGCATTTCGTCCAAAAGTGGTAGTGATATATTTTATGAGCTTTAATAGAGTTGGTTTTACATGTCGCAATGGAGGTTTTGTGCATTGTGAGAAGCTTACCATGGTCACTAAGACCGTGCTTAGTCTCTTAACATATTTTTTCCATCTCTAATAGAGTTGGTTTTGCGTTAGAAATTTGAGACTTCTAATTAGGCACGATATTCGTTGCCCTGCATAGAACATATAACTAATGTGGAATGCCTAAATCTGCTCCGAACACATCGCCTCTTAACACGTTATCATAGGATATGATATATTATTTTTATTAGAGACATTTGCCTCATTGTATATTGTATTTTAAATATGTTGAGTATTTATAAGGAAATGCCAAATTTTCTTAGCAGTGGATGGGTCTAATTTTAAAAGTATATATATGGTAATTATAATGGACGTGCACGATTGGAACCTGGGTGCGGGGCGCACCCAGTTTTCCAAAAAATGAAAAAACGCTATTTAAAAGTTTCAAAAAAATGTGAAGTAAAATTTTGCATGTACATATTATGTTGATACTTACTCGTGTGCGTTTTCACGAAAAAATATCATTGTATGTCGCCTACACGAAAATGACAAAATGCAAATTTATATCCGTGTGAATAGTATAATTCCTATTCACTAGTTTCATTTTGGGCATTTTGTTATTTTTGTGTAGGCCACATACGATGATATTTTTTCGTGAAAACGCACACGAGTAAGTATCAACATAATATGTACATGCAAAATTTTACTTCACATTTTTTTAAATTTTAAATAGCATTTTTTTGAATTTCTCATAACTGGGGTGCGCGCGTACCCAGGTTCCGTTTGGCATTTCCGAATTATAATACTCTTTCTATTTCATAATTCCTACCACAGGTTTAGACGTATCTATGAATGAAAGGTGTCTAGATACATCGAACCCAGCGATAAAAATTATGAAAGGAAGGGAGTACATGATATGACAACGTGTTGAGACGCCTTAGCTAAAAAAAAAATGTCCCGGTAGAGCATTGGTAGCATCCTAAAGTGGCATTTGTTTCATTCTTAAATGGCAAATAAGCATGCCTGCTACTACTCTTTTAATAATACTCCCTCCGTTCCTTTTTAATTGACTCGAATTTAGTACAAACTTGTACTAAATCTGAGTCAATTAAAAAAGAACGGAGGGAGTATGTGGTTGTATTCGTCAATTGATGCAGAGCTAGAGGATTATCCTCCTTTTGGGGAAAAAAGTATTTACTCCTAGCTAGGATACATGCAAGAAGCTGCAACTGCCTGCTGTTTTAAACTACCAGACCAAAAAGGCAAGTTCTTAAGAATAACCCAGTGTAATTAAGCATGCAGACCTAGTGCAATCGAGTCGATGTGAGCCTGCATGCTCATGAAGAACTCATTGGCTTCTTGGATCTGTCCCGTGAGTTCCTGACTGTACGTCACCAACGCATCCCGGTATGTCTCCTGCACATATATATAACGCAAACAAAGGTATATGTATACATATAAATTCATATATTCATGCACCTACATATATGCTTGATTGTTCAGGTAAGCATATATATGTTGCATGTTACCATGAACTGGTCGAGCTCTGGGTCTGCAGGCTGTTCCTGCGCCTGGGTGTCATCTGAATTTGACTCGAGCTCGTCGGCGAGAGACGAGAGCCGACCAACAATTTCCGGCGGCGCTCCGACCTTAAGAGCAAATTGTTGGGATCTAAAGGCAGAGAACAGATAACAAGTGTACTATCGGGAACATCACGCAGCAAGATTTACCTACGTACTTACTTTTCGGCAGTCTATGAAGGCCCTGAGGAGATCCGGGTAGAGAGGGTGCGACATGATCCTGGCTTTCATTGTGTCGGATCCCAATCCCATGGTGCGGTAGCTGGACTTTCTGCCAGGCTCAGTGGCAGGGAACGGTGCAGCCGGCGGCATTTCCGGTGGCGAGGTGGATATGGAGGCTGTATGATCGAAGGCGAAGATGGAGGCAACCATTGCGGCATTGGGGCCGCTCCCAGGAAGATGGAGCTGATCCATGCGAGCTTTTCCGTCCGGACACTCGGCGAGGGTTAGTTGGGAGGACGAGGTGGCATATTAGGGCAAGGGGAATGTGTCTATCTTATTTCCTTTGATTAGGGACTGATTCAAGCGTGTGCGCGTGGGCACGCGTGGGTATATGTGTGTGGTTCACTGTTACTATCTGGAAGGCACACAGTAGCTAGACAGTCATATGGGTGGACAAAGAGTGTCCAATAATGGAAGAGAACGATTGTTTTCCTCTTTTAGAAAAAAAAAGGGGACATTGTGGTCGTTGTTAAGTGCGCTGTTCATGAAGCTTACGTTGTGCTGTCATCAGCAATCTTGAACTTCCAGCTAGGTTTCTTGTTTCTAAAATTGTTCTTGGTATACTTAGATAGCTCACGCAAATTCAGTAAGCATATATCGATGAGCGTCCTCATACGATCGGATCCACCACGTCAAAGTATTTGATCCCAACAACAGGCCTATGGGCGCTCTGTACGGAAAAAATAGCCTCCATTGGTGGTTTCTATGGTCTAAAATTTTCAATAATTTGTCTGACACTCCCATGCCAGTCCCATGCTAGACTCGAGCCATCGGTGAAAAGACACGGATGCCGTCTAGAAAGGGTGAGTAGGCGGTTTAAAACTTTTTACGAATATGGTTTAATAAATACGGAATAAAACTAGCATTTAATTTATCAAGCACAAAACCTATATAACTAGGGTTCATCTATGTGCACCAACAACTTATGCTAATCAATACAACCAACCGTGTAAGAGCATCTCTAGCAGAGCCGTAAAAGGCCCAAAACCGAAAAATAACCGCCAGTTTACGGGTTCGGGCCGAAAAAGGGCGCCGATCAGTGACCGTAAACGAGCCAAAACTGAAAATATTTTTTCGGTTTTCGTTCGGTTCGCTCCGTCGGTCTGTATTTGTAGGGGTCGAAAAGTCGAACCGAAGCTAAACTGAATTCCTAGTCACGTTTTGGTAGGCTGAATCTTCAGCTCCAAACAGTGCGGTTCCGTCGGAGGAGTTCCGGAATAGGACCCAAATCCGGCAAAATCCGGCCAGGGCGGCGCGGGTCCGGCGCCGGCGACGGTCGGCGACGGCGTGGCGGCGCTGGCGCGAAGCCGACGCTGGGGCAACGGCTGGGCGGCGCGGGGCCAGAGCCGGGCGACGCACGGTCGGCGCGGAGGAGCGGCGGCGGGCGACGCGGGGGTGGCGCACGGCCGGCACGGGGCGGGGTGGCGCACGGCTGGCGGACGGCCGGCGCACGGCCGGCGCGAGGGCGGCGGGAGAGCGGCGCCGGGCGATGCGGGGGCGGTCGGAGGGCGGCGGGGGGCGGCGCACGGCCGGGGCACTGCCACGCGGCGGCGGCAGGGGCGGCGCGGGTGCAGCGGCTGGGCAGCGCGAGTGCAGCGGCTGGGCACGTGGGTGCTGGAAGAAGAAGGAAGGAAGGGAAAAAGGAAAAAAAAGACTAACATGTGCGTCCAATAGCATATTTTGGAATATGCTTTTTTACAGTTTTAGTTTACGGGTTCTGATCTGCGCCGGCTTTTTTTCGACCCGTAAACGCGAGTTCAGTGGCCTGAACTCGCGTTTTACGGTTTGCATTTTTACGGGCTCTATTAGAGATGCTCTAATAGCAAGATATATAACTTCAAGCACACGAAGACTATCACAAAGTAAAGTGCATAAGTAAAGTAAAGAGCTCGGGAATAGGAATAATCCCAATTTCAGCTATTGAGTTGAAGGCACGGGTAGCTAGCTACTCGTGTGCACTATTAGTTCCCTTGAGTGTTGCAAAAATATTATTAAAGATCATTCATGACTCTTAATTGGAAACTATCGTTGGAATTCAAATATATGACTTCTAAGTCTTGGCACTGACTCCTTACTATTGGATTAATTTTCTTGAAAGGCAAAGAATATATAGTAAGTGTTTTGATAGTTTTGATCTATTGATGTGGGCGTCATTAAGATAATTCATTGCTTATACCTCTTTTGACATGAATGCTCGTAATTAACTTTGATGATAATAAACTTCCTAGTGTTCCTTGGCATACTGAGGGTTAACCACTTAAGCTAGACTAATTGTTTACATAACTAGTTATTCATGCTCATAAATCTTTATTGTGATTGTCTCGAGTTACCTATGCTTGTATTATATTCTCGACGGTTCTTTAAGTATGCTAAGTTTTTTAATGGAAGAAGTGTTGGACTCATAAAGCTACCACTTGCAAGTGAAATTACTTTCTTGTTATTTTGGTTTAAATGCCAAGTTCCTTGTGATTCTTTGTGTGTTGCTCAAGGATGCTCAAGGCTAAGCTTGGGGAAGTTGATGGCGGTGAAATATGCCACTTTTTGTCACATTTATACCTATAGCTATGTCAAGAAATTGACTAATTTTCTATCTCAATGTGCTAATAATTACTAACTATTGCAAAGATGTGCAATCTCTTCTATCTTTGAATATTGTGCAGGAAATCACGTCATAATGATAAATGGGCTTGCAATAACTGAAGAAAATCTCGTCACAAGTACATCAAAGTTGACCAGATGTCAAAAGGAGGTTCCAGGGAGTTTAGCGGACATCGGTATAGGCAAGCCCCACTGGTACCGTTCGCACATACGGGGTGGCGCAGCCTTCCCGAGGTCAAACCCTATAAGTTCTATGAAGGGATCGGCGCAAAAAAAAAAGAGCCATTCGTCGCCAAACAGAGCCACCATCCATTAGATCCATCTACACCACACCGAAGGAGATCCACCGCCATAGTTCATCCATTTCATATCCCATCTCCTCCATAGCCATAGTCATTACCATTGTAATAGAGATCTCCTTGAGAATCAGTGACAATTGTAAGAATAATTTGATTTCAATTCAAGTATTTGCAACAATGATTTCTATCTTTGATCTTGATATTATGTGTGAGTATTCCTCCGGGCTACGAGTTGGGATGAATCGTCACAGCGTTTATATGAAATCTAATCTCATGATTATGTGTAAGAATTGAATAGGAACTTTACAATCTTGTATCCTTGTCTCTTTGCCTCGATTCGATGATCTGCAGGTACCCATGTATATCAGATCAATCAAGGTAAGAGGTAGGATGATCGGAGAACGGTGTGCTACCACGAAACTCAGTGATAGAAAGGGGAAAGTAACGGTACATGTTTAGTGATTCAATCGGGATCAACGGCACAATCATTTAGCTTAATGCTTTGGTTTGTATTGGTTTGCTTAATAATTGTTGTAACTCGCGGCTGTGGGAACAATGATTAAACCAAGAGACTCTTGTCACGTCTGGCTTTCGAGGCAAGAGTATTTACGGATGTGTTGCTCACAAATCTCTTATCACTATTTTATTTACTACGCATTTGTACTTCAGTTATACATATATGCATAGCTGCAAGAGAATCCTTGACCCAGGCCTATTTTCACCTATTGAACACAACCCAATCAAAGTAAACTAGGTAGGTCCGGTAAATATAAAATCAAATCAACTAACAAAGTCTTGTAGACATTTCCTTCACTCTGTTTTAGCAGTGCTTTCCAAGGTTCGATTAAACCTAAGTCTTTTAGGGAGAAAGCTTATCATACTATAATCTATAATCTGGATCGAAGGTATCACCTATGTGTTTCGAAGGAAGGTCTGATTTCCCCGTTGACATTAACTATAGTCTTTCCCCCAAAGGCCAATTGCAACAGCCGGTGAACCACCATCGCTGAGGAACCCTTGCACATCAAAACTTCCTGCAAGAATTCCTAGTTCACGCAGTCATAAGCCTTTTCGAATCGAGTTCGAGAACCCCCCCCCCCCCCACACACACACACACAACTTTTTAGTTCTCAACTCGTATATATCTTGTGAAGCGCCAACACACCCTCATGGAGGGTTCTACCTTTGATGAAAGTCGTTTGGCTCCGATGAATAGTCCTATTAAATAAGGGTGTAAGACAAATAGCATAGGTTCTTAGCTACGAACTTGAATATAGTATTTATGAAAGAGATAGGTCTGAACTGCCAAATGTAGTCCGCCCTTTAACATTAATTTGGCATATGAGAAATGATCCCATAGTTAAGTCGCGACATGTCGACCATCCCTATGGAAAATTCTTTAAGAAATTAAAATATAGGAGACCTCAAGATTCCAAATAATCGTTAAAGAAAAGCACCGGAAGGCCATTCGGACCTAGTGTTGAATCAGGCGTCATGCTAAGAAGCACATCATCGAGATCCTCCGTAGTGAATGTAAGTTCCAATGACGCATTCTCTTCCCAGAGATTTTACTATTGTGATGCCATAAGTTTGGGTTAAAAAGAGTACCTTGTCCTCCCGCTCCAATCCCATAAGTCCATGGTACAACTGATAAATATGTTCCACTAGCGCTCTACCGTCCTCGATCTCCCCTTGATCTGTGACAAGACAAGCAATCACGCACTTACGCCTACTCTCATTTGCAATGGCATGGAAGTATGTCGTGCCTGATAACCCACAAGTATAGGGGATCGCAACAGTCTTCGAGGGAAGTAAAACCCAAATTTATTGATTCGACACAAGGGGAGGTAAAGAATAGTTATAAGCCTTAACAACTGAGTTGTTGATGGCGTGTATTTCACACGTTCGTTGGGCAACCCCAAGAGGAAGGTATGATGCGCACAGCAGCAAGTTTTCCCTCAGAAAGAAACCAAGGTTTATCGAACCAGGAGGAGCCAAGAAGCACGTTGAAGGTTGATGGCAGCGGGATGTAGTGCGGCGCAACACCGGGGATTCCGGCGCCAACGTGGAACCTGCACAACACAACCAAAGTACTTTTCCCCAACGAAACGAGTGAGGTTGTCAATCTCACCGGCTTGCTCGTAACAAAGGATTAACCGTATTGTGTGGAAGATGATTGTTTGCAGAGAAAACGAGTAAAACAAGTATTGCAGCAGATTTGTATTTCGAGTATTAAAAGAATGGACCGGGGTCCACAGTTCACTAGAGGTGTCTCTCCCATAAGATAAAAGCATGTTGGGTGAACAAATTACGGTCGGGCAATTGACAAATAGAGAGGGCATAACAATGCACATACATGTCATGATAAGTACGAGTGAGATTTAATTGGGCATTACGACAAAGTACATAGACCGCCATCCAACTGCATCTATGCCTAAAAGTCCACCTTCGAGGTTATCGTCCGAACCCCTTCCAGTATTAAGTTGCAAAGCAACAGACAATTGCATTAAGTATGGTGCGTAATGTAATCAATAACTACATCCTCGGACATAGCATCAATGTTTTATCCCTAGTGGCAACAAGCACAACACAACCTTAGAACTTTCTGTCACTGTCCCAGGTGTCAATGCAGGCATGAACCCACTATCGAGCATAAATACTCCCTCTTGGAGTTAAGAGTAAAAACTTGGCCAGAGCCTCTACTAATAACGGAGAGCATGCAAGATCATAAACAACACATATGCAATAACTTGATAATTAACATAACATGGTATTCTCTATCCATCGGATCCCGACAAACACAACATAGAGTATTACAGATAGATGATCTTGATCATGTTAAGCAGCTCACAAGATCCAACAATGAAGCACAATGAGGAGAAGACAACCATCTAGCTACTGCTATGGACCCATAGTCCAGGGGTGAACTACTCACTCATCACTCCGGAGGCGACCATGGCGGCGTAGAGTCCTCCGGGAGATGAATCCCCTCTCCGGCAGGGTGCCGGAGGAGATCTCCCAGAATCCCCCGAGATGGGATTGGCGGCGGCGGCGTCTCTGGAAGGTTTTCCGTATCGTGGTTTTTCGCATCAGGGGTTTCGCGACGGAGGCTTTAAGTAGGCGGAAGGGCAGAGTTGGAGGGCTGACGAGGGGCCCACACCACAGGGCGGCGCGGGCCCCCCCTTGGCCGTGCCGCCTTGTAGTTTGGCCACCTCGTGGCCCCACTTCGTATGCTCTTCGGTCTTCTGGAAGGTTCGTGGCGAAATAGGCCCCTGGGTCTTGATTTCGTCCAATTCCGAGAATATTTCGTTACTAGGATTTCGAAACCAAAAACAGCAGAAAACAGACAATCGGCACTTCGGCATCTTGTTAATAGGTTAGTTCCGGAAAATGCACGAATATGACATAAAGTGTGCATAAAACATGTAGGTATCATCAATAATATGGCATGGATCATAAGAAATTATCGATACGTCGGAGACGTATCAAGCATCCCCAAGCTTAGTTCTCGCTCGTCCCGAGCGGGTAAAACGATAACAAAGATAATTTCTGAAGTGACATGCCATCATAACCTTGATCATACTATTTGTAAACATATGTAGTGGATGCAGCGATCAAAACAATGGTAATGACATGAGTAAACAAGTGAATCATAAAGCAAAGACTTTTCATGAATAGTACTTCAAGACAAGCATTAATAAGTCTTGCATAAGAGTTAACTCATAAAGCAATAAATCAAAGTAAAGGTATTGAAGCAACACAAAGGAAGATTAAGTTTCAGCGGTTGCTTTCAACTTGTAACATGTATATCTCATGGATAATTGTCAACATAGAGTAATATAACAAGTACAATATGCAAGTATGTAGGAATCAATGCACAGTTCACACAAGTGTTTGCTTCTTGAGCTGGAGAGAGATAGGTGAACTGACTCAACATAAAAGTAAAAAGAATGGTCCTTCAAAGAGGAAAGCATCGATTGCTATATTTGTGCTAGAGCTTTTATTTTGAAAACATGAAACAATTTTGTCAACGGTAGTAATAAAGCATATGAGTTATGTAAATTATATCTTACAAGTTGCAAGCTTCATGCATAGTATACTAATAGTGCCCGCACCTTGTCCTAATTAGCTTGGACTACCGGATCTTTGCAATGCACATGTTTTAACCAAGTGTCACAATGTGGTACCTCCATGCCGCCTGTACAAAGGTCTAAGGAGAAAGCTCGCATTTTGGATTTCTCGCTTTTGATTATTCTCAACTTAGACATCCATACCGGGACAACATGGACAACAGATAATGGACTCCTCTTTAATGCATAAGCATGTGGCAACAATTATTATTCTCATATGAGATTGAGGATGTGTGTCCAAAACTGAAACTTCTACCATGATTCATGGCTTTAGTTAGCGGCCCAATGTTTTTCTCTAACAATATGCATGCTCCAACCATTAAGGTGGTAGATCTCTCTTACTTCAGACAAGACGGACATGCATAGCAACTCACATGATATTCAATAAAGAATAGTTGATGGCGTCCCCGAAGCATGGTTATCGCACAACAAGCAACTTAATAAGAGATAAAGTGCATAAGTACATATTCAATACCACAATAGTTTTTAAGCTATTTGTCCCATGAGCTATATATTGCAAAGGTGAATGATGGAATTTTAAAGGTAGCACTCAAGAAATTTACTTTGGAATGGCGGATAAATACCATGTAGTAGGTAGGTATAGTGGACACAAATGGCATAGTGGTTGGCTCAAGTATTTGGATGCATGAGAAGTATTCCCTCTCGATACAAGGTTTAGGCTAGCAAGGTTATTTGAAACAAACACAAGGATGAATGGTGCAGCAAAACTCACATAAAAGACATATTGTAAACATTATAAGACTCTACACCGTCTTCCTTGTTGTTCAAAACTCAATACTAGATATTATCTAGACTATAGAGAAACCAAATATGCAAACCAAATTAGCAAGCTCTAAGTGTTTCTTCATTAATGGGTGCAAAGTATATGATGCAAGAGCTTAAACATGAGCACAACAATTGCCAAGTATCAAATTATCCAAGACATTTTAGAGTTACTACATGTAGCATTTTCCAATTCCAACCATATAACAATTTAACGAAGAAGAAACTTCGCCATGAATACTATAAGTAGAGCCTAAGGACATACTTGTCCATATGCTACAGCGGAGCGTGTCTCTCTCCCATAAAGTGAATGCTAGGATCCATTTTATTCAAACAAAACAAAAAACAAAAACAAACCGACGCTCCAAGCAAAGTGCATAAGATGTGACGGAATAAAAATATAGTTTCGGGGGAGGAACCTGATAATGTTGTCGATGAAGAAGGGGATGCCTTGGGCATCCCCAAGCTTAGACGCTTGAGTCTTCTTAGAATATGCAAGGGTGAACCACCGGGCATCCCCAACCTTAGAGCTTTCACTCTCCTTGATCATATTGCATCATACTCCTCTCTTGATCCTTGAAAACTTCCTCCACACCAAACTCGAAACAACTCATTAGAGGGTTAGTGCACAATAAAAATTAACATGTTCAGAGGTGACACAATCATTCTTAACACTTCTGGACATTGCATAAAGCTACTGGACATTAATGGATCAAAGAAATTCATTCAACATAGCAAAAGAGGCAATGCGAAATAAAAGGCAGAATCTGTCAAAACAGAATAGTCCGTAAAGATGGATTTTATTAGGCCACCAGACTTGCTCAAATGAAAATTCTCAAATTGAATGAAAGTTGCGTACATATCTGAGGATCATGCACGTAAATTGGCTTAATTTTCTGAGCTACCTACAGGGAGGTATACCCAGATTCGTGACAGAAAAGAAATCTGGAACTGCGCAGTAATCCAAATCTAGTACTTACTTTACTATCAAAACTTTACTTGGCACAACAGAACATAAAACTAAGATAAGGAGAGGTTGCTACAGTAGTAAACAACTTCCAAGACTCAAATATAAAACAAAAATACTGTAGTAAAAACATGGGTTGTCTCCCATAAGCGCTTTTCTTTAACGCCTTTCAGCTAGGCGCAGAAAGTGTAACTCAAGTAACATCAAGAGACGAAGCATCAACATCATAATTTGTTCTAATAATAGAATCATAAGGTAACTTCATTCTCTTTCTAGGGAAGTGTTCCATACCTTTCTTGAGAGGAAATTGATATTTAATATTACCTTCCTTCATATCAATAGTAGCACCAACGGTTCGAAGAAAAGGTCTTCCCAATATAATGGGGCAAGATGCATTGCATTCAATATCCAAGACAACAAAATCAACGGGGGCAAGGTTATTGTTAACCATAATATGAACATTATCAACTCTCCCCAAAGGTTTCTTTTTAGCATTATCAGCGAGATTAACATCCAGATAACAGTTTTTCAATGGTGGCAAGTCAAGCATATCATAGACTTTCTTAGGCATAACAGAAATACTTGCACCAAGATCACGTAAAGCATTACAATCAAAATCTTTGACTCTCATTTTAATGATGGGCTCCCAACCATCCTCTAGCTTCCTAGGAATAGAAGTTTCAAGTTTTAGTTTCTCTTCTCTAGCTTTTATGAGAGCATTTGTAATATGTTTTGTGAAAGCCAAGTTTACAGCGCTAGCATTAGGACTCTTAGCAAGTTTTTGCAAGAACTTTATAACTTCAGAGATGTGGCAATCATCAAAATCTAAATCATTACAATCTAAAGCAATGGGATTATCATCCCCAAGGTTGGAAAAAATTTCAGCAGTTTTATCGCAAGCAGTTTCAGGTAATTTTGCGCGCTTTGCACTAGGAGTAGAAGCATTGCCAACACCAATTATTTTACCATTGATAGTAGGAGGTGCAGCAACATGTGAATCATTAGCATTGCTAGTGGTGGTAATAGTCCAAACTTTAGCTACATTTTTCTCTTTAATTAGTTTTTCATTTTCTTCTCTATCCCACCTAGCACGCAGTTCAGCCATTAATCTTATATTCTCATTAATTCTAACTTGGATGGCATTTGCTGTAGTAACAATTTTATTTTCAATATCCCTATTAGGCATAACTTTCGATTTCAAAAGATCAACATCGGAGGCAAGACTATCAACTCTAGAAACAAGAATATCAATTTTATTGAGCTTTTCCTCAACAGATTTGTTAAAGGCAGTTTGTGTACTAATAAATTCTTTAAGCATAGCTTCAAGTCCAGGGGGTGTATTCCTATTATTGTTGTAAGAATTCCCGTAAGAATTAGCATAACCGTTACCATTATTATAAGGATATGGCCTATAGTTATTACTAGAATTGTTCCGATAAGCATTGTTGTTGAAATTATTATTTTTAATGAAGTTTACATCAACATGTTCTTCTTGGGCAACCAATGAAGCTAATGGAACATTATTAGGATCAACATTAGTCCTATCATTCGCAATCATAGACATAATAGCATCAACCTTATCATTCAAGGAAGAGGATTCTTCAACAGAATTTACCTTCTTACCTTGTGGGGCTCTTTCCGTGTGCCATTCAGAGTAATTAACCATCATATTATCAAGAAGCTTTGTTGCTTCACCAAGAGTGATGGACATAAAGGTACCTCCAGCAGCTGAATCCAATAAATTCCGCGAAGAAAAATTTAGTCCCGCATAGAAGGTTTGGATGATCATCCAAGTAGTCAGTCCATGGGTTGGGCAATTTTTAACCAAAGATTTCATTCTTTCCCAAGCTTGAGCAACATGTTCATTATCCAATTGTTTAAAATTCATTATGCTACTCCTCAAAGATATAATTTTAGCAGGGGGATAATATCTACCAATAAAAGCATCCTTGCATTTAGTCCATGAAGCAATACTATTCTTAGGCAGAGATAGCAACCAATCTTTAGCTCTTCCTCTTAATGAGAAAGGAAACAATTTTAATTTTATAATGTCACCATCTACATCTTTATACTTTTGCATTTCACACAATTCAACAAAATTATTGAGATGGGCAGCAGCATCATCAGAACTAACACCAGAAAATTGCTCTCGCATAACAAGATTAAGTAAAGCAGGTGGAGCAATAGGTGTGCATAGGAAATCATTATTATTTGTGCTAGTGAAGTCACACAACTTAGTATTTTCAGGGTTGGCCATTTTAGCAGTAGTAAATAAAGCAAACTAGATAAAGTAAATGCAAGTAAACTAATTTTTTTGTGTTTTGATATAATGCAACAAACAAAGTAGTAAATAAAATAAAGCAAGACAAAAACAAAGTAAAGAGATTGAGAAGTGGAGACTCCCCTTGCAGCGTGTCTTGATCTCCCCGGCAACGGCGCCAGAAAATATGCTTGATGGCGTGTATTTCACACGTTCGTTGGGCAACCCCAAGAGGAAGGTATGATGCGCACAGCAGCAAGTTTTCCCTCAGAAAGAAACCAAGGTTTATCGAACCGAGAGGAGCCAAGAAGCACGTTGAAGGTTGATGGCGGCGGGATGTAGTGCGGCGCAACACCGGGATTCCGGCGCCAACGTGGAACCTGCACAACACAACCAAAGTACTTTGCCCCAACGAAACGAGTGAGGTTGTCAATCTCACCGGCTTGCTGTAACAAAGGATTAATCGTATTGTGTGGAAGATGATTGTTTGCGAGAGAAAACGAGTAAAACAAGTATTGCAGACGATTTGTATTTCAGTATTAAAAGAATGGACCGGGGTCCACAGTTCACTAGAGGCGTCTCTCCCATAAGATAAAAGCATGTTGGGTGAACAAATTACAGTCGGGCAATTGACAAATAGAGAGGGCATAACAATGCACATACATGTCATGATAAGTACAGTGAGATTTAATTGGGCATTACGACAAAGTACATAGACCGCCATCCAACCGCATCTATGCCTAAAAAGTCCACCTTCAGGTTATCGTCCGAACCCCTTCCAGTATTAAGTTGCAAAGCAACGGACAATTGCATTAAGTATGGTGCGTAATGTAATCAATAACTACATCCTCGGACATAGCATCAATGTTTTATCCCTAGTGGCAACAACGACAACACAACCTTAGAACTTTCGTCACATCGTCCCGGTGTCAATGCGTGCATGAACCCACTATCGAGCATAAATACTCCCTCCTGGAGTTAAGAGTAAAAACTTGGCCAGAGCCTCTACTAATAATGGAGAGCATGCAAGATCATAAACAACACATATGCAATAACTTGATAATTAACATAACATGGTATTCTCTATCCATCGGATCCCGACAAACACAACATAGAGTATTACGGATAGATGATCTTGATCATGTTAGGCAGCTCACAAGATCCAACAATGAAGCACAATGAGGAGAAGACAACCATCTAGCTACTGCTATGGACCCATAGTCCAGGGGTGAACTACTCACTCATCACTCCGGAGGCGACCATGGCGGCGTAGAGTCCTCCGGGAGATGAATCCCCTCTCCGGCGGGGTGCCGGAGGAGATCTCCGGAATCCCCCGAGATGGGATTGGCGGCGGCGGCGTCTCCGGGAAGTTTTTCCGTATCGTGGTTTTTCGCATCGGGGGTTTCGCGACGGAGGCTTTAAGTAGGCGGAAGGGCGAGTCGGAGGGCCGACGAGGGGCCCACACCACGTGGCGGCGCGGGCCCCCTTGGCCGCGCCGCCTTGTGGTTTGGCCACCTCGTGGCCCCACTTCGTATGCTCTTCGGTCTTCCGGAAGGTTCGTGGAGAAATAGGCCCCCGGGTCTTGATTTCGTCCAATTCCGAGAATATTTCGTTACTAGGATTTCGAAACCAAAAACAGCAGAAAACGACAGAACCGGCACTTCGGCATCTTGTTAATAGGTTAGTTCCAGAAAATGCACGAATATGACATAAAGTGTGCATAAAACATGTAGGTATCATCAATAATATGGCATGGATCATAAGAAATTATCGATACGTCGGAGACGTATCGGTTGTCAATTCAGCCGCACCTGGAAAAGCACTAGCAACAGGGGTGATGTGAAAGTAGCAGTGATATGAGAGCAGTAGTAACAAGTAACACGACAGCAGAGTAATAGTAACACGGAGGCAATGACACCGTAAAATAGTTGATACTACTTCCAATGACATGTAGAACGAGTATATAATGATGAAAGATGGACCGGGGTTCCCAGCTATCTACACTAGTGGTAACTCTCCAATAACAAGTGTTGGGTGAACAAATTACAGTTGGGCAATTGATAGGATTGAAATAGCATTAAGAAAGAACATCAAGATCATTAATCATGTAGGCATGTTTTCCATATATAGTCATACGTGCTCGCAATGAGAAACTTGTACAACATCTTTTGTCCTACCAGACCGGTGGCAAGTGGGCCTCTAGGGAATCTATCTGGAAATTAAGGCACTCCTTTTAATAGAGCACCGGAGCAAAGCATTAACACTCCGTGAAAACATGTGATCCTCATATCTAAGCCTTTCCCTCCAGCTTGTCCCAATTTCGTCACTTTGGGGCCTTTGGTTCCGGACATAGACATGTGCATACAACTTGTAGATACAATCTAAGCAATAAGTATAGAGCTTAAATCTAAGATCATGCCACTCGGGCCCTAGTGCCAAGCATTAAACACAACAAGATTGCAGCAACAATAACTTCACAAACTTTATAGATAGACTAATCATAATGTAACAATCCATCGGATCCCGACAAACACAACACCGATTACATCAGATGAATCTCAATCATGTAAGGCAGCTCATGAGATCATTGTATTGAAGTACATGGGGGAGAGAATACCAACTATCTACAGCTAGAACCCGTAGTCCATGGGGGAACTACTCACGGAGCATGATGGAGGCGATGGCGTTGATGGAGATGGCTTCCGGGGCACTTCCCCGTCCCGGCGAGGTGCCGGAACAGAGACTCTCGTCCCCCGAAACGGAGTTTCGCGATGGTGGCGGCGCCCCTGGAGTCTTTCTGGAGTTTCGTCAATTGGTATCGCGTTTTTAGGTCGAAAGGGCTTATATAGGCGAAGAGACGGAGTCGGAGGGTGCCTGGGCCCCCCTCACAATAGGCCGGCACGGCCAGGCCTGGGGCCGCGCCGCCATGTTGTGTGGTGGCCCCCTGGCCCCTCTCCGACTCTCCTTCGGTGTTCTGGATGCTTCCGGGAAAAATAAGATGTTGGGTCTTCGTTTCGTCGAATTCCGAGAATATTGCCCGAACAGCCTTTCTGGAACCAAAAACAGCAGAAAATAGGAACTGACACTTCGGCATCTCGTTAATAGGTTAGTTCCGGAAAATGCATAAAAATATTATAAAGTGCAAGCAAAACATGTAAGTATTGTCATAAAACAAGCATGGAACATCAGAAATTATAGGTACGTTGGAGACGTATCAGTGCCCGTGTCTCCTTTAAGTATCCTCTACACCCTACTGCGCTATCTCTACTACTCGTCATCTATGCGATCAAGCATGAGGAGTTGGTCCTCCAGATGATATCTTTGGGCCCAAATATCATCCATCATATCCAAACCAGCCACCTATATTCCAGTAGATTTGCCTTAAAGACCTAATTTTCCGTGCCCAGGTTGCCCCCAATCCTTAGGGAATTGTCTCGCATTTCAGGCAATGCACTGCCAGCGATCAATACCGCATTTATGTGGACCAAGATCATTCAGGAAGCCTAGGAGCTTCCCTTCAACTAAGGTCCCCAAAGCCGGTCACCTGGAACCACTAGGTTTGGAAACAACACTTGGCCTACCATAGGATGGTTTGTTCCTCACTATCGAGAAGGAGCGGGCAGTGGTCCGACCCGATTCTTGTGGTAATCGTAGAAGAACTCAGAGAAACTGACCTCCTAGATGTGCGAAACAAACAGCCTATCGAGCATGCAACATATGGGGTTTAGTTGTTTTTTAGTCTAGGTGAACCGAGGCCCCCCAATTTGACCAATGTGATACAAAGTACTCTCTCCGTCTCATGAAACATGCATGTTGAAAGTTTGTCTAAATTTGAATATAGTGTGAATTTAAATAAACTTCTGACATGTTTCGTGAAACAGAGGAAGTATATATTACAAAACATATATCAGTAAATATATAGTATCACTATGGGAACGCGCCGCGGTGCCGACGACAAAATATCGGGGCCGTCGGCACAGGGCCTGTTCTGGCCAGGCCAGCAGGCAAGCCGTCAGCACAAGTAAACTGTCGGCACAAAAAGGTATGTGCCGCCGGCAACCATCGGCATAGTTTGGGCCGTCGGCACAGCCTTTCCACCGTGACGGCGAGGTAACAACGTCAGGCCTATGCCGACGGCTTTGCTGTCGACACATATTTCAGCCCAGTGCCGACGACTTTGCCGTCGGCATAGCTATTTTCCATTTTACCACATTAATCTTCAAAAAATCATAACTAAATCATTATAATTCAGAAAAATACAAACAATATATCAAAATTCAGAAAAAAAAGATCTATCTTGGAAAGATATCAAACTTGGAATATTGTAAATATCTCAAAAAACCTTCTCAAAATGAGCTATCATGTCCAATGTTTCATGGCTTTCACGTCGAACAACCAATGTTATGGCTAAAATCGTCGCATAGTTTGTGATAGTGTGCCCATATTGTGCACACATGTGCATATTGGGATGTCTTACGATGTTGCAAGAGGAAGTTTTCCATTTCATCGAACGAAAAAACCATTTTTCATTTTGGAGGTGTCGAAAACGGGGTGTTTTGTGAAGCAACCACCAAATTAAAATTTCACATTGGTAGCAACACATTCTTCCAAAATACTAGACCACCTAAGATGGACAATTTCTCAACCGGTGTATTTGAAACCTTTCCGTCCATCCTTCATGAAAAAAACAAATTCATGCCGAATCGGCACGAGGCCGATCTGATTTGAACTACAGGTACATGATATATTACTGAACATTTTTTGTAAATATCATTTTTAGGTTCACAACATGCTATTTCATCAGAAATCCAGTGCAAGTTTAGCGAGCCTCAGCCCCAGGCAAAGGATCTTCATGCTGCCGTTTTGAATATAGATTGAAACGGGAATAACAAATTAAAAAACGATCCAAACAATATGAAATCTTCGCGTGGTGTCGTATTATGTGTCATAGTTGCAAGGAAAAATATTAAAGTTGGAAATTTGCAAACATCATAAAAAAATCATTCACAAAATGAGCTATCACGTTCGAGGTTTCATGACATTTAGGTCAAACGACCAATGTTATGGATAGAAGCGCGGCATAGTTTGTGATATTGTGCCCATATTGTGCACACATATGCATATTGGGATGTCTTACGATGTTGCAGGAGGAAGTTTTCCATTTCATCGAACGAAAAAACTATTTTTCATTCTTGAGGTGCCGAAAATGCGGTGTTTTGTGAAGCAACCACCAAATTAAAGTTTCACATTGGTAGCAGCACATTTTTCAAAAATACTAGACCACCTAAGATGGACAATTTCTCAACCGGTGTATCTGGAACATTTCCGTCCACCCATCATGAAAAAGAAAAATTCCTGCCAAATCGGTAGGAGGCCGACCAGATTTAAACTACAGGTACATGATATATTTCTCAATACTTTTTGTAAAAATCATTTTTAGGTTCACAACATGCTATTACATCAGAGATCCAGTGCAAGTTTAGTGAGCCTGAACCCCGAGAAAAGGCTCTTCATGCCAGCCGTTTTCAATATGGATTAAAACGGGCATAACAAATTCAAAAACGATCCAAACAATGTAAAACCTTCGCGTTTTGTCATATTATGTGTCATAGTTGCAAGGAAAAATATTAATGTTAGAAATTAGCAAACATCACAAAAAATCCTTCACAAAATGAGCTATCACGTTCGAGGTTTCACGACATTTAGGTCAAACGATCAATGTTATGGATAGAAGCGCGACATAGTTTGTGATAATGTGCCCATATTGTGCACACATGTGCATATTGGGATGTCTTAGGATATTGCAGGAGGAAGTTTTCCATTTCATCGCATGAAAAAACATTTTGCATTTTGAGGTGCCAAAAACGGGATGTTTTGTGAAGCAACCACCAAATTAAAGTTTCGCATTGGTAGAAACACATTTAAAAAAAATAATAGACCACGTAAGATGGACAATTTACCAACCGGTGTATCTGGAACCTTTCCGTCCACCCCTCATGAAAAAGACAAATTCCTGCCGAATCGGTAGGACGCCGGCCAGATTTGAACTCCAGGTACATGATATAATGCTCAAGATTTTTTGTAAAAGTTATTTGTACGTTCACAACATGATATTTCATCAGATTCAGTGCAAGTTTAGCGAGCCTCAGCCCCGGGCAAAGGATCTTCATGCCTGCCGTATCCAATATAGATTGAAACGGTAATAACAAATTTAAAAATGATCCAAACAATGTGAAACCTTCGCATGGTGTCATATTATGTATCATAGTTGCAAGGAAAAATATTAAAATTGGAAATTTGCAAATATCATAAAAAATCCTTCACAAAATGAGCTATAACGTTCGAGGTTTCATGACATTTAGGTCAAACGACCAATGTTATGGATAGAAGTGTGGCATAGTTTGTGTTAGTGTGCCCATATTATGCACACATGTGCATATTGAGATGTCTTACAACGTTGCAGGAGGAAGTTTTTTATTTCATCACACAAAAAAACCATTTTGCTTTTTTGAGGTGCCGAAAATGGGGTGTTTTGTGAAGCAACCACCAAATTAAAGTGTCGCATTGGTAGAAACACATTTTTCAAAAATAATAGACCACCTAAGATGGACAATTTCTCAACCGGTGTATCTGAAACCTTTCTGTCCACACCTCATGAAAAAGATAAATGTTTGCCAAATTGGTAGGAGGCCGACCATATTTGAACTACAGGTACATGACATAATGCTCAAGATTTTTTGTAAAAATCATATTTAGGTTCACAACATGCTATTTCATCATAGATCCAGTGCAAGTTTAGCGAGGCTCAGCCCCGGACAAAGGATCTTCATGCCCGTCATTTTGAATATGGATTGAAACGGGCATAACAAATTTAAAAATGGTCCAAACAATGTGAAACGTTCGCGTGGTGTCATATTATGTGTCATAGTTGCAAGGAAAAATTTTAAAGTTGGAAATTTGCAAACATCATAAAAATCCTTCACAAAATGAGCTATCACGTTCGAGGTTTCATGATATTTAGGTCAAACGACCAATGTTATGGATAGAAGCGCGGCATAGTTTGTGATAATGTGCCCATATTGTGCACACATGTGCATATTGGGATGTCTTACGATGTTGCAGGAGGAAGTTTTCCATTTCATCGCACGAAAAAACTATTTTCCATTTTGAGGTGCCAAAAACGGGGTGTTTTCTGAAGCAACCACCA
The DNA here is from genome assembly GCF_022539505.1 of Lolium rigidum. Classification (NCBI taxonomy): domain Eukaryota; kingdom Viridiplantae; phylum Streptophyta; class Magnoliopsida; order Poales; family Poaceae; genus Lolium; species Lolium rigidum. Next base: position 329,328,839 of record NC_061510.1, read on the forward strand.
AATTAAAGTTTCACATTGGTAGCAACACATTAATCAAAAATACTAGACCACCTAAGATGGAGTATTTTTCAACCGGTGTAGCTGGAACCTTTCCGTCCACCGCTCATGAAAAAGACAAATTCTACCGAATCGGTAGGAGGCCGTCCAGATTTGAACTACAGGTACATGATATAATGCTCAAATTTTTTTGTAAAAATCATTTTTAGGTTCACAATATGCTATTTCATCAGAGATCTAGTGCAAGTTTAGCGAGCCACAGCCCCGGGCAAAGGATCTTGATGCCCGCTGTTTTGAATATAGTTTGAAACGTTCATAACAAATTCAAAAACGATGCAAAGAATGTTATGGATAGAATCGCGGCATTGTTTGTAAAAACCATTTTTAGGTTAAAAAAATATGATATAGATGTCATATTTGGATTCCTCACATTTTTTGATCAATTTAGACATATTATTTGTCAAATTCTGATTTACGGATTTAATGGTATTAATTATTCCATATTAAATAGAAAAGGAAAAAAAATAAAATCATTTTATTGTCCATTTGAGTTCAAGATTAATATACTTATTTATTGTAGTTTATGTAGGTAATTGTTTGGAATTCAAAAGATGGAGATGTGCAACATCAAGAAATAGGGTTTAATAGGATCGATGTGGAATTATTATCAATAATGTGTCATTTCTTTCATGGAAGCTAATCTAGAAGGAATAGAGAAGTTAAGCGTGCTAGAGATTGAGTAGTATGAGGATGGGTGACTGACTGAGAAGTTTGACCACGAGTGTATTGGAGACACTCAATGCATCTTTACATGTACTATTTGCTACTATGAATATATATGGTATTGATTGTCAAAAAGAATTGACAAATATTACACTTTGTGTGGTTCCATTTAGGTTATGAGTATATAAACCAGGAGAGAGGGAGAGTACTCTCTTTTGGACGTACAAGTGCAAGCAAGGACATGTCAAATCACTTGCACTAATAGTGCCGTCGGCGTGTCTTCTTCTCTGGCTACCAATACATGTCACCGGCCGGCCATTCATGCGATGGGTGGGCGTGAAGGGACTAGCTGCTTGTCATGGTTTTCCTTCCAAGAAACAGAAACGAAGAGAATGTCCCTTTTTACCTGTTCGTTCTGGCGTCGCTGCGTTAAACGGGAAGTGGCCATCCTTCCTCCGTGGCCTGGACGACGCTTCACGGTCAAGCCATGGAACCGCGCGCGCAGTACGGCGGTGGTACGGAAGGCACGTGCTGATATAGTGACATTGCTCACATATGTGCACAGGTGGCGCCGGTGCTTTGTCCTGCGTGGATCGTCACGTCGCTGCGTGCGATCGCACCTCCCTCTCCGTGAGGTCGATCGACGATTCTCCGTGGTGCTAGTGCGCACCGATGAATCGGCCATGCGCTCAAGAAAGAGCATTCATATGCGCCAATCGCTCATCCTTCCTGAGCCGCGCGCATCTCTTGAAGGCCTGGTTTAGATGTTTAGTGATTTCATGATAAGTTATTTTCTTTTCTCTTCTATTGTAAGGTTCCTTTCCATCAATTTCCACTTCATAATCTCCTAACCTCCCGCGCCCTAACATCCCGCACCCGCGGCGCTGCGCCGGGCGGTCACCTCCCCTCCCCCCCCCGTCTCGTTGCTGCCGCCCAGGGCGTCGCCGGGCAATGCCCTGGTGGTGTGGCGGCGGTTAACTTGACCGTGACTCGGTGCAAGGGGCCAAGGGCGCGATCTCATGTTGGCGGCGACGCCTGCACCTGACCGGTGTCGATGGTGGTGTTGTGGCTGGCAGCGGGTGGAGGACCTTGATGACCGGCGGCCAACGACAACTGGTAGGGGCGGTGGTCCGGGCCCCGATCTGCTTGCTGCTTCATGTCGCTCTCAATTACAGCTCGCACAAGATTTCCCGGGCTATGCTCGTGACACGAGGATGTCACGCAAGTGTCCCCGACATGGTGTTGGTAGCCCCCTTCTCCGACCGAGGTGGTCGACAGTGGTCTCGGCGACTAGTTTCAGGTGACGTGCCAGCCGGTGAAAACCGTGCCTCGACTTGGTCTTGGTGGACGATGATGGTGTTGATTTGCGTCGTTACCTTGCCGAAGGCACCGTCGTTGTTTGTCTCTTTATTTTCACTTGGGAGCGATGGATCCTGCAGCTGCAGGTGGCGTGGAGGCTCATATTTTCCACTGAGTACATAGAATTGAATTAGTGTGAGACATCCCCGGCTTTATGTAGTTACCGAGCATGAGCACATTGGTCACCAACTCAAAATTTATACCAAACTAGTCAATTTTTTTTGCATATGTTGCATGTTAGTTTATCTATCATGACGGACGTTAAGAAGCTGATGTGGCACCGTTAGAGGTCACGTCAGGCCGATCGGTGGCTGGTTTCTTTTTTTGCATCAAACGTCATGTGAGTTATGCCCTTCTCACTATTACAATGTAATGGGACAGTTGTAGAGGCATCGCCATGTCAATTTTGACCATGAATATGTTGAATGAGTTGTGGTAAGAGGTTGGTGTGGTGGCCAGTGGTTATATACGAGTTCAGCAGTCTCTTCAGACAGTGTCAAAGTGCTCCCTCGGCGTTGAAGAGAGCCCGATGCACCTTTTTTCGAAATGGGAGCTTCGCCCCGGCCTCTGCATCAATTCATGCACACAGCCCGGCGCACCTGAACCTGACTATAGTTAGTATCCTGGTTCGACTTGGTCAATTAGGTCACTTAGGTCTATAATCCATTGTATGACTCGACTGTAGGTTGCTTAGAGATTCTATAAGGCCGATTTTGTTAGCTTGATTGGAAACTTTATTCTCCGATTTAATTGATTTGGTTTGTCGCATAAGAACTAGGGGTTGATTTAGGAACTACAGACTAGGATGCTAGGGTTTCATTTTTCCCCTTGCAATGTAGCTTATGCTCGATCCTATACCGTGAAACTGAATTTGCTCACACACTCAGAAAATATATTGTATATTTTAAGTGAATTGGTTATAAAACTTCCTTGTTAGAGCATGTTTATTGGCTTGAGCCAGGCCATGGTTTGGAGATGGGTTGAGAACAATGCATATGAAAATGGCTGCAACATTTGGATATTGCAAGAGTATGAGAATGTATGTTTAGTTGTTCAGCTTGCAAGAGCTGTTAGCTGATGTTCTTGAGCCAACCATCCTGATCTTTCTAGTGTGATTATTTCTCCACCGAAAAAAGGTTTGAGAAGAAGATCAACAGCTGGCAATGGACAGGAAGAAGCAAACACTGATGTAGAAGTAAAGGAAGCATATTATAACATGAAAGACAGTTATTATGAATTTTAAGAAAGAGAGGAAGATTTTGACGCTGATGGAGATGATGGTAAATATGATAAGAATATTGATGATGATGTCGAAGGTGGAAGGATGGGAAAAACTAATAATCACTTGATGGTGGTCCTCACGTCCTTCGCATCTACTCTCTAGTGGTGCCACATCAGCGACTTAAAGCCCGCCGTGAGCCCGTGACAGACTGCCTCTGCACATATTTCTAATCAATTTGCTGCATTTCTAAGTAGGTGACGAATGTCCTCGTGTGGGGAAATTTCATAGACCACCAATGTATTTAAATCATACAATAATCATTTTTCTCAATATTTCATGTGTTCTAATTTCGTTTCATTCCACATAGTTTACATGTTTCAATTGTTCATTTTGTCCAGTGATGTTATATAAAAAAATCTCTCACAACCCAAATGTGTTCATATATGTAAGGAACAACTTTAGAATTGATGTCAACTTTTAAAATTTCTAGGAACATTTCTTATTGCTTTTACAGGGACGAATGTTTTTTAAATGGAGTTAATGAATCTTGCTATACTAATGAAAGAAAAATGTTCTAAATTATAATTATATGGTGATTTTCTTAACAAGACCTAGTTGGCTGAATTCGGATTTACTAGCTCCTGCCTTACATAAAGCAAGCCGGGCTTACATCCAACTTTAGTTGGCTAAATTCAGATTTACTAACTCCCGCCTTAAGAAGGAGCTAGAATTATTACACTTTTATTTCATTTTTCCTCTTACATTTCCTTCTTTTTTATTTTACTTTATTAGTTCGATCTATTTTAAGATGTTATGGTTATTTATTTCTCACTTAGTTTTTCCTCTCTGAATTTTGTCACTATGTTTTTGTTATATTTATCAGATATATTAATTTATTAATTTATATATTTTATAGATGCCCCCTCCATCCCAAACAGTAAGGACGGATTTTTTGCACGGTCTTTGATGCAAAACTTTGACCACTCTTATATACTCCCTCCAATTCATATTACTTGACATTAATATGGATGTATCTCGAACTAAAATGTATCTAGATACATCTATACTAGAGTCAATTAATATTAATGGGAGGGAGTACTTAAATATGTGGACTAAGAATATATAAATGGTATAGTTGCATTCGCCTTGCAATTCTCTTTCATTGCACATATATTTATACAAATTTTGTGGATACATTATAAGTTTAAATCATAGTCAATATTGTAAGTCTTTGACCAGCCGAACTTAAGGGTGCATTATATTTTGGACAGAGGGGGTACATGATTTTCAACATATATTATTAATATTAAGAAAGATTAGATTATTTAAAAAATAACATGATATACACCTTGGTAGCTACACTACACTTACCAATGTTGATTCAGATCTTCTTGAATTTGTTTGGTGTATAAAACCGGTTTCAGAATTTTCTAGTATAACATGGATTTTCGCTGCATAAAACCAGTTCCAGAATTTTTTTTCTTGAAACTTTTAGTCAACTTTTTGGGTTGACATTTTTTGTTGAGTTATTGGGTTGTCAGTTGAAAGTAACAATAATAGATAGGATTTGACTTTCTCGGTTTCAAATCTTTCTCATTACATTCATCTGCTCTAATAATGACATCCCCTGTTTTCCTAGGGCAATCTCCATTTATTGGGGTGTCTATGCCTAGGTCACCACAAATGTCTATAACTTCCACCCTGCATATAAAATTGACTATCATAGTATTTTAGAAACATGGTACAAACTCGAATGCTCACAAACACGCATATACACGCACTCCAAGTAACGCATATGGATGTGCACGCACACACACCCTACGTCTATAAGAACCTCGAAGAAACCGAGTCCAACGATCATGATGTTCTCGGAGACACGAGAACGTCTCGTTGTTGACTTACATCTAACCTACAAATAAATTAATATGTCCAACTAATAAACCGCAGGCAAATGCGAGCACCAATGCCCGATATTATACTTTGAATCTAGGTCAGTTAAAAAAAACTTTGAACCTAGGTGGATTGATTTCATCGCAAGGGACCTGACCAACTAAGCTTACATAAATAAACCTCTCAACCTACATGGGCACATTGTACAAGAAAATGAACTATTCTTTCCTCAACTTCTAAGAATAGAACTAACATATAATAATTTATTGATGTGATTCTCAACATTTAGTGCAGCTATCTGTTGCCGCATACCCTTCTTTTGCGTTTGGGTCAGGCCCATCTAATGTCGCCAGTTTTTTGTCAGGTTTAGTCGGGTTTTCAGCCCGTTTTTTCTAGTTTTCTGTCTTGTTTTTTCAGGTTTTTGAACAAGTATTTTTCAAAATTTGGACATTTTCAAATCTATTCATTTTCAAAAAAAAACAATAAAAAATTGGACAACTTAAAATTTGAACATTTTTAAAATCTGAACTTTCTTAAGAAAATCAAAAATGGAGCAACTTTAAAATTTGAACATTTTCTAAATTTGAATATTTTTCATATGTATTTTTTTTGAAATTTGAACCATTTTTAAATGTGGATAGTTTCCAAATTTGGAACATTTTTAAAATCTGTTTTTCCCCCAAAAAAATATAATAACTAAAAATGTGAACATTTCAAAAAAATTAACAGGAAATAAAGAAAAACGAAAATAAAAAAGAAATGAGAACGAGAAAAATGAACCGCGGTACCTGGGCAATGCCAACACCCGTGCGGGAGGTGTGCGATCGTTGGTACCCACCGACCTAACCGGCATATAAGATCCACCTTAAATGGGTTTGTGTCGAACCGTTCGGCTTGAGATAGTTAGACCGGCCCAAACAATACTACATATACCACTAGTAGGAAAACCCTTATAGGCGAAGCTTAGTTCTGTGGCGCACTGTTTTGAATGCGCCACAGAAACTTATTTTGTGGCGCACCAGGCACGGTGCGCCACAGAAATAGCTTAATTTTGTGGCGCACTACTGAACCGTGCGCCACAAAAACTTGGTGGGCCCCACAACCTGTCACCCCCAATCATTGGTTTTACTATTTCTATGGCGCACAAACCGCGGTGCGCTACAGAAATTACTTCTTCTGTGGCGCACGACAACAGTGCGCTACAAAAATAAGGTATTCTGTGGCGCATTGTATTAGGTGCGCCACAGAAATAAGGTATTATGTGGCGCACTGCGCTCGGTGCGCCACAGAAATAAGGTATTTTGTGGCGCACTGAGGTCGGTGCGCCACAGAATTAGCGAACCAGATATACAAAAGTGAGCCAACCTCCCACCTACCACACTACACAAGCCATTCTTCTTCCTCCATCTAGCTCGTCCCCCCTTCTCTCTCATACCATTTTGACTCTACTTTTCACTTGCTAGGGTATTTATTGCACTTACTTTGGTTGATACTTAATTGGAGTTGAGGAGAAGGCTCTCCATACTCTCTCCTCCTCTCGAACTCATCGATCGCGGTCTCGTCTCGGTATCGAATCTAGAAGGTGAGTAGTTGGAGGAGACATACATATGCTTGGAGGAGACATGCATATGCTTGTAGATCTTGTGTGGCCGTCGTGTGTATGGATGCTTGTTGCAGGTGAAGCGCTTGTGTGTGTGCCGGTGTGGTGCATGGATGTTTGCCGAAATGTTGATTCATTTCCGTTTCGGCAAGTTTTGCACTACCCATATGTCCTACTTTGAGGAGAGGTCATGCCGAATTTTTCCGCTCCATGTAATACCTTGAGGAGAGGTACGGCCCATGCATGTGTGTGCATTTGGTGCGGTTCTAATTTCCTGTTCTATGTATACCATTTGCGTGCAAGCATGGTCCTCTCGATGAGTTCCGCTCGAATCTCTAGATACAAGATAGACGCGAAGGAGGACATGATTCGGAACAATAGGCGTCGGATAAGATGTCCGTGTCGATCATGCAAACTCGAGCGTTGGATCAACCCCGATTCCGGACAACCGGAGGAGCACCTGCTGAGGCGCGGTTTCATGCAAGACAACCAGGCGCGGCCGGCCCCATCAAATGGTGCGCATGAAGATCATGTCGAGCGAGATGACTATCATCATGAAGAAGACTATCATCATGCCGACGGGGACTATCATCATGAAGAAGAAGTCGGCGGAGAAGATCATCATGAAGAAGAAGATGCCGGCGGAGAACATCATCATGATGAAGAAGAAGATTCCGGCGCGACCCCGCTAATTTCGGCCTTGCGGGACTCTCATGTTCAAGATCTTCTCCTCCAGGAGACGAGCAACGATAGAGTTGCAGCTAGAGAGAGAGCCAAGCTGTCGCAAATGGAGAAAGACGGGATGACTCCGATCTTTCCCGGGTGTCGTCCGCAGGATACGCGCTTGCATGTAACGCTTGATTACCCGCGGATGAAGACGCAGAACAAGTGGACCGATTCCAGCTTCAAGCAAGAACTTAAAATTTCGGCACGATCGTCTCCCGGAGGGGAACACATTGCCAAGTAGTACCGAGGAGGCCAAGAAAGTCGTGTGTCCCTTGACCTACCGCACGAAAAATACCACGCCCGCATTAATGATTGTGTGATTTATAGGTGCGAGTACAAGGACAGAACCACATGTCCGGTGTGTGGCCACGGACGGTACAAGGTTGGGAACAAGAAGGTACCTCGAAAGGTGGTATGGTACTTTCCTATCACTCCCCGTCCGCAGCGGTATTTCGTGGACCCTAAGGAAGCAAAGCTCATGCAATGGCACGCGGAAAGGCAGTAAGCCCGAAGAAGATCCGGAGATGGGCTATATGCCGACACACCCTTCGGACGCCGGACAGTGGCAAGCATTGGACATCGCCTTCCCTAGGTTCGGGGCGACGCAAGGAACATCAGAGCCGGGTATGAGCACCGATGGACTCAATCCGTTCGGCAACCGTGAGTAGCACGCATAGCACCCGGCCCGTGTTTGTATGGCCTTACAACCTACCCCCGTGGCTGTGCACCAAGCAAAGGTACATACACCCGAGTATTCTCATTCGGGGGCCGAAACAACCAGGTGTCGACATGCATTTGTATCTCGGGCTGCCGAAAGAGGAGTTAGACACGTTGTGGAAGACGCCACCCCGTACGTGGGACGCCTACACTAGAACTTATTTCGGTATGAGAGCCGCGTTGATCACGACGGTCACGGACTATCCCGGTTACGCATATGTATCCGCCTGGTGGGCCACGGATTCAACGGCCGTGTGAAGTGCATGGATGATACCCCGCATCTACAACTACCAAGGGATCCCGGGTCCTCGAAAACCGTCTACCCGTGTGCTCGAAGGTGGCTTCGCTTGGATCACCCGTGGAGAAAACGCGGTGATCTGTTCAATGGTAAAGATGAGCCCGATGGACCCCCACGCCCGAGGAGCGGCGCAGAAATCGATGATCTTCTCGAAAAATTGGAAGGAGTGCCCGGCGCCGGGAAAGAAGCGACCGAAGCCGTAGCCGCTGCTCGGTGTATGGAAAGTGAGGTCTGTTTTCCACGACTTGGAGTATTGGAAGGTCCTCCACACGCCCCACAGCCTCGATGTCATGCACATTACGAAGAACGTTACCGAGAGTCTGCTTGGCACTCTTTGCAACTCAGAAAAGTCCAAGGATGGAACGAAAGCAAGATACGATCTTAAACATTTTGGCATCGTGAAAGATCTTCAAGCCCCGATACCGACGATGATGATGATGATCGACGGAAGGGACTCAACGTCTCCGTAAAAGGGCTAAGAAGAACGCGGTGCAGCTTCCCGCTGCCTCGCTTCACAACGAGTCCGGAGGAGCTCGAGCAGCTTTTCAGGTGCCTCCTAGGATTGAAAGTTCCTCACTGGCTACTCGGGGAATATAAGCGGATATCCGGACGTAGCGAAGAAGAGGTTCACCGGGATGAAGTCTCACGATTGCCACGTGCTAATGACGCAGATACTTCCCGTTGCGATCCGAGGCATAATGGACGAGCACGTCCGTGATACGCTGTTTGGCCTATGCAACTTTTTTGACGTTATCACCAGGAAGTCGATCGGCGTGAGGCAGCTCAAGATGCTACAGGATGAGATCGTGGTGATACTATGTGAGCTCGAGATTTACTTCCCGCCCGCATTCTCGTGATATATGCGTCCATCTCCTTCTCCATGTCGTTGAAGACATCAAGCAGATCGGCCCAACGTTCCTCCACAACATGATGCCTTTCGAAAGGCAGTAACGGTGTCATGAAAGGATACGTTCGCAATAGGGCCCGTCCGTACGCAAGCATGGCCAAGGGGTTTCTAACCTACGAGTGCATCTCCTTCTCGCCGTAATTATCTAAGCACCGAGGACGACGAGGATCATGTTGGTCTACCCCCCAGACGCACCTCGGGAGGCTCGCCGGAGTCGGTCACCGCGAGGGCTACCGCTCAGTCCATGTCGGCATTGAAAATCGACGCGACGACTTTGACAGGGCTCACCGGGTCGCGCTACAACACTTAAAACTGACCGAACCTTTCGTGCAAGAGCACAAAAGCATGGTCGAGCAGAATTACATCGATATGGGCCGGCCGAGGAAGATGGGAGACGTAACCAAAAAGCACAACTCTAGCTTCACGCGTTGGTTCAAGCAAACTCAACTGGTTGAAGCACAGAGAAATACGCCTTCTACCGAAGATGAAAAACTCATATACACCTTATCACAGGGACCCGCGCATAACGTAAGGACCTATCAGGGGTACGACATCAACGGTTACAGATTCTACACCGAGGAAAAGGACGAAATAGTGAAAATCAAAACTCAGGAGTAACTATGTTGTCATACGCCGATGACGAGACTAATGTTAAGGAAAGATTTTTTGGAAGGATCGAGGAGATATGGGAGCTCAATTACTGTGGAGAGACGGTGCCAATGTTTCGTGTGATATGGGCCAAGAAGGTCGAAAAAGAAGGCCGATATTTCACAACCATGGTTATACCCGATGCAAAATCGAAGAACACATCCGCGAAAAATGAGCCATGGGTACTCGGTAGCCAAGTTGACCAATGCTTCTTCATCACCGATCCGTCGAGGCCTAGCCGTGTTATCGTGAGGAGGGGCAAGAGGAGCATCATAGGAATGCAAGGAGACGCCAACGAGGAAGACTTGGACAAGAACGGTGACCCGAAGATGGAGGAGGAATTCGACAGTGCACTTCGACATGCCTACTACTAGTAAAGTAAGAAGGAAGACCTCCCTACCCTCTAAAGGTTGTCCGTTCACGCGAAGAAATCTCAAGGTGGCCGGCATAAAGTATTCAACCGCCAACAACCGAAAGGGCAAGAAGATTGCGAAGAGACGCTAGAGCTCGGAGCCGGGATGAAGAAGATCTTTTTTTGGTCTATCACATGTGTGTGAGTGTGTGTGTTAGACAAGTACATGCATGTGTGTGTGAGAGAAACAAGAACATGTTTGTATGAGACAAGTAATTTATAATTCCCTACTAATTACTAAATAATGTTGTGTTATTTATTGAAATGTAACTAAAAGATGAAAAAAAAGGAAGAAAAATTGTGTGGCAGCCAGGGTTCGAACCTGGCTACTAATGGGCTAACATTGGCCTTAAACACTAGGCTAGTGCTAAGTATCTGTCAGGACACAGCAGTAACCCGTTTTGTTTTGCTAAGTGTCTAAATTCTGTGGCGCATGCCCCTTTGGGTGCGCCACAGAATTAAGGAATTCTGTGGCGCATGTCTAAGCTGATGCGCCATAGAATGCTTAGTTCTGTAGCGCATGTATAGGTGGTGCGCCACAGAATTTAGACACTTGGTGAAATAATCGACTCGTTTCTTTCTTCCCCACTCAGAAACAGTTCTTCCCCGACGAGCCAACCCTAGCGCCCACCACTCTGCTCTCGCAACCACCGCCACCGCCTAGCGCCGCCGAGGAGGAGGAGGACCGCCACGCCACCGCCGCCGAGGAGGAGGAGGACCGCCACGCCACCACCGAGCAGGACGCCCGAGCCCGAGCCGCCGCCGCAGATCGAGGAGGAGGAGGACCGCCACACCGCCGCCGAGCAGGGACGCGCGAGCCCGAGCCTCCACCGCAGAGGAGGAGGAGGACAACGCCGCTGCCACCGCAACCCTGCGCCGCCGCCATTCGGTGAGAGCCCCTCTCCCCTGTCCCCACTCCCTTGTCCCCCTCCTCACTGCCCTATGCCCATCCCCAATCCTGCCACCGCGAGCGTCCTGCTCGATTTCCTTCTTGCTCGCAACTTGGAATTTGTCCATGTAATCGTCTGATTGAATGTAGTTAGTGAATTGGCAGATACAAATTGGTTAGTGAATGTAGTTAGTGAATTGGTTGATTTAGGTTTTGAATGTAGTTACTGAATGTAGATACAAATTTACTACTGCTAGGTAATGTTTTGAATGTGATTTAGGTTTTCGAATTGCGGAGAAATGTAGATATTAATCTTGTCATTTAGTAAGAACAGAATTAGGGTGAGAGTTAGTGATCATGTGTGTGTTGCATGTGCTAGTGAATCACTTGTGTCTCCTGCTTTATTGCTTCCTAACTTGGAGTAATCAACCATATATCTAAATAAATGCTATCAAGAATAATGTTGTAGCAAAATAAATGTTGTGAAGAATAATGCAAAATAAATGATGTCAAGCTTGCTATTTTTTTAATTCATTGCTTGCTGTTTTTTAATTCATTGCTTGTAGTAGAGCTAATAAAGTTCTTGAAGTTCTCTCTGAAAAAGAATGAAGATTGTTTAAATTAAAATTAAAATGAAATGATCATGCTCATGCTCCCTGGTTGAAATCATTTATGAAATGATCATGCTCATGCTCCCTGGTTGAAATCATTTATGAAATGATCATGCTCATGCTCCCTGGTTGCAAGATGAGAATGCATAAATGGTTTTAGTTCACCTCTGGCCACTGATTAAATAGATGGTTTTAGTATATATATAGTATATATTCCTGAACCAAAAATTCCTCTGCCTAGCAAGAATATTCCTCTGCCTATCAATATGACAGACCTACCAAAAATTCCTCTGCCTAGCAAGAACCATCACTACATTGTCTCTGATCCTGACCAAATATGACAGATTTTGAAGAATATTCCTGAACCAAAAATGGACAGGCTCTCCTGACCCATTTTGGGGAATATTCCCAATGGCTTGTCTCTGACCCATTTTGGAGAATATTCTCCCTCTTGTGGATTGACATCACAATTCAAAAAAAGAAACTGATGGCATATTGTCCTATGTAACACAAATGTTCAGCTTGTGTTCTCATACCCTCTGTGCATGCCCTCCATCCTATATAAATGCCTAGTGTAGTGAACCTGAAAACCACACCAAACATGGACAACCCGTCCCGGAGTGCAAAGAGGAGGAGCACTAGCTCCCTTGGTGCCTCCGGCTCTAGGGATGCCACTCTTTCCAAGACTTTTTCTATGGGTAGGGCGTACAAGGAGTTGCTAGTGTATCGTAGGAGAAGTGTGCAAGAGAGGGAAGCTTCGCTGCCAGTGTTCGGGGAAGAAGAAGCGACAGATGGCTTGAACCAGCCTAGGTGTGTTCACATACACTACACAAGTTCTCCCAGCTCCAAAATCCAGACCTAAGGGCAAGATCAAACTCGAAAAAGTATAAGCATCAGCTGAGGGAAGGAGGACCCACAGAGGTGTTGCCCTACTATGTAGAACCAAATCTTGAAGAAAAGGTTAAAGCTGGAGTTATCTTGTGTCGGCTGAGGAAGGGCATGAAAAAAATCAAAGATTTGCTATCCTAGTTTGTTGTAGTTAGTTGTAGTTTCAGCCATCTAGTTTTAGTGTGTCCTAGGTTATCTGAATAATTATGTAATGTAAGGGTTGATGTAATGCTTCCATGCAATGATGAATAAAAGGGTTTATGTAATGCTTCTATGCAGATGGTAGGAAATAATGTATGTAATGTAAGGTTAAATGATGCTCATGCTCAAATGTTGGCGTAGCTACTCGGTTGGCTTGCTCTATACTGCCTTTTTAAATTTAAGTAATTATCTACTAAAATTTGATTATCTATTGGTATAATTCTCTTTGAATTAATAAAAAAATTAAGTCACTAGCTACTGCCTTTTGTAATGTATATTTATGAGTAATAGCATTTTCATTTGAAGTCACTAGCATTTCCATATGATGCTCAAGCTTCTGCTATTTAATTATATCTGGAATAATAGCATTTTCATTTGAAGTCACATGTTGGCAGTAGCTACTGGTTGGCTTGCTCTATCAGCTTGTATGCTTTTTTATGCTTGATACGCCTCCGACGTATCGATAATTTCTTATGTTCCATGCCACATTATTGATGATATCTACATGTTTTATGCACACTTTATGTCATATTCGTGCATTTTCTGGAACTAACCTATTAACAAGATGCCGAAGAGCCAGTTGCTGTTTTCTGCTGTTTTTGGTTTCAGAAATCCTAGTAACGAAATATTCTCGGAATTGGACGAAATCAAGACCCAAGTCCCTATTTTTCCCGGAGCCTTCCAGAACACCCGAGAGCCGCCAGAGGGAAGCCCTGGGGGCCCCACACCACACCCTGGCGCGGCCAGAGGGGGGTCGCGCCGCCCTATGGTGTGGGCCCCCCAGGCCCCCTCCGAGGCTGCCCTTCCGCCTATTTAAAGCCTCCGTCGTGAAAACCCTGATACGAAAAACCACGATACGGAAAACCTTCCAGAGCCGCCGCCATCGCGAAGCCAAGATCTGGGGGACATGAGTCTCTGTTCCGGCACCCTGCCGGAACAGGGAAGTGCCCCCGGAAGGCTTCTCCATCGACACCGCTGCCATCTCCACCGCCATCTTCATCACCGCTGCTGCTCCCATGAGGAGGGAGTAGTTCTCCATCGAGGCTCGGGGCTGTACCGGTAGCTATGTGGTTCATCTCTCTCCTATGTGCTTCAATACAATAATCTCATGAGCTGCCTTACATGATTGAGATTCATATGATGATGCTTGTAATCTAGATGTCATTATGCTAGTCAAGAGAGTTTTACTTATATGATCTCCGGAGACTCCTTGTCCCACGTGTGTAAAGGTGATAGTGTGTGCACCGTGTGGGTCTCTTAGGCTATATTTCACGTAATACTTACTCACCGTTATGAATGGCGTAGTGAAGTGCTTATTTATATCTCTTTATGATTGCAATGTATTTTGTATCACGATTTATCTATGTGCTACTCTAGCAATGTTATTAAAGTAGTTTTATTCCTCCCGCACGGTGTAATGGTGACAAGTGTGTGCATCCGTGTTAGTACTTGGTTTATGCTATGATTATGATCTCTTGTAGATTATGAAGTTAACTATTGCTATGATAGTATTGATGTGTATTATTCCTCCTACATAGCATGAAGGTGACAAGGTGTGCATGCTATGTTAGTACTTGGTTTAGTCGAATTGATCTTTCATGCACTCTAAGGTTATTTAAATATGAACATTGAATTGTGGAGCTTATTAACTCCGGCATTGAGGGTTCGTGTAATTCTACGTAATGTGTTCATCATCCAACAAGAGTGTAGAGTATGCATTTATCTATTCTGTTATGTGATCAATGTTGAGAGTGTCCACTAGTGAAAGTCTAATCCCTAGGCCTTGTTCCTAAATATCGCTATCGCTGCTTGTTTACTCGTTTTATCGCGTTACTATCGCTGCGTTACTACCGCTTGTTTATCGTCCCGGGCAAAGCACTTTTCTCGGTGCCGTTGCTACTACTTATTCATACCACCTGTATTTCACTATCTCTTCGCCGAACTAGTGCACCTATTAGGTGTGTTGGGGACACAAGAGACTTCTTGCTTTGTGGTTGCAGTGGTTGCATGAGAGGGATATCTTGACCTCTTCCTCCCCGAGATCGATAAACCTTGGGTGATCCACTTAAGGGAAACTTGCCGCTGTTCTACAAACCTCTCGCTCTTGGAGGCCCAACACTGTCTACAAGAATAGAAGCTCCCGTAGACATCAAGCACTTTTCTCGGCGCCGTTGTCGGGAGGAAAGGTAAAAGGCACTCATACTCCGGTCTCGTGTAAAGTACTTTTCTCGGCGCCGTTGTGTGTGTGCTCGAAGCTATTTCCTTTAGATCCTGCAATCTCATCTTTTTGTTTCTTGTTTACACTAGTTTGGCATAATGGACAACAATGAGCTTCTTATTCTATTTCCTGATTTAAGACATGGATTGTTTGATGCGAAAATTAAAAAACCTATGGAATCTTATTTGCATGCTGGTAGTAATATTAGTATGAACGCTTTGAACACCATTGTTGATAATGATATAGAAAGTTCTAAGCTTGGGGAAGCTGGTTTTCATGATCTTTTTAGTCCCCCAAGCATTGAGGAGAAAATTTTCTTTGATGATACTTTGCCTCCTATTTATGATGATTAGGATGATAGTGGTCTTTTGGTGCCACCTACTATGGAGAGTAAATTTTGTTGTGATTACAATATGCCTCCTATATTTGATGATGAGAATAATAATGATAGCTTTTTGTTGAATTTGCTCCCACTACAACTAATAAAATTGATTATGCCTATTTGGAGAGTAATAATTTTATGCATGAGACTCATGATAAGAATGCTTTATGTGATAGTTATATTGTTGAGTTTGCTCATGTTGCTACTGAAAGTTATTATGAGAGAGGAAAATATGGTTGTAGAAATTTTCATGTTACTAAAATGCCTCTCTATATGCTGAAATTTTTGAAACTACACTTGTTTTATCTTCCTATGCTTGTTACTTTGCTCTTCATGAACTTGTTTATTTACAAGATTCCTATGCATAGGAAGCATGTTAGACTTAAATGTGTTTCGAATTTGCCTCTTGATGCTCTCTTTTGCTTCAAATACTATTTCTTGCGAGTGCATCATTAAAACTGCTGAGCCCATCTTAACGGCTATAAAGAAAGAAACTTCTTGGGAGATAACCCATGTGTTATTTTGCTACAGTACTTTGTTTTATATTTGTGTCTTGGAAGTTGTTTACTACTGTAGCAACCTCTCCTTATCTTAGTTTTGAGTTTTGTTGTGCCAAGTAAAGTCTTTGATAGTAAAGTAAGTACTAGATTTGGATTACTGCGCAGTTCCAGCATTTCTTTGCTGTCACGAATCTGGGTCTACCTCCCTGTAGGTAGCTCAGAAAATTAAGCCAATTTACGTGCATGATCCTCAGATATGTATGCAACTTTCATTCAATTTGAGCATTTTCATTTGAGCAAGTCTGGTGGCCTAATAAAATCCATCTTTACGGACTGTTCTGTTTTGACAGATTCTGCCTTTTATTTCGCATTGCCTCTTTTGCTATGTTGGATAAATTTCTTTGATCCATTAATGTCCAGTAGCTTTATGCAATGTCCAGAAGTGTTAAGAATGATTGTGTCACCTCTGAACATGTTAATTTTTATTGTGCACTAACCCTCTAATGAGTTGTTTCGAGTTTGGTGTGGAGGAAGTTTTCAAGGATCAAGAGAGGAGTATGATGCAATATGATCAAGGAGAGTGAAAGCTCTAAGCTTGGGGATGCACCGGTGGTTCACCCCTGCATATTCTAAGAAAACTCAAGCGTCTAAGCTTGGGGATGCCCAAGGCATCCCCTTCTTCATCGACAAGATTATCAGGTTCCTCCCCTGAAACTATATTTTTATTCCGTCACATCTTATGCACTTTGCTTGGAGCGTCGGTTTGTTTTTGTTTTTGTTTTGTTTGAATAAAATGGATCCTAGCATTCACTTTGTGGGAGAGAGACACGCTCCGCTGTAGCATATGGACAAGTATGTCCTTAGGCTCTACTCATAGTATTCATGGCGAAGTTTCTTCTTCGTTAAATTGTTATATGGTTGGAATTGGAAAATACTACATGTAGTAATTCTAAAATTTCTTGAATAATTTGATACTTGGCAATTGTTGTGCTCATGTTTAAGCTCTTGCATCATATACTTTGCACCCATTAATGAAGAAACACTTAGAGCTTGCTAATTTGGTTTGCATATTTGGTTTCTCTAGAGTCTAGATAATATCTAGTATTGAGTTTTGAACAACAAGGAAGACGGTGTAGAGTCTTATAATGTTTACAATATGTCTTTTATGTGAGTTTTGTTGTACCGTTCATCCTTGTGTTTGTTTCAAATAACCTTGCTAGCCTAAACCTTGTATCGAGAGGGAATACTTCTCATGCATCCAAAATACTTGAGCCAACCACTATGCCATTTGTGTCCACCATACCTACCTACTACATGGTATTTATCCGCCATTCCAAAGTAAATTGCTTGAGTGCTACCTTTAAAATTCCATCATTCACCTTTGCAATATATAGCTCATGGGACAAATAGCTTAAAAACTATTGTGGTATTGAATATGTACTTATGCACTTTATCTCTTATTAAGTTGCTTGTTGTGCGATAACCATGTTTCGGGGACGCCATCAACTATTCTTTGTTGAATATCATGTGAGTTGCTATGCATGTCCGTCTTGTCTGAAGTAAGAGAGATCTACCACCTTAATGGTTGGAGCATGTATATTGTTAGAGAAGAACATTGGGCCGCTAACTTAAGCCATGATTCATGGTGGAAGTTTCAGTTTTGGACATATATCCTCAATCTCATATGAGAATAATAATTGTTGCCACATGCTTATGCATTAAAGAGGAGTCCATTATCTCGTTGTCCATGTTGTCCCGGTATGGATGTCTAAGTTGAGAATAATCAAAAGCGAGAAATCCAAAATGCGAGCTTTCTCCTTAGACCTTTGTACAGGCGACATGGAGGTACCCCATTGTGAAACTTGGTTAAAACATGTGCATTGCAAAGATCCGGTAGTCCAAGCTAATTAGGACAAGGTGCGGGCACTATTAGTATACTATGCATGAGGCTTGCAACTTGTAAGATATAATTTACATAACTCATATGATTAATTACTACCGTTGACAAAATTGTTTCATGTTTTCAAAATAAAAGCTCTAGCACAAATATAGCAATCGATGCTTTCCTCTTTGAAGGACCATTCTTTTTACTTTTATGTTGAGTCAGTTCACCTATCTCTCTCCACCTCAAGAAGCAAACACTTGTGTGAAATGTGCATTGATTCTTACATACTTGCATATTGTACTTGTTATATTACTCTATGTTGACAATTATCCATGAAATATACATGTTACAAGTTGAAAGCAACCGCTGAAACTCAATCTTCCATTGTGTTGCTTCAATACCTTTACTTTGATTTATTGCTTTATGAGTTAACTCTTATGCAAGACTTATTGATGCTTGTCTTGAAGTACTATTCATGAAAAGTCTTTGCTTTATGATTCACTTGTTTACTCATGACATTACCATTGTTTTGATCGCTGCATTCATTACATATGTTTACAAATAGTATGATCAAGGTTATGATGGCATGTCACTTCGTAAATTATCTTTTGTTATCGTTTTACCTGCTCGGGACGAGCAGAACTAAGCTTGGGGATACTGATACGTCTCCGACGTATCGATAAGTTCTTATGTTCCATGCCACATTATTGATGATATCTACATGTTTTATGCACACTTTATGTCATATTCGTGCATTTTCTGGAACTAACCTATTAAAAAGATGCCGAAGAGCCAGCTTCGTTTTCTCGCTGTTTTTGGTTTCAGAAATCCTAGTAACGAAATATTCTCGGAATTGGACGAAATCAAGACCCAGGTCCCTATTTTTCCCGGAGCCTTCCGTAACACCCGAGAGCCGCCGTAGGGAAGCCCCGGGGGCCCCACACCACACCCCGGCGCGGCCGCAGGGGGCCGCGCCGCCCTATGGTGTGGGCCCCCGTGCCCCCTCCGAGGCTGCCCTTCCGCCTATTTAAAGCCTCCGTCGTGAAAACCCCGATACGAAAAACCACGATACGGAAAACCTTCCGCAGCCGCCGCCATCGCAAAGCCAAGATCCGGGGGACATGAGTCTCTGTTCCGGCACCCTGCCGAACGGGGAAGTGCCCCCGAAGGCTTCTCCATCGACACCGCTGCCATCTCCACCGCCATCTTCATCACCGCCGCTGCTCCCATGAGGAGGGAGTAGTTCTCCATCGAGGCTCGGGGCTGTACCGGTAGCTATGTGGTTCATCTCTCTCCTATGTGCTTCAATACAATAATCTCATGAGCTGCCTTACATGATTGAGATTCATATGATGATGCTTGTAATATAGATGTCATTATGCTAGTCAAGAGAGTTTTACTTATGTGATCTCCGGAGACTCCTTGTCCCACGTGTGTAAAGGTGACAGTGTGTGCACCGTGTGGGTCTCTTAGGCTATATTTCACAGAATACTTACTCACTGTTATGAATGGCGTAGTGAAGTGCTTATTTATATCTCTTTATGATTGCAATGTATTTTGTATCACGATTTATTTATATGCTACTCTAGCAATGTTATTAAAGTAGTTTTATTCCTCCTGCACGGTGTAATGGTGACAGTGTGTGCATCCGTGTTAGTACTTGGTTTATGCTATGATTATGATCTCTTGTAGATTATGAAGTTAACTATTGCTATGATAGTATTGATGTGTATTATTCCTCCTACATAGCATGAAGGTGACAGTGTGCATGCTATGTTAGTACTTGGTTTAGTCGAATTGATCTTTCATGCACTCTAAGGTTATTTAAATATGAACATTGAATTGTGGAGCTTGTTAACTCCGGCATTGAGGGTTCGTGTAATCCTACGCAATGTGTTCATCATCCAACAAGAGTGTAGAGTATGCATTTATCTATTCCGTTATGTGATCAATGTTGAGAGTGTCCACTAGTGAAAGTCTAATCCCTAGGCCTTGTTCCTAAATATCGCTATCGCTGCTTGTTTACCTGTTTTATCGCGTTACTATCGCTGCGTTACTATCGCTTGTTTACTCGTCCTGGGCAAAGCACTTTTCTCGGTGCCGTTGCTACTACTTATTCATACCACCTGTATTTCACTATCTCTTCGCCGAACTAGTGCACCTATTAGGTGTGTTGGGGACACAAGAGACTTCTTGCTTTGTGGTTGCAGGGTTGCATGAGAGGGATATCTTTGACCTCTTCCTCCCTGAGATCGATAAACCTTGGGTGATCCACTTAAGGGAAACTTGCTGCTGTTCTACAAACCTCTTCTCTTGGAGGCCCAACACTGTCTACAAGAATAGAAGCTCCCGTAGACATCAATCCTCTATAATGCTACTAGTACATGAAATGCTACTATTTGAATTCATTTATGAAATGATCATGCTCATGCTCATGCTCATTATCTTGTATATGCTTTTGTGTAGTGTTCGCTATATGCTGTACCAATGGTACTGCCCATATATCTTTGTGAAGTGCTAGCTTTAATGTACTCTGGTTTTTGTAGTGCTCCAGGTTGTGTAGTGCTCCGGATTTGTAGTGCTCCGGTGGTAGTGCTCCGCATTTGTAGTGCTCCAGGTGGTAGTGCTCCAGGTGGTAGATGCTCCAGAGTTAAGAAAGTCATTGTTGTTGTACTTGCTCCAGCCTAGGTTAAAAAATATGCTGAAATAGATGCTCCGGGTTTATGTTGGCTTTTGTTTGATGTATTGTAGATGGGCAAGTTTGTATGGTCGATATATGGTGGATATTTTTGCAGGGATTTCATTGAGTTGCCCATTTCTCCCGAAGCGTTGATTAACTTCCGTTTCGGTTGAGAAATGGGCACTCCTACGTAGAAAAATTAGCAAAAGTCATGCCGAATTTTCTGGTTGACTTTTGTACTAACTTGTTGCCTCTTTTTAATGAAGTGCAAATAAACATGTCGGGCAACACTTCTAAGCCCAGGAGCCAGAACGAAGAAGCGAGAGAGGCCAACAAGGACTTCGGGAGGGCTACGAGCTGCCCCGGAAGGCCGCCGCCGAGTCGCCCGACGATGAGGAAGAGGGCCGGGACGCCGCCTCCGAGGGAGAGGGCCGGGACACTGCCTCCGAGGGAGAGGGACGGGGGCCGCCGCCGACACCGGCGACGATGACGATACCCGGGACGACGCCGCCCAGACCGGTGAAGAGACGACCGGTGAAGAGAACGCGGCCAACCGCACGGAAGGTGATAGCGGCGGCAACCCTCAGGAGGGTAAGAAGAAGAGGACGGCGAGGAGGCCAAGGAGGGATCGGAGGCTGCAAGTGCTCGCCAACGTCACCGGTGCTGTCACGGTAGTCTCCGAAAGTGGCCTACCGATGGAGCCTTCGTGGGTTGCCAAAGGGTACGGCATGCAACTAGGGTGCATCGTCCGTGAAACCGTGCCGATCCTAACTCGGGACCTCAGAAGCAAGGAGAACGAGGCTATCGCCCAATCCCTCCTCAGAAGCTTCACCAACGATACACGTTCCCGGAGCCGTTCAATAAGAAGGTGGACTCTTTAGCTCTCACGAAGATGAGCACCGCCTTGAGCAGCTGGAAGAACCGGCTGAAGGGAAAGATCGAGGCCGGTGAAAGCTGGGAGAGGATAAGTAGCAAAGACCCGTCGCTCTCCTTAGAAGACTTTAATGCATTCAAGTCTTACTTACAGAGTGACGCTGTTAAAAAATGGACCGCCCGGGGGAAGAAAATGCGGGATTTGAACTTAGGGACCCACCATTGCGGAAGCGGCGGTTACCGAGGAAAACAGCCCACTTGGGACAAGGAGGATGCCGAGATGGTACGTCCGGGGAAAGAAAACCCCCGGCACAAAATCCAGGATGAACAGGCTAGGAACTTTGTCCGGTCCCGCTACTACTTAGACCGGAAGACGGGGAATTTATTACGGATCACGAAGACGTGAGGGATTTCGAGAAGTACCTGGTAAGGATAGTTCTATATTATTTCGCTCATCTTATTAGGCAATGAAGCCAAATGGGCTAACCTTAAGTTCCTTTGTCCGAAGGATGAAGAGTTGACGAAGGCTGGCCCGTCGTCCCAGGGGTCGACGGAACCGTGGGACACGCCTTTCAACAGGGCGATGAACAAATACAAGGAGAGGGAGCTAGACAAGCCACCGACGTTGGGTGGCCGTGTGTCCGGCTTTGGCACAAGTATGAAGCTATCCGAGTACTACGGATCGGATGCCAAGACGAGAAAGCTGGAGAGGAGGTCATCGGCTAAGGATAAATCCGAGGTTCAGGAGCTGAAGAAGAAGGTGGAGTCGCTGGTGGCCGAAAAGCCTGTGGAGAACACGGAGATGATGAACAAGTTATTGGACGAGAAGATCCGGCAGATCATCCCCCCTGGGTTGATGGAGGGGTTAGCTGCTTGGAATGCGGGAGGTCAAGTGGGGCCGATACATGTGCCCAGCATTAGCGGAAGCAACTCAAGCTTCCACGTGTCTGTAGGATAACGTTGCATAGAAAACAAAAATTTTCCTACCGCGAACACGCAATCCAAGCCAAGATGCAATCTAGAAGACGGTAGCAACGAGGGGGTATCGAGTCTCACCCTTGAAGAGATTCCAAAGCCTACAAGATGAGGCTCTTGTTGCTGCGGTAGACGTTCACTTGCCGCTTGCAAAAGCGCGTAGAAGATCTTGATCACGATCGGTTTCGGCGCCACGAACGGGCAGCACCTCCGTACTCGGTCACACGTTCGGTTGTTGATGAAGACGACGTCCACCTCCCGTTCCAGCGGGCAGCGGAAGTAGTAGCTCCTCTTGAATCCGACGAGCACGACGGCGTGGTGTCGGTGGCGGTGTAGAAGTCCGGCGGAGCTTCGCTAAGCAAACCGGGCAATATGAAGTGGAGGAGCAAAGCTAGGGTTTGGGAGGGGGTGGCCGGCCACTCTAGGGGGCGGCCAGCTTGTGGTCTTGGGGTGGCCGGCCCCTCCCTTGGCCCCTCATTATATAGGTGGATCCCAAGTGTTGGTGTCCAAGTCTTCGAATAAGACCCGAAACCAAAAACTTCCATAGGAGGGGGCAAACCTAGCCCAACTAGGACTCCCACCCAAAGGTGGGATTCCCACCTCCCATGTGGGGGGTGGCCGGCCCCCTATGGTGGAGTCCACTTGGGACTCCATCCCCACTAGGGCTGGCCGGCCATGGAGGTGGAGTCCCTTGTGGACTCCACCTTCCTTGGTGGTTTCTTCCGGACTTTTCTAGAACCTTCTAGAACCTTCCATAGAACCTTCCGCGACATTTTATTCACATAAAATGACATCCTATATATGAATCTTATTCTCCGACCATTCCGGAACTCCTCGTGATGTCCGGGATCACATCCGGGACTCCGAACAAATATTCCAACTTCATTCCATATTCAAGAACTACCATTTCAACATCCAACTTTAAGTGTGTCACCCTACGGTTCGAGAACTATGCGGACATGGTTGAGTACTCACTCGACCAATAACCAATAGCGGGATCCGGAGATCCATAATGGCTCCCACATATTCAACGATGACTTTAGTGATCGAATGAACCATTCACATACATTACCAATTCCCTTTGTCTCGCGATATTTTACTTGTCCGAGGTTTGATCTTCGGTATCACTCTATACCTTGTTCAACCTCGTCTCCTGACAAGTACTCTTTACTCGTACCGTGGTATGTGGTCTCTTATGAACTCATTCATATGCTTGCAAGACATTAGACGTCATTCCACCGAGAGGGCCCAGAGTATATCTATCCGTCATCGGGATGGACAAATCCCACTATTGATCCATATGCCTCAACTCATACTTTCCGGATACTTAATCCCACCTTTATAGCCACCCATTTACGCAAAGTGGTGTTTGATGTAATCAAAGTACCTTTCCGGTATAAGTGATTTACATGATCTCATGGTCATAAGGACTAGGTAACTATGAATCGAAAGCTTATAGCAAATAACTTAATGACGAGATCTTATGCTACGCTTAATTGGGTGTGTCCATTACATCATTCATATAATGATATAACCTTGTTATTAATAACATCCAATGTTCATGATTATGAAACTAATCATCCATTAATCAACAAGCTAGTTTAAGAGGCATACTAGGGACTTCTTGTTGTCTACATATCACACATGTACTAATGTTTCTGTTAATACAATTCTAGCATGATATATAAACATTTATCATAAACATAAAGATATAAATAATAACCACTTTATTATTGCCTCTAGGGCATATCTCCTTCGCTCTCCCACTTGCACTAGAGTCAATAATCTAGATTACATAGTAATATACCTAACACCCATGGCATTCTGGGTGTTGGTCATGCTTCGCCCTAGGGAGAGCTTTAGTCAACGGATCCGCTACATTCAGATCGGTGTGTACTTTGCAAATCTTTACTTCTCCATCTTCGATGTACTCGCGAATCGAGTGGTAACGCAGCTTGATATGCTTCAGCCTCTTGTGTGACCTTGGTTCTTGTGCATTGGCGATGGCACCCATGTTATCACAAGAAATGATTAATGGGTCCAATGCACTAGGAACCACACCGAGCTCTACAATGAACCTCTTCATCCATACCGCTTCCGATGAAGCCTCCGAAGCCGCTATGTACTCGATTCCGTTGAAGACTTCGCCACCGTGCACCGCTTCGAGCTTGCCCAGCTTCATCGCAGCACCATTCAATATAAACACGTACCCGCATTGTGACTTAGAGTCATCAGGATCGGTGTTCCAACTTGCATCGGTGTAACCGTTTACAACGAGCTCTTGGTCACCTCCATAACAAAGAAACATATCCTTAGTTCTTTTCAAGTACTTCAGGATATTCTTGACCGCCGTCCAAGTTGTTCCATTCCCGGATCACTTTGATATCTCGCTAGTCAAACTAACAAGCATGTGCTATATCCGGTCTAGTACATAGCATGGCATACATGATAGATCCTACTGCCGAGGCATAGGGGATATTATTCATCCTTTCTCTTTCTTCTGTCGTAGCCGGTCCTTGAGTCTTACTCAATACCTTGCCTGGTAACATAGGTAAGAACCCTTTCTTACTTTCGTCCATTCTAAATTTCTTTAGAATCTTGTCCAGATATGTACTCTGTGATAGCCCTATTAGGCGTCTTGATCTATCTCTATAAATCTTGATGCCTAATATATATGATGCTTCACCAAGGTCTTTCATTGAAAAACTATTATTCAAATAACCCTTAACATCGCTTAATAGTTCTATATCATTCCCGATCAATAATATGTCATCTACATATAATATCGTGAATGCTACAGAGCTCCCACTCACTTTCTTGTAAATACAGGCCTCTCCATGACACCGTATAAACCCGAAGTCTTTGATCACCTTATCAAAGCGTCGGTTCCAACTTCTTGATGCTTGCTTCAGTCCATAGATTGAACGCTCGAAGTTTGCATACTTTGTCAGCATTTTTAGGATCGACAAAACCTTTGGGTTGTACCATATACAACTCTTCCTCAATGTCTCCATTAAGGAATGCCGTTTTGACATCCATCTCGCCAAATCTCATAATCGAAAAATGCAGCTATTGCTAACAAAATCCTCACAGATTTTAGCTTCGCTACCGGTGAGAAAGTCTCATCGTAGTCAACTCCTTGAATTTGTCGGAAACCCTTTGCGACAAGTCGAGCTTTATAGACAAGTAATATTACCATCAAGCATCTGTTTTTCTCTTGAAGATCCATTTATTCTCGACAGCCTTTCGGCTCTCGGTAAGTCTACCAAAGTCCATACTTTGTTATCATACATGGATCCCATTTCGGATTTCATGGCTTCTTGCCATTTGTTGGAATCCGGGCTCATCATCGCTTCTTCATACGTCGCAGGGTCCTCATCATTGTTATCCACAATCATGACATTTAGACAAGGATCAAACCAATCAGGAGTGGTACGTTCCCTTGTCGATCCGCGAGGTTCAGCAGTTTCCTCGTTCGAAGTTTCATGATCATTATCATTTGCTTCCTCTCGTTGCCGGTGTAGGCGGTACAGGTACAACTTCCGGCATCGCGCTACTCCGATCAACGAGTATAGATTCATCAATCTCATCGAGTTCTACTTTTCTTCCAAGTCACTTCTTTAGTGAGAAATTCTTTCTCAAGAAAGGTTCCGTTCTTAGCAACAAAGATTTTGCCTTCGGATCTCGTGATAGAAAGTGTACCCTATAGTTTCCTTAGGGTATCCTATGAAGACGCATTTCTCCGCTTTGGGTTCTAGCTTGTCCGGTTGTAACTTTTTTACATAGGCTTCGCAACCCCAAACTTTCGAGAACGACAGCTTAGGTTTCTTATTAAACCATAATTCATACGGTGTCGTTTCTACGGATTTTGATGGTGCTCTATTTAAAGTGAATGCGGCTGTCTCTAATGCATAACTCCAAAAAGATAACGGCAAATCAGTAAGAGACATCATAGAACGAACCATATCTAAGAGAGTTCGATTACGACGTTCGGACACACCGTTTCGTTGTGGTGTTCCCGGTGGTGTCAATTGTGAAAGTATTCCGCATTTCTTTAAATGCATGCCAAACTCATAACTCAGATATTCACCTCCACGATCAGATCGTAGAATTTTAATCTTCTTGTTACGTTGATTTTCTACTTCACTTTGGAATTCCTTAAACTTCTCGAAAGTTTCGGATTTATGTTTCATGAAATAGATATACCCATATCTACTCAGATCATCCGTGAAGGTTAGAACATAACGATAACCACCGCGCGATGCTACGCTCATTGGTCCGCACACATCGGTATGTATGATTTCCAATAAGTCAGTAGCTCGCTCCATCATACCAGAAAATGGAGTCTTAGTCATTTTTCCCATCGACATGCTTCGCATCTATCAAGTGACTCAAAGTCAAGTGATTCTAGTAATCCATCAAGTATGGAGTTTCTTCATGCGTTTCACTCCAATATGACCAAGACGACAATGCCACATATAAGTAGAATTATCATTCAATTTAATTCGCTTAGCATCAATGTTATGTATATGCGTATCACTACTATCGAGATCTAACGGAAATAAGCCATTCTTTTGTGGTGCTCGACCATAAAAGATATTATTCATAAAAATAGAACAACCATTATTCTCGGACTTGAATGAATAACCGTCTTGCATTAAACAAGATCCGGATATAATGTTCATGCTCAACGCAGTACATAATAACAATTATTTAGGCTTAAAACTAATCCCGAAGGTAGATGTAGAGGAAGTGTGCCGATCTGCGATCACATTGACCTTGGATCCGTTTCCAACGCGCATCGTCACTTCATCCTTCAGCAGTTGTCGTTTATTCTTTAGTTCCTCGTTTCGAGTTACAAATATGAGCAACCGAACCAGTATCAAATACCCAGGTACTAGAACGAGAACCAATGAAATGAACATCTATAACATGTATATCATATATACCTTCTTTCTTCTTCTTGACAAGGCCGCTCTTCGATCAGCCGGATACTTGGAGCAATTACGCTTCCAAAGTGTCCCTTCTCCTTGCAGCAATAGCACTCAAGCATCGGGCTTAGGGCCGTTCTTAGGTTTCACAGGAGGCGTGGCAGCTTTCTTGCCACCCTTCTTGAATTTTCCCTTAGACTTGCCCTGTTTCTTGAAACCGGTGGTCTTGTTGACCATCAACACTTGGTGCTCTTTCTTGATCTCAATCTCAAGCAGCTTTTAGCATGCCAAAGAGTTCAGTAACTCCTTGTTCATGTTCTCGCATATTGTAGTTCATCACAAAGTTCTTGTAACTTGGTGGCAGTGATTGAAGGACACGATTAATCCCCGCCTATTAGGAATCACTATTCCCAAGTCACCGAGTTTCTTCGCATGCCCGGTCATGGCGAGCATGTGCTCACTAACGGAGCTGCCTTCTTCCATCATACAGACTGAAAAATTGTTTCGATGCTTCATAGCATTCCACGGCCGCATGAGTCTCAAAAATAGTCTTCAACTCTTTCATCAACTCATGAGGATCGTGGTGCTCAAAACGTTTTTGAAGATCGGATTCCAGATCGCATAAGATGGCACACCGAACTTGAGAGTACCGAGTTTTCCGAGTCGCGTAAACAGCTTTTACTTCATCGGTTTCAGTTCTGCAGGAGGGTCACCTAGCGGTGCATCAAGCACATATTGCAGTATTTCCGCCGGAGAGGAAGATCCTCACATGACGGAACCAGCCGGTGAAGTTGCTACCGTTGCTCTTAAGCTTTTCTTTCTCTAGGAACCGGTTAAAATTGATTGGGGACGCCATCTCTACAACATATATTTGCAATAGTTTAGACTAAGTTTATGACAAATTGAGTTCAAATTTTAATTCTACATAATTAAAAATCTAGATGAACTCCCACTCAAAACAATATCCCTCGCATTGTCTTAGTGATCACACGAACCAAATCCACCGCACCTAAACCCGATCATCACGAGAAAAGGTGTGATTTCATTGGCGAACACTCAAAGTGTTCATCATATCAACCATATGATTCATGCTCTACCTTTCGGTATCATGTGTTCCGAGACCATGTCCGTACATGCTAGGCTCGTCAAGGCCACCTTAGTATCTCGCATGTGCAAAACCTGTCTTGCACCCGTTGTATGTACTTATTGAATCTATCACACCCGATCATCACGAGATGCTTCGAAACGACAAGACTTGATAACGGTGCTACTAAGGATGAACACTTTATTATCTTGAGATTTTAGTGAGGGATCATCTTATAATGCTACCGTCGCGATCTAAGCAAAATAAGATGCATAAAAGGATTAACATCACATGCAGCTCATATGTGATATGATATGGCCCTTTTGTCTTTGCGCCTTTGATCTTCATCTCCAAAGCACGGACATGATCTCCATCATCTTCGGGCATGAACTCCATCATCGTCGGCGAAGCACCAAGGTCAATGGCGCCGTCTTCATGATTGTCCTCCATGTAGCAACTATTACAACTACTTTGAAATACTACTCAACATGAAATTTAAAGACAACCATAAGGCTCCCGCCGGTTGCCACAATACAATAATGATCATCTCATACATATTCATCATCACATTATGGCCATATCACATCACCAAACCCTGCAAAAACAAGTTAGACGCTCTCTAATTTGGTTTGCATATTTTACGTGGTTTAGGGTTTTTCGATATAGATCTAATCTACCTACGAACATGAACCACAACGTTGATACTAATGTTGTCAATAGAAGAGTAAATTGAATCTTTACTATAGTAGGAGAGACAGACACCCGCAAAGCCTCTTATGCAATACAAGTTGCATGTCGAACGAGGAACAAGTCTCATGAACGCGGTCATGTAAAGTTAGTCCGAGCCGCTTCATCCCACTATGCCATAAAGATGCAAAGTACTCAACTAAAGATAACAAGAGCATCAACGCCCACAAACCATTGTGTTCTACTCGTGCAACCATCTATGCATAGACACGGCTCGATACCACCGTAGGATAACGTTGCATAGAAAACAAAAATTTTCCTACCGCGAACACGCAATCCAAGCCAAGATGCAATCTAGAAGACGGTAGCAACGAGGGGGTATCGAGTCTCACCCTTGAAGAGATTCCAAAGCCTACAAGATGAGGCTCTTGTTGCTGCGGTAGACGTTCACTTGCCGCTTGCAAAAGCGCGTAGAAGATCTTGATCACGATCGGTTTCGGCGCCACGAACGGGCAGCACCTCCGTACTCGGTCACACGTTCGGTTGTTGATGAAGACGACGTCCACCTCCCGTTCCAGCGGGCAGCGGAAGTAGTAGCTCCTCTTGAATCCGACAGCACGACGGCGTGGTGTCGGTGGCGGTGTAGAAGTCCGGCGGAGCTTCGCTAAGCAAACCGGGCAATATGAAGTGGAGGAGCAAAGCTAGGGTTTGGGAGGGGGTGGCCGGCCACTCTAGGGGGCGGCCAGCTTGTGGTCTTGGGGTGGCCGGCCCCCTCCCTTGGCCCCTCATTATATAGGTGGATCCCAAGTGTTGGTGTCCAAGTCTTCGAATAAGACCCGAAACCAAAAACTTCCATAGGAGGGGGCAAACCTAGCCCAACTAGGACTCCCACCCAAAGGTGGGATTCCCACCTCCCATGTGGGGTGGCCGGCCCCTATGGTGGAGTCCACTTGGGACTCCATCCCCACTAGGGCTGGCCGGCCATGGAGGTGGAGTCCCTTGTGGACTCCACCTTCCTTGGTGGTTTCTTCCGGACTTTTCTAGAACCTTCTAGAACCTTCCATAGAACCTTCCGCGACATTTTATTCACATAAAATGACATCCTATATATGAATCTTATTCTCCGGACCATTCCGGAACTCCTCGTGATGTCCGGGATCACATCCGGGACTCCGAACAAATATTCCAACTTCATTCCATATTCAAGAACTACCATTTCAACATCCAACTTTAAGTGTGTCACCCTACGGTTCGAGAACTATGCGGACATGGTTGAGTACTCACTCCGACCAATAACCAATAGCGGGATCCGGAGATCCATAATGGCTCCCACATATTCAACGATGACTTTAGTGATCGAATGAACCATTCACATACATTACCAATTCCCTTTGTCTCGCGATATTTTACTTGTCCGAGGTTTGATCTTCGGTATCACTCTATACCTTGTTCAACCTCGTCTCCCGACAAGTACTCTTTACTCGTACCGTGGTATGTGGTCTCTTATGAACTCATTCATATGCTTGCAAGACATTAGACGTCATTCCACCGAGAGGGCCCAGAGTATATCTATCCGTCATCGGGATGGACAAATCCCACTATTGATCCATATGCCTCAACTCATACTTTCCGGATACTTAATCCCACCTTTATAGCCACCCATTTACGCAGTGGTGTTTGATGTAATCAAAGTACCTTTCCGGTATAAGTGATTTACATGATCTCATGGTCATAAGGACTAGGTAACTATGAATCGAAAGCTTATAGCAAATAACTTAATGACGAGATCTTATGCTACGCTTAATTGGGTGTGTCCATTACATCATTCATATAATGATATAACCTTGTTATTAATAACATCCAATGTTCATGATTATGAAACTAATCATCCATTAATCAACAAGCTAGTTTAAGAGGCATACTAGGGACTTCTTGTTGTCTACATATCACACATGTACTAATGTTTCGGTTAATACAATTCTAGCATGATATATAAACATTTATCATAAACATAAAGATATAAATAATAACCACTTTATTATTGCCTCTAGGGCATATCTCCTTCAGTGTCGCCGACGGTGCCGCTCCACCCGACGCCGGCGTCGGGGCTCCACCAGACGCCGCCGCAGCTCCAACCGCCGCCGCAGCTCCAACTGGTCGCATCGACGCCCCCAACCGCCGCCCTTGTATCGACAGTAGCCGAGATCGACGCCATCAAGGAGGTAAACTCATTAGTTACTCCTTCGCGTCATCTTCTTTAACTATATATGCCTTTCGTGACTCGCCATCTCACGATGCCCAACATGGCGCCCCGACTCGGGATGAACAATGCATACTTCGCAAACGGTGGAGCCCGGCGGCAAGTTGGTGGAAGTTGCTAGCGGCTATGTCATGGCTTCCCGCGTTATGCACGGCGCTACATTGGCGGAAGACGTGGCGAAGGTCAAGTTGGTAATGGTAGTGCCGGAGTACCGCTACGCCACCCCCCCCCTTTCAACCTCCGGGCACAGACGAAGGCGACGTTTTGCCCCTTGGGGATT
Source organism: Lolium rigidum (assembly GCF_022539505.1). NCBI lineage: Eukaryota > Viridiplantae > Streptophyta > Magnoliopsida > Poales > Poaceae > Lolium > Lolium rigidum. The sequence continues at coordinate 329,360,682 of NC_061510.1, forward strand.
GCACCTCATGGCTTATGACATGGCCGAAGAACCAGATTCGTCCGGGGGGGGGGGGGTCTTCCGAGTGGTAAGAAAAGCACCGGCGCCACCTCCCCTATCATCCGGCCCAAGATCGCCAGCGCCGACGACACCCTTAAGGAAACGGCGGTCGCCGCCCCCACTACCCGACGGAACCGGCGGTCGCCGCCGCCACCCGGAAGGAACCGACGATCGCCGTCACCACCGGACGCCACAAACAGGTTGTTGGGAGCGCTACCGCAACGACCGTCTACTAGACGCACGGTACGCCAAGCGGCGGCATCGCAACCGCCACCACCTAAGGTCCAGGACATGGCGCCACTTGATGGCAACGATGTAGATGATGATGATGACATCGATGCCTACATCAACACTGGCGCCTGCAGCCAAGATATGTACATGCCTCCTATGGATGAACAAGCCTTCCGCACACACGGCGATCAACTTAGTCGTCCCCCTACAGTCACGAAGCAGCGCCTGGTCTTCACGGGTCTTTCTCAAGACACTCCTCCGGAGGCCGGCAATCCAGCTCAAGTCAAGCCTCGCTACCGTTTTCAGCCCTAACACGCTGCGTAAGACGATCATCGGGGAGCCACCCAAATCAACCCCAGCAACCTCGAAGCACCACCAAGCACCCGAAGCACCACCATCAGCACCACAAGCACCCCCGGTAGGTCAGGTGAAGAAGGGAAGGAAGAGAGGAGCCAAGAAGGGCGCATCTTCGAGCCAGCCTCGCTCCTAAGAGTATCCGGGCCGACGACATGGTACCACCTACACCGGATGGCTTGCCCCGGTGTCATGAAGCTGGTAAACCTATACTGCCTCCGGACATGGAACACCTCGCAAGTGGACAAATGCTCCCTTTGCAGCACTCTATTCATTATCAAGAGAGCATCCTTCTTAAAGAAAAGGATCCAAATTACCCGGTGTTCTCTGTCAAGGTGCCGTCCAACCAGAACTTCGTCAATGAAGACCCCGCGGATATCTTCTTCATAGCGTTCGAGGACGTATTCAATCTATTTCACTCGAAACGGCTCGACTATAACTTGGTCCGCCTATACGCGATCAATCTTCAGATGAAGATCAAAGAGAGAGACCCCGCCACATCGCGGTAGCGGATCCCTACTACATGCGCGATAGCCAGCTCCAGGACGGCTCAAGGACACGGACCAAGGCGGTGCGGTACCTCGAGAACTTCATGCTCATGCACAAAGAGAGCAACACCATTCTTCTCGCTCGTCTTTCCCGAGTAAGTACACATCCGCTCACGGCCGTCGTAACTTATGCTTTCTTATATATTTCTTCCATTGCCGATCATTTCCAACATTCCATTTCAATTGCATGTGTTGAGCAGGGACAAATACCGCACACTCATCATCCTAGATCCAAAGTGGTCACTAGCCCAAGTATTTCGACTCGTCGAGTACGACGACGAAGAAAGACTACAAGAGAATAAGGGGTGTTCTCGATGAGGCTATCCTTGGCTACTCCAAAAGTGGAGGCACCTTCGACAAGAATGGGCAATATATCAGGCCGGACACTAAAAAGATCGGGTTCAAGCACGTGATCAACTTCCCTTGTATCAAGCAGCCAGTCGGCAGCATTAAGGAGGCCTTCTATGTCCTCCATCACCTTAAAGGGTTTGTCGAGGATGCAGAGATGATGTCTCTGCCACCTAGTAAGCGAGACCCCATTAAAATGTCGAGGGAAATCAGTGATGATGATCTTAGAGAAGACTTCCATCGCATCCAAGTAAAGCTCTCGGAAATTATCTTACACGATGTATCCAACGGATTGGGGCTCTTACACGCAGCCAGAGCGTTGCCTAAGAGGGATATCGAAGAACGCCTACATAGGCAGGGTGATGGAAGGACGTGGACGACGAAGGACTTGTACAAGCCGTTCCCGGAGCCGCTCAAGAAGACGTCTCGTTGACCGAGGCCGGTGTGCCTAGCATTACTTTGAATCGATAGACAATTTGTACCGTGTTGTAAACTAAACTTGCTTAATTTGCTCGAAACGGTGGTCGTTGTTGTTGGACTTCAATTACTATTGTAGTCGTTATCGTTGAACCATATTACTTATGTGATACCGATGCTATATTTTTTTTAGGTTTATTATTATTTCCTTGCTTTAATTCTTGTGAATATGTATGCATGTGAACCCTCTAACTCTTTCCATTGCGTTATATACTAATATGCCTTGTGTCCATAGAGATGACGTACTACGTCGTGTTCGAGGGGCGGGTTCCAGGAGTGTACGAGGAGTGGGAGGAGTGCAAGAAACAGGTGCACAAGTTCAGCGGCAACTGCTACAAAGGGTACCCGACTAGACACGAGGCGGTTGCCAAGTGGAGGGCGCACCAAGCGAACAAGAGCAAGATGAAGACCTTCCTTGTGCTCTCGCTCTTGCTCACCATCGTCGCGGCGGTATTCTATTTCATCCTAGTGTAGGCGGCGGCCGGTGTCACTTCGTTTGTATCTAGAGATGATGAGAACTTTCTTAATTTGCATGGATTATGAGTTGTATGGAGCTATATGTATAACTCGATCGGGCTCTAAGTAATGTGATGATGATGTGATGATTATATATGTCCATATTATATCTGTCTATATTATATCAGTATATAACCTGTATACGGTGTATAAAACCAGTATAAAACCTGTATAATACACCAGGGAGCACAAAATCGAGTATACCTGTAGATAGTTCTGTGGCGTACCAAAAAATAATTCTGTGGCGCACCTATTTCTGTGGCGCAGCTACATCACATGCGCCACAGAACTACTTATTTCTGTGGCGCACCATACCAAGTGCGTCACAGAAACCTTATTTCTGTGGCGCACGGCCAGGTGCGCCACAGAAAGCTTATTTTTGTGGCGACGTTTCTGTGGCGCACCACCCATGCGCCACAGAATCAAATTTTCGTGCGCCACTGATGAGGCTTTTCCTACTAGTGTACCTCTGTGGGCCTCATTCTTTTTCTTGTTCACGGTGCAAGACGCACAATTTCCTACAATTGCTAAAGTCTTACTATTATTTTTGTGTTCCTCTTGAGTCAAATTATAAATTTGTGTAATACTTCTCATCGAAGATTTTAGTGGTCCCCTATACATGTAGAGTTGTAGGCATCAAGACATTTTCTTAAATGGGTATGTGTCGAATTCTCGTTCGGCCTGATATAGTGAGACCGACCCAAACCATACTACATACTGTATATCTATGTGGGCCATAGTCTTTTTCTTGTTCAGGGTGCAAGACACACGACTTTGTACAATTTGCGACATGTATGAAAAAAGATTGCGGTATCGGAAGAAATTCGATGTGTGGCTGGTTCCCATGAAGAATGGTGCTTGAGTAAACATGGTTGCTTTTTGAATGTAATCTACATGTTGTAGGTCGAAACACGAGGTTAGACAGGTTTCAGAGATCTAGCCGAGGTCAGAGCATGACGCTTGACAAGTTTCGGTGCCTTCCATTCAATGAATTCTGAAATGCCGCTGAATTAACATGCAAAACTAAGGCGGCTTTTCCTGGAGGTCAACCGATCTACGCAACCGAACTGAATCTGGAACGAATCAAATAACCCCCAATTGCCTGAAACTGCACACGCGTGAGGTAAGCGATGAATCGCTTGGCTGGATCCTCTGTGACGCCTTTGCCTGTGCATCCAAATTTCCCAATCGAAAGGCGCAGTTGTGCACTAAGATCAGCTAAAGAACTTCCCTAATTTCACAATAACAAAAACTAACACCTATTTACAGTGTTACTGTTAATGCTTATGCACTTCTGTCGCCACCTATTCTTTCTTGTGTGGTTTCTTGTGGCAGCACAGAAACATCAAGTCCTGGCATTAGCCGGCCAGCGCAACACCACACCGGCGTGTCCGGACACGGCCTTGTTTTCGCACTTGATCAAAGTCTTCCTTGTCGAGACATTGGAAAAACCAGAGCTGTCAAAGTAAACAAAACACAAGTTACACACACCGGACCAAGAAAAAGGTTGGGAAACCGCGCGCCGATCGAGCGTACATAAATAGCAGCAACCAGTCGTCTTCCAGCTACACCCATCGATCGCCACCAAATCAACTGAGCGAGCCAGGAGCCGACGATCGGAGAGCGAGAGGACTAGCAAGCACCAGCCTGCCGCTATGTGCTACCAGATGAAGTGCGGCACCTGCGGCAAGTCAACGTGGGCGGGGTGCGGCCGCCACGTAGCGTCCGTGCACCGCCAGATCCCGGAGGGCCAGCACTGCGCCTGCCGCGACTGGCCCGGTGTCTCCCCTGCCGGCGAGAAGGGCGCCGTCAGCTCCGGCTCCGGGGAGGGGGAGGGTTCCTCAACGGCTCCACATGCACAATCCTCTGATGATCGTCCTCTAGCGAAATAACATCGGCGGCCGAGCCGATTGGCGAGTTCTGCATACCTCTCCACTCCGGGTCGTATGATCTGAGCATCTCTCTTGTGTATTTTTCTTTTGTTTGCGAAATCTCTTGTGTAATTTTGGAAAGGAATTAATGGAGGATTTCATTGATCGGTTTGTGCGTTCACTTCTTGTTCTTATTGTTGTTGTTATTAAGTTGCGTCGTTGCGGTAGTGAGTTCCCAACATTCTTACTCCTATTATTGAACCACATGAAAAAGGCTAAAATATGGGAATCGAGTCATATATACATGAAAAACTCTATTGGTTAGCCGGTTGCAGCTACAACCGGTTCACCAGCCCCCCCCCCCCCCAAGCGCCTCCAGTCCGCCATCCTGGCCGCCGCTCGTCGCTCCTCAGCGTAGACGTTGCAGCTGCTTTTGGGTCTACGACCTCCAAGACCTCTCTGCCCGTCGGTTCTGCTTCCAACAACCGGCGACGAGCTCGACATGGCAGATCTCACCAAGGAGGCCATGGAGCTGAGGTGTCCAATCTCCATCGGACTTGGAGAAAACGATGCCTGCGACTAGATTGTAGGATTTCACTCGATCTACCTCCGAACGACCTCCGCTATGCCGGATTCGTGGCTGGCAGCTTGATTCGGCCATGGCGCTTCTCCCATGGTCGTTGGCGAAGGGCAACTTTAGGGGATTTTTTTCGATGTTACACACGATGTTGCCGTTTGTTACATATGTGCACCATTTTCGTTGTGTATGTACGAGAAAAGTGGTACATTATTTTCTATGTATGCTCTAGAAAAATTGCACCAATATTACATGCGTGCTCCAGTAATATTGGATGAGTTAGGCATATTGTTGAATGTACGGTAGAGAAATGTTTCAAAATAATGTAGTATCATTTTTCAAAATGTTAAACACGCTGAAAAAATGTTTTATTCGGAAAAAAAATGGACCATTGACAGAAGTTTTTGTACCATAACCGGCTCCGGCTGATTTCTAGGCTTCTAGCGGTTGCCTATATAGATGCAGTTGTGGTGGAATCTCTTTTGATTGGTAGGTTGTTGTTTATCGATTCAGTTAACCTCTATTGCAGTCTATCACCTGACTGCATTCCCAACAAATAAATGGTTTATCAAAAAAAAATGACAAGCTACGAAGAGGTTTTCTTCGGAAGGCTGGCATGGAAACAAGTGGAGGAAAATTCTTGGTCAATTGGAAGCATGTTTTCTCCCCAAAAAAATATGTAGGTTTGGGGATCAAGGATATACAGGGTGCGTTTAGATTGAAGCCCCGGGCTGCCAAGCCAAATATTTGGCGTTGACCAAGTGGATGGACGTTGTTTGGATTGCAACCAATTTTTTGGCGTGCCCATGCTTGCTTCAGCCATCTACTACAACTTCACGCCAATGATTTGGCTAAATGTGGGCGGTAGAAAGCCACGCCAATATTTTGGCTGCCAATGCATTGGCGGAGCTGAGTTGGGTAAAAACCAAACGTGACCACAATGCTTTGGCAGGGAACTACATTCTTTCTAATATTTTAGATAGAAGAAATGTTTCTTCTTCTTTCTAATATTTTAGATAGACCATGGAAGGGGATGTTGACTCCCTGTGATGTTGTGGATAAAATTTTATTGCTGCTTGCACTGCAATTAAGTTTGGCAATGGATATCGCTGGCTCAATGGTGAAGCCCCGGAAAACTTGGCTCCAGATCTTTTGAAGCTTGCTTACAAGAAGAATAACACGGGCCGATTTGCCTTGGCAAATGGCACCTGGATGACATGTTTGCAGCGTTTGAGCTATGAGGTGGAAATGGATCGATTTATTCAGCTTTGGTGGATGATCCATGAGGTCTAGCTCTCCCCTGAACCAGACATGGCAACATGGAAACTCACTTCTGATGGCCATTATTCTACTGCATCGGCATATGAGGCACAACTCACTGGAAGGATCCTAAGATTAAATTTGGCGCATGTTTAGAGTCGCAGGGGCAGGCGGAGGGCAAAATAAAATTCTTCGTGTGGTTGATTCTTCAAAAAAGAATCTGGACTGCCGACCGGTTGCGCAAGCGAGATTGGCCCCATGATGACCAATAATGCCTATGTGATTAGATCTTGGAATCTTCCTTTCATCGTTCTTTGGAGTGTCCTTTCGCTAAGGAAGTTTGGATGGAATTCTCGTAGCAACTACCGGAGTTGTTTCAGGTATTCCTTAATGCATCCTCATTGAACGGTTGGTGGAATCACACTCCGGCGACCAGCAAGCGAAAGGCTAAAAGGAGAGTCTTTCTAGTGTTGTGTACATATTTTGGAATCTCTGGAACGAGCGGATCAAGCGAATCTTTTTTATGATAAAAGCATGTCTCCAGAAGCTATGGAGGCTAGAATTAGAGAGGAATTAACCCAGATCTCTTCGGCAAACGGACAATAGTTTTTTATGAGTTTGTTATCTTTACACATGTCTGGCTTTGGCCTTACAATATCTTGTAGCATGTAACTTCAATGGGATTCCCCTCCTATCTACACATAATCTATATCTATACCTACTAATAAAGGAAATGACGTTGGTAGCTAGCATCCGGTGTTGTTTTGCCCCACCCAGCATCCGGGTGCCTTATTGTCCTACCCAACACTCGTCCAAAATAAACACACATCTATGCAGCCCAGTCATTGACCAGGTTCCTGAACACCACTCTAGACCAGCCCTCACGTGCTGGTGTACCCCTAGCTCGCAAGCGCCAATCACAGCCAAGGAGCACATGAGGCCCCCTCCCAGCACTCTTCTCTTGTTCCATTCTTGCAGATCTCCTATATAAGTTGAGGTTAAGAAATCTCCTTGGATCCTTTGTACATATGGTATGGAGGTACCCTTTGTGATACTAGGTTGAAACACTATGTGAAAGGTCTATGATAATCTAAAATTGAGTAGCATGAGGTGTAGCTTATTAGTGGCCAAAGGGGTATGAGAAACTTACTTATAAAAGATCAGACACATGAATCATGAGTATCTCTAAAAAAGTAACAAAGAGATGCATGGAACCCCATCCTTATGACTAATGTTGACATGAATTACATAGCTCAAAACTTTACTTTATGCTCTATTTTATCTTTTATTTTGTTGGAGGACTAGCACATGTATTCTCTACTTACTTTCTGTCATTCAAGAGTTAAAAGAGTCACAAGTATCAAAAGAAAAGAAAAGAGTCTTCAAAATAAATTCTATAGGTTCATCCAAGCATGCTTTATGGTTCATAATACTTATCATTTATTTGCTTACAATGCCATTTATTATTGAGCATGCTTTGTAGAATGAAAGATTTATCGCTTTATAGTTCATTTTCTTATTATTATTCTTTAATGACTGAACCTTGTGCAACTTTGTATGATAACATAGAAGCAATGCAATGAACTCCAAAGTCTATTTTTGTTTTATCACCTTCATGCCCATGGATGTGCATAGGTTAAGCTTGGGGATGTTGATGCATGTAAAATGCATACATGAACTTAATTTGTACTTTATTGACACATATTCTCACATATTTGCAACATATATGACGTTCACTAGTAGGAAAAGCCTCATCAGTGGCGCACGAAAATTTGATTCTGTGGCGCACGGGTGGTGCGCCACAGAAACGTCGCCACAAAAATAAGCTTTCTGTGGCGCACCTGATTGTGCGCCACAAAAATAAGGTTTCTGTGGCGCACTTGTTCTTAGGTGCGCCACAGAAAAGGGTGCGCCACAGAATTGCTTCTTAGTGCGCCACAGAATTTGCTTGTATTATACACGATTTTGTGCTGCCTCGGTATACATATACAGTTTATACACAGCAATACGGATACACAATACGGATACACAGAGTTATATACAGCAACATTCAGATATAATATAAATATCATGTACATTGCACAGATATAACATAGACATCATCATCACATTACTTAGAGCCCGATCGAGATACATATATAGTGGCAAGTGTCAAATGTTTTGCATACAACTCTTAATTCATACAAAATTCACAATTTCGAGATACAAAGTAGTCTTCATCCGGTTCCTCCTTTGCTCCGTCATCTCTACCCACCAGTGCTCGCTTGCATCGGGGTCCTTCCATCCAGTTCCTACTATGATGAAAATGGAAGAAAGTGAGACCAACAAGTATCCGATGCACAAGAGAAATGGAATAAATGCCTCATACATTGTTGGTCAACACAAATATTAACATTCAGGGACGGTGTAAGTGAGACCAAGTCCGATGCACAAGAGATTGATATTTGTGCTATCTTACCAGGCTCACTTACGCCGCCCCCGAGTGTACGGTGACCAAACATTTTAATCATCGGCATTTTGAAAATGTCAAAGCAAATGGAATGACAAAATGGAATAAGTGCCTCATACATTGTTGGTCAACACAAATATTAACATTTAGAGATGGCGTCGGTGAGACCAAGTCCGATGCACAAGAGATTGATATTTGTGCTATCTTACCGAGCTCACTTACGCCACCCCCAAGTGTACGGTGACCAAACATTTTAATCATCGGCATTTTGAAAATCTCAAAGCAAATGGAATGACAAAATGGAATAAGTGCCTCATACATTGTTGGTCAACACAAATATTAACATTTAGGGATGGGGTAAGCGAGGCCAGGTAGGATGCACAAGAGAATGATATTTGTGCTATCTTACCGAGCTCACTTACGCCACCCCCAAGTGTACGGTGACCAAACATTTTAATCATCGGCATTTTGAAAATCTCAAAGCAAATGGAATGACAAAATAGAATATGTGCCTCATACATTGTTGGTCAACACAAATACTTTGCAGTAAGGGCCCCCTTTCCCGGTCGGCGTTCCGTCAACGGGTGCTTGACGACACAACAACGCCGATCCGCATCTCCGGCGCAGAACCACGCCGGTCCTCGCTGTCCAGTGAACGAGTCCTTGATGCAAAGACCGTGCCGGCCTGCCCAGCATTATGCCGGGCCATGTTGCCGCGCTTCAAGCCGTGTGTCCCGCGCCCTGCACTGTTCGCCTTCTTGCCCGGTGAACCAATAGGCTGATCGTTGGAATAAGGAAACCGATGACAGCCGATCGCAAGATTAAATTGCGATCGGCCGTCATCGGCTTCCTTATTCCAACGATTAGTCTATTAGTTCACCGGACAAGAAGGCGAAGAGTGCAGTGCGCATGATCGACACGGCCTGAAGCGCGACAACAGGGGTCGGCATGATGCTAGGGAGGCTGGCACCGTCTTGGCATTAAGGACTCGTTCACGTACTGGACGGCGAGAGAAGAAAAGTGGTGCTGCGCCGGAGAGGCATGTCGGCGTTGTTGTCTCATCAAGGACTCGTTCACGGAACGGCGGCCAGGGAAAGGGGGGCTCGTCTACAAAGTATATTGCGGCGTATAGGTGACCAAACATTCTAATCATCGGCACTAAAATGGAAGAAAGGCCAATGCAATTAAGAAGTAGCTAGTATGAACTAAATGGAATGCCTCATACTTTGTTGGTCGAAACAAATATGAACATCCCGGGATGGCGTTAGTGAGGCCGGGTAGGATGCACAAGAGATTGATATTTGTGCCATCACACCAGGCTCACTAGCGACACCCCGGAGTGTACGAGTTGACCGAACATTCTAATCATCGGCACTAAAATGGAAGAAAGAGCCAAGTGGTATCAACTAAATGGAATGCCTCATACTTTGTTGGTCGAAACAAATATTAACATCCGGAGATGGAGTAAGTGAGGCCAGGTAGGATGCACAAGATATTGATATTTGTGCCATCACACCAAGCCTCACTTGCTCCACCCCCGAGTGTACGAGTGATCGACCAACCATCTAATCATCGACAAGTAAATCACTTGGGGTAATGTTAAAATGTTTGTCTCCATATTTGGGAGACATTTTTAATATTGGAGTCTAGCTAATGGAAATCAAGAACTAGTCTTGATCTCCAAATGGTGATTAGAGGGAATTTATTCATCTTAAGCAACATTAGGGACAAATGGGATCATGCAAGGGACTTGGGTCATTTGGATCATAAGGCATCAATTAAGGAGGCAACCAGGGACAAAGGGAAACATTTGATGATCCATTATCATAGGCAACAAAGCAACAACTTTTTCCCCTCTAATCTAGCTAGAGTCCTTAAAAGAAATCCATCATAAGCATGGTCAAATACACATATATATAGCATGGGGCAGATGCTCCAAAGGGATTATATATTCATCACTTGGTAATTTGGAGAGCAAACAAGCAGTAGCCATATCACTCAATCCAATAATATAGTAATTTGGATCATAAGGCATCAATTAAGGAGGCAACCAGGGGACAAAGGGAAACATTTTATGATCCATTATCATAGGCAACAAAGCAGCAACTTTTTCCCCTCTAATCTAGCTAGAGTCCTTAAAAGAAATCCATCATAAGCATGGTCAAATACACATATATAGCATGGGGCAGATGCTCCAAAGGGATTATATATTCATCACTTGGTAATTTGGAGAGCAAACAAGCAAGTAGCCATATCACTCAATCCAATAATATAGTAATTTGGATCATAAGGCATCAATTAAGGAGGCAACCAGGGGACAAAGGGAAACATTTTATGATCCATTATCATAGGCAACAAAGCAGCAACTTTTTCCCCTCTAATCTAGCTAGAGTCCTTAAAAGAAATCCATCATAAGCATGGTCAAATACACATATATAGCATGGGGCAGATGCTCCAAAGGGATTATATATTCATCACTTGGTAATTTGGAGAGCAAACAAGCAAGTAGCCATATCACTCAATCCAATAATATAGTAATTTGGATCATAAGGCATCAATTAAGGAGGCAACCAGGGGACAAAGGGAAACATTTTATGATCCATTATCATAGGCAACAAAGCAGCAACTTTTTCCCCTCTAATCTAGCTAGAGTCCTTAAAAGAAATCCATCATAAGCATGGTCAAATACACATATATAGCATGGGGCTGATGCTCCAAAGACATTTTTAATATTGGAGTCAACCCAAGTCCCAAGCCAGAGCTACACACACACACACAGCCAAACAGCTCACTGTGCAAGTGTGCATGCCCAACAGACACACACAGGCCGGTGAGTCACCACATGCTTGCCAGGCCAAAATGGGTAGAATACCCAGCTTGTATCATCATCCGGCTACTAAGCCATTTGGTGGAAGCAAACCGAAGATCAGCCGAAGGAAATCACCAAGGGAACATTGGTATGTCAGTATGGTGACACTACCGAGAGAAATCCAACATGGATTAATCCCTAACTAGCCATCCAAACTCACCTAGCACCACACAGCCTAGTTATACCATCGAATATAGACATTTAAATGTCTATTTTGTTTTCAACAAGCAAAAGCTACCGGTAATCTAGTCATGGATCAACCAGATAGCATGAGAGAGTCACAACAACAGCCACAGTAAAGGGGAGCCATCCTTGGACAACATAAAGGTCAGTCGGGGCTACCTCAAACCCATAGGAACATTCACTAAGCCACCGCATCATAACCCAATAGGGCTCAAGCATGAGCTAGGGTACCCAATCAATGATTGGCAACCCTCTAGCTACATCCAGATCCATCCATGAGATCATTACTCGCTCAGCAGTTCATCTCATTTATCTAATCAATCAAGTTAAACTAACCGGATAAATGAAATGCATAATTAACAAGTGCACCGGACTATTGCAAATGATCCGGAGGACATTTAAATCCGACAAAGTAATTTGGAGAGCAAACAAGCAAGTAGCCATATCACTTGGTAATTTGGAGAGCAAACAAGCAAGTAGCCATATCACTCAATCCGACAAAGTAATTTCGTCGAGCACTTTGTGCCCGCACGGGAGAGGAAGAGGGAGGGGAGGGGAGAGGTGGAGCTCACCGACGATGCTGTTGGAGGAGCGGCCGGGTAGAGGAAGAGGGAGGGGCCGGGTAGGGGTGGACGAGGAGGTCGACGATGATGGCAGGGGCGGCGGCTCCTCCTCCTTGACGCGGAGCCGGCCCCTCCTCCTCCATGCGGCGGCCGCCTCCTCCTCCACGCCGCAGCGGCTTGTGCCGCTGGTGGCGGGGATGGGTGGAGCGTGGCGGCATGCGGCCCTCGCGGAGGAAGGAGGCGGCGGCGGCGACGACGACAGCCACGCTCACCATGGAAGGCAGCGGCGCGCGAGGGAGAGGAAGAGGGGTGGACGAGGAAGTACGGGCGGCGGCGCGCGAGGGAGAGGAAGAGGGGTGGAGGAGGAAGAAGTACGGGCGGCGGCGCGCGAGGGAGAGGAAGAGGGGTGGAGGAGGAAGAAGTACGGGCGGGGGGAGGGGGTACGGGTGGTTATAGAAGGCGCTATTTCTGTGGCGCACCAGCACAAGTGCGCCACAGAATCAACTACTTCTGTGGCGCACCAGAGCAGGTGCGCCACAGAAACACTTATTTCTGTGGCGCAGGCAAGTCATGTGCGCCACAGAAATACCTACACTAATTATTGGTGGTGGCAGGATGTGGGCCCCACATAATTTCCGTGGCGCACGGCACGGTAGTGCGCCACAAAAATAGCTTATTTTTGTGGCGCATTCTTCCTCGTGCGCCACAAAAAATCTTTCTGTGGCGCATTTATTTTGGTGCGCCACAGAACTAAGCTTTGCCTATAAGGGTTTTCCTACTAGTGGTTATATCCATGTTTTATATTGATTTATGGGGATTTACCAGTGATCCTCTTTTTGTATTATAACTCTACAGAACAGGAAACTCTGTTGTGTATATTTCACTTTCAGGGACCTATACAGAGTCAGACTAAGCTAGGATTTTGGAGACGTCAATATTTCACCACGAGAAGCCTCTGGAGCACTTGGACCTCACGAGAGGGGCCTTGAGGCCCAAAAGAGCACATGTCATGCGCCTAGTAGGGGGTTGCGCCACCACATCTCATTAACCCGTCGACCGACCGTTTCACCTGATTCTTTCACTCACGGACTCCGTTTAACCTAAAAATCGCTATGTATATGACCCAAAAAGAATTCCTCAAGGAGAGAACCGTGGAGAGATAGAAACACCAAAAAAGAGGCTGCAATAACGAAGATTGGAGGGGGAAACTCCACCGGTGCCGCCGACGGGGGATCTCCACCTTCTCCAACGTCTTCCACACCAACATCATGATGAAGAGAGCGTAGTCCACCTCTGGACTATGGGTTTTTGGCAGTAGCTTGATCTATTTATCTCTTGTTCTTTGTAGATCTTAGTACCATATGAGCTTCCCAACATGATTATGGTCATATATGTAATTCCTATGTGGTGGATATTATTCTATGATATTGATATATATATGAGATTGGAATCTATTATGTGTGAGATGTACTGATAGATGCATATTATGTACCCTATTCTTAAGTGCTTGTTCTGATCCAACTTGTATGCAAGAGCTGTGTGGGTAGATGTGTGTATTAGATGTAGTGGCATTGTTATAGTGATTGAATAGGGACACAAAATTCATGATCTATTGAGGTTTCTACCTTTACCTTGTTGCATAACTAGAGATAAAGTTAATGCATGTGCTATGTTTATCAAGTGACAACCGTGGTAATGTTGTTTCGTCAAGGTGTAGCATATTTGATATTCAAACATCATGTAAAAATATTTAAGCTATGCTCTCTTAATTCTTAATACAAGATTGCTTGGAGTTTTCCCTTTCTTGTGGAGTATAAGAGAGATGTGTTGCATCATCTCTATGTTACGAACGTGATGCCCATATGAATGATTATCAAACATATATTGAAGTTCCATTACTATTATGTCATTTGTGAATTGTTAGTGTCCACTACAACTGAAAAACAGAGTAGACAAGTGAACCCATGAACCCAATTTTAATCATAAGAAACACCTTTCCAACACTTGTATTGCACTTTGTATTATCAGCTATTATTAAATCCGAAAACACAAAAATGCTTTATTTGCTTAGTTATACACAAAATCCAAAAACAACTATCCCATTACTATTTTTTATTTAGTCTTCTTAGTTTATTTTCCTTGCATTACTTTAAGTACTACTTTTATTTACAATTATTAATACTAAGCCTTATGCTTGACAACCGCACGGTAGAGTTGGTGACACAAGGCAAAACTTTATTATCCAAGATTGAGTGAAGATAAAAAAGGAGGAGATAACTCTTATGCCATTCCCTGAGAGTTCGATATTAACCCTCGAGTCACCCTTATGGGGAAACCTACTCTTGCTACGACACTCTACGCTTGGAGTTCCAAGATTTGACGATATATGTGAGCGTCATCACGGGTTCACCGCCAGAATCACTCGGCAGGTGATGGCCTCTTCCGATATATGCTGAATGGCATATCAAAGAGCGATTCTGGCGTGCGCCGAACTGGTTCCGAATTAAATCCGGTGAGACGAAACCAGCGTGCTGGTTTGAGCCAACCCAGCCTTGTTTGCTGGTTACCAGTCCGGCAAGCATTCCGTTTCGCCAGACCGTCCGATGTGTAAACCGGTACCGTCGAACTTGCCACTGGATTGGGTCATAAAATTCCCACAAACGACTAGTTTTGTCCTTTGGACTATAAATAACCTGCCTTACTCCTTGCTCCTTGGGGAGGTAAAGTCAACCATTTATATCCCCCCTCTCAATATATATATTCCATTATTGAAACTCAAAAAAGCTTGCTTCTTCTCCCATCCCTCCTATAATTCTTGCATTTTCTTCGGGGATTTCGAAGAGGATATCTAGCTCTACAATCTCGACCAATCAATTCCTCCTCTAAGTGAGGGAAAATCATGGGATCTAGATCATGGAATCATTTCTTGATTTCCTTCATTTATTCTTCCTCTCTAATACTTCCCTAGCACTTGTTGCTTGATGGCGTGTATTTCACACGTTCGTTGGGCAACCCCAAGAGGAAGGTATGATGCGCACAGCAGCAAGTTTTCCCTCAGAAAGAAACCAAGGTTTATCGAACCAGGAGGAGCCAAGAAGCACGTTGAAGGTTGATGGCGGTGGGATGTAGTGCGGCGCAACACCGGAGATTCCGGCGCCAACGTGGAACCCGCATAACACAACCAAAGTACTTTGCCCCAACGAAACAGATGAGGTTGTCAATCTCACCGGCTTGCTGTAACAAAGGATTAACCGTATTGTGTGGAAGATGATTGTTTGCAGAGAAAACGAGTAAAACAAGTATTGCAGCAGATTTGTATTTCAGTATTAAAGAATGGACCGGGGTCCACAGTTCACTAGAGGTGTCTCTCCCATAAGATAAAAGCATGTTGGGTGAACAAATTACAGTCGGGCAATTGACAAATAGAGAGGGCATAACAATGCACATACATGACATGATAAGTATAGTGAGATTTAATTGGGCATTACGACAAAGTACATAGACCGCCATCCAACCGCATCTATGCCTAAAAAGTCCACCTTCGAGGTTATCGTCCGAACCCCCTCCAGTATTAAGTTGCAAAGCAACGGACAATTGCATTAAGTATGGTGCGTAATGTAATCAACAACTACATCCTCGGACATAGCGCCAATGTTTTATCCCTAGTGGCAACAGCACAACACAACCTTAGAACTTTCCGTCACCGTCCCGGTGTCAATGCGGGCATGAACCCACTATCGAGCATAAGTACTCCCTCTTGGAGTTAAAAGCAAAAACTTGGCCAGAGCCTCTACTAGTAACGGAGAGCATGCAAGATCATAAACAACACATGTGTAATAACTTGATAATTAACATGACATGGTATTCTCTATCCATCGGATCCCGACAAACACAACATATAGAATTACGGATAGATGATCTTGATCATGTTAGGCA
The DNA here is from genome assembly GCF_022539505.1 of Lolium rigidum. Classification (NCBI taxonomy): domain Eukaryota; kingdom Viridiplantae; phylum Streptophyta; class Magnoliopsida; order Poales; family Poaceae; genus Lolium; species Lolium rigidum. Next base: position 329,376,903 of record NC_061510.1, read on the forward strand.
GCTCACAAGATCCAACAATGAAGCACAATGAGGAGAAGACAACCATCTAGCTACCGCTATGGACCCATAGTCCAGGGGTGAACTACTCACTCATCACTCCGGAGGCGACCATGGCGGTGTAGAGTCCTCCGGGAGATGAATCCCCTCTCCGGCGAGGTGCCGGAGGAGATCTCCGTAATCCCCCGAGATGGGATCGGCGGCGGCGGCGTCTCGGTAAGGTTTTCCGTATCGTGGTTTTTCGCCTCGGAGGTTTCGCGACGGAGGCTTTAAGTAGGCGGAAGGGCAGGTCAAGGGGCGTCACGAGGGGCCCACACTATAGGTCGGCGCGGCCGGGGCTTGGGCCGCGCCGCCCTATAGCCTCGGCCACCTCGTGGCCCCACTTCGTGTGTTCTTCGGTCTTCCGGAAGCTCCGTGGAAAAATAGGGCCCCGGGTCTTCGTTTCGTCCAATTCCGAGAATATTTCGTTACTAGGATTTCCGAAACCAAAAACAGCGAGAAAACGAGAACCGGCACTTCGGCATCTTGTTAATAGGTTAGTTCCGAGAAAATGCACTAATATGACATAAAGTGTGCATAAAACATGTAGGTATCATCAATAATATGGCATAGAACATAAGAAATTATCGATACGTCGGAGACGTATCAAGCATCCCCAAGCTTAGTTCCGCTCGTCCCGAGCGAGGTAAAACGATAACAAAGATAATTTCTGAAGTGATATGCCATCATAACCTTGATCATACTATTTGTAAACATATGTAGTGGATGCAGCGATCATAACAATGGTGATGACATGAGTAAACAGGTGAATCATATAGCAAAGACTTTTCATGAATAGTACTTCAAGACAAGTATTAATAAGTCTTGCATAAGAGTTAACTCATAAAGCAATAAATCAAAGTAAAGGTATTGAAGCAACACAAAGGAAGATTAAGTTTCAGCGGTTGCTTTCAACTTGTAACATGTATATCTCATGGATAATTGTCAACATAGAGTAATATAACAAGTACAATATGCAAGTATGTAGGAATCAATGCACGGTTCACACAAGTGTTTGCTTCTTGAGGTGGAGAGAAATAGGTGAACTGACTCAACATAAAAGTAAAGAGAATGGTCCTTCAAAGAGGAAAGCATCGATTGCTATATTTGTGCTAGAGCTTTTATTTTGAAAACATGAAACAATTTTGTCAACGGTAGTAATAAAGCATATGAGTTATGAAAGTTATATCTTACAAGTTGCAAGTCTCATGCATAGTATACTAATAGTGCCCGCACCTTGTCCTAATTAACTTGGACTACCGGATCTTTGCAATGCACATGTTTTGACCAAGTGTCACAATGGGGTACCTCCATGCCGCCTGTACAAAGGTCTAAGGAGAAAGCTCGCATTTTGGATTTCTCGCTTTTGATTATTCTCAACTTAGACATCCATACCGGGACAACATGGACAACAGATAATGGACTCCTCTTTAATGCATAAGCATGTGGCAACAATTATTATTCTCATATGAGATTGAGGATATATGTCCAAACTGAAACTTCCACCATGAATCATGGCTTTAGTTAGCGGCCCAAAGTTCTTCTCTTTTTTTTTTTTTGCGAAAGTTCTTCTCTAACAATATGCGTGCTCCAACCATGAAGGTGGTAGATCTCTCTTGCTTCAGACAAGACGGACATGCATAGCAACTCACATGATATCCAACAAAGAATAGTTGATGGCGTCCCCGAAACATGGTTATCGCTCAACAAGCAACTTAATAAGAGATAAAGTGCATAAGTACATATTCAATACTACAATAGTTTTTAAGCTATTTGTCCCATGAGCTATATATTGCAAAGGTGAATGATGGAATTTTAAAGGTAGAACTCAAGCAATTTACTTTGGAATGGCGGATAAATACCATGTAGTAGGTAGGTATGGTGGACACAAATGGCATAGTGGTTGGCTCAAGGATTTTGGATGCATGAGAAGTATTCCCTCTCGATACAAGGTTTAGGCTAGCAAGGTTATTTGAAACAAACACAAGGATGAACGGTACAGCAAAACTCACATAAAAGACATATGGTAAACATTATAAGACTCCATACCGTCTTCCTTGTTGTTCAAAACTCAATACTAGATGTTATCTAGACTCTAGAGAAACCAAATATGCAAACCAAATTAGCAAGCTCTAAGTATTTCTTCATTAATGGCTGCAAAGTATATGATGCAAGAGCTTAAACATGAGCACAACAATTGCCAAGTATCAAATTATCCAAGACATTTTAGAGTTACTACATGTATCATTTTCCAATTCCAACCATATAACAATTTAACGAAGAAGAAACTTCGCCATGAATACTATGAGTAGAGCCTAAGGACATATTTGTCCATATGCAACAGAGGAGCGTGTCTCTCTCCCATAAAGTGAATGCTAGGATCCATTTTATTCAAACGAAACAAAAAACAAAAACAAACCGACGCTCCAAGCAAAGTACATGAGATGTGGCCGAATAAAAATATAGTTTCAGGGGAGGAACCTGATAATATTGTCGATGAAGAAGGGGATGCCTTGGGCATCCCCAAGCTTAGACGCTTGAGTCTTCTTATAATATGCAGGGGTGAACCACCGGGGCATCCCCAAGCTTAGAGCTTTCACTCTCCTTGATCATATTGCATCATACTCCTCTCTTGATCCTTGAAAACTTCCTCCACACCAAACTCGAAACAACTCATTAGAGGGTTAGTGCATAATAAAAATTCACATGTTCAGAGGTGACACAATCATTCTTAACACTTCGGACATTGCATAAAGCTACTGGACATTAGTGGATCAAAGAAATTCATCCAACATAGCAAAAGAGGCAATGCGAAATAAAAGACAGAATCTGTCAAAACAGAACAGTCCGTAAAGATGGATTTTATTAGGCCACCAGACTTGCTCAAACGAAAATGCTCAAATTGAATGAAAGTTGCGTACATATCTGTGGATCATGCTCGTAAATTGGCGTAATTTTCTGAGCTACCTACAGGGAGATAGACCCAGATTCGTGACAGCAAAGAATTCTGAAACTGCGCAGTAATCCAAATCTAGTACTTACTTTTCTATCAAAGACTTTACTTGGCACAACAAAACATAAAACTAAGATAAGGAGAGGTTGCTACAGTAGTAAACAACTTCCAAGACACAAATATAAAACAAAAATACTGGAGTAAAAACATGGGTTGTCTCCCATAAGCGCTTTTCTTTAACGCCTTTCGGCTAGGCGCAGTAAAGTGTATCTCAAGTAACATCGAAGGGTGGTGCACCTACAGCGGGGTTTGGAGTTTTCTCAACCATGCATAGTATATTGGATACATAAGTTTCAGCGTCTCCCTTTTCATTAGTCTTGGGCTTGCTACTCTCATCGAACAAATTTTCAGGAACAAGCCAAGCATAGTTATGTTCTAGTGCATCATTCATAGCTAGGAGTTTACATGGTATTGGTGCTTTGATCTCCCCACCATCATTAATATTATTAGTGTATCTTATTCTATCCATATCCATTTTTTCAAGGAGGCTAACAAAATTAGTATGAGAACCAAGCATATTAAATTTAGCAAAGACCTTCCTAGCTTCTCTTGCTAGACCACCAAATTCTCTAAGAAGGGTTTCTAAAACAAAATCTTTCTTTTCCCCCTCTTCCAAATCACCAAGTGTAAGAAACATGTGTTGGATTATAGGATTGAGATTAACAAATTTAGTTTCCAACAAGCGAACTAAAGCAGCAGCAGCAATTTCATAGGTAGGAGCAAGTTCTACCAAGTGTCTATCTTCAAAATCTTCAACGGTACTAACATGGGTGAAAAATTCTTCTATATTGTTCCTCCCAATTATAGACCCTCGTCCTACCGGTATGTTTTTTGTGGTAAAATTAAAAGGAAACATGATGAATTAAGTAAAGTAAATGCAAGTAACTAATTTTTGTGTGTTTTTGATATAGCAAACAAGGCAGTAAATAAAGTAAAACTAGCAACTAATTTTTTTGTGTTTTGATATAAGTGCAGCAAACAAAGTAGTAAATAAAATAAAGCAAGACAAAAACAAAGTAAAGAGATTGGGAAGTGGAGACTCCCCTTGCAGCGTGTCTTGATCTCCCCGGCAACGGCGCCGTAAAAAGAGCTTGATGGCGTGTATTTCACACGTTCGTTGGGAAACCCCAAGAGGAAGGTATGATGCGCACAGCGAGCAAGTTTTCCCTCGAGAAAGAAACCAAGGTTTATCGAACCAGGAGGAGCCAAGAAGCACGTTGAAGGTTGATGGCGGCGGGATGTAGTGCGGCGCAACACCGCAGATTCCGGCGCCAACGTGGAACCTGCACAACACAACCAAAGTACTTTGCCCCAACGAAACAGGTGAGGTTGTCAATCTCACCGGCTTGCTGTAACAAAGGATTAACCGTATTGTGTGGAAGATGATTGTTTGCAGAGAAAACGAGTAAAACAAGTATTGCAACGAGATTTGTATTTCAGTATTAAAGAATGGACCGGGGTCCACAGTTCACTAGAGGTGTCTCTCCCATAAGATAAAAGCATGTTGGGTGAACAAATTACAGTCGGGCAATTGACAAATAGAGAGGGCATAACAATGCACATACATGACATGATAAGTATAGTGAGATTTAATTGGGCATTACGACAAAGTACATAGACCGCCATCCAACCGCATCTATGCCTAAAAGTCCACCTTCGGGTTATCGTCCGAACCCCCTCAAGTATTAAGTTGCAAAGCAACAGACAATTGCATTAAGTATGGTGCGTAATGTAATCAACAACTACATCCTCGGACATAGCGCCAATGTTTTATCCCTAGTGGCAACAGCACAACACAACCTTAGAACTTTCATCACTTTGTCCCGGTGTCAATGCGGGCATGAACCCACTATCGAGCATAAGTACTCCCTCTTGGAGTTAAAAGCAAAAACTTGGCCGAGCCTCTACTAGTAACGGAGAGCATGCAAGATCATAAACAACACATGTGTAATAACTTGATAATTAACATGACATGGTATTCTCTATCCATCGGATCCCGACAAACACAACATATAGAATTACGGATAGATGATCTTGATCATGTTAGGCAGCTCACAAGATCCAACAATGAAGCACAATGAGGAGAAGACAACCATCTAGCTACTGCTATGGACCCATAGTCCAGGGGTGAACTACTCACTCATCACTCCGGAGGCGACCATGGCGGTGTAGAGTCCTCCGGGAGATGAATCCCCTCTCCGGCAGGGTGCCGGAGGAGATCTCCAGAATCCCCCGAGATGGGATCGGCGGCGGCGGCGTCTCAGTAAGGTTTTCTGTATCGTGGTTTTTCGCCTCAGGGGTTTCGCGACGGAGGCTTTAAGTAGGCGGAAGGGCAGGTCAAGGGGCGTCACGAGCGGCCCACACTATAGGTCGGCGCGGCCAGGGCTTGGGCCGCGTCGCCCTATAGCCTGGCCACCTCGTGGCCCCACTTCGTGTGTTCTTCGGTCTTCTGGAAGCTCCGTGGAAAAATAGGGCCCTGGGTCTTCGTTTCGTCCAATTCCGAGAATATTTCGTTACTAGGATTTCGAAACCAAAAACAGCAGAAAACGGAAGCGGCACTTCGGCATCTTGTTAATAGGTTAGTTCCAGAAAATGCACTAATATGACATAAAGTGTGCATAAAACATGTAGGTATCATCAATAATATGACATAGAACATAAGAAATTATCGATACGTCGGAGACGTATCATTGCTTTTGTGGGATTTGAGTGTGAAGGATTTGAACATATGTGGTGTTCTTGCTTTGCATCTTTGCATAGTGTTGAGCTCTCCATTACGATTTGTTTGAGTGAGAGACCTTGAGCATGTTACTATTGGAGGGTGGCCTCCTAGTTGGCTTCGCAGTTGGTGCCCCGGTGTCATCTTCGTGAAAGATTGTGAAGAAGCTCGGGCTTCTCCTTTGTGGATCTTGTGAAGTGTTTTTGGAGCTTTTCATCTCTTGAGTGGAGGAAAGCTAGCCATAAGGAAGAGTCCTTTGTCCTGTGTGGAATTGGCTTGGCAAAGAAGGTGATCCTTCATGGAGTTCGGGAGACCTTCGTGTGAGCCCACATCTCTCCAACGTACTCTACTTTGTGTGAGGGAACACGGGAATACATCTTCGTCTCTACATATCTCAGTTATCGCTATACCCGAGATTATTTTCCTTGTGATAGCTATCCTGTTTGAAGTACTTATATCTTTCTTATCAGTTGTGCTACATATATATTATGCCTATCTTGCTTAGCTCTAGTTGTTTTTAGCGCACTTAGTTTAGCCTAACTTATTTAGATTTTGTTCTTGTAAAAATCAACGTTAGTTTAATTCTGCATTCTTACAAGCTAAATCCGCAATTGTTTTTAAAAAGCCTATTCGAACCTCTAGCCGACATCTCGTTCTATTGTGTACTATGATTAATAATTATTAAAAAAGGTTATGTGTATCACTTTGATGCAGAGGCTAGAGGGTTCAACCTCCCTTTCAAAAAAACAAATGAGATCGATTTTGCCCCGCATAAGGAGCAATAAGTCAGGGCGTGCCACTTTGTATGAAGATCAATAAGGAATTCCCAAATGCCTCGGCGACCTTGTGACGTGCGTCATTTGAAATCTATGACATTAGCGAGACGCCCAAGTGTTGAATTGGAGTTAATTTCAATATGGGGATACAATATATAGGAGCTTTCCGATCCAAGGGATGAGCTTATTTTCCACTTTATCAATCTAGTACTGGAAGTGAACAAATTTAAGTCATGTAACCTGATACGTCTCAAACGTATATATAATTTTTTATGCTCCATGTTTATTTTACACCAACTTATATATGTTTTTCCCATACTTCATTGTACTTTTATACATTTCCTGGCACTAACCTATTAACAAGATGCCACAGTGCTAGTTCCCTGTTTTCTGCTCTTTTTTATTTCAGAAAAGTTGTACAGGAAATATTCTCGAAATTGGAAAAAATAAAATCCGAATTCAATATTTTACCGGAACGAAGACAGAGTCCGAAGGGGAGACGAAGAGGAGCCACAGCGGGGCCAAGCCACCCCTTGGCGCGGCCAAGCCTGGGCCAGCGCTAAGGCATGGAGTGGCCCACCTAGGTGGACACCGACATCGCCCCTCCGCCTATTTAATCACGATCTCGGAAAAACCCTGAAGACCCGAGCCTCCATCCACGAAAAGCTCTGTCACGGCCGCCATTGCAGAACCCATCTCGGGAGGGTTCTAAATCTCTTCCCGGCACCCTGCCGAAGGGGGAAATCATCGCCGGAGGCATCTACATCGCCATGCCCGCCTCCAAAGTGATGCATGAGTAGTTCATCCCTAGACTATGGGTCCCTAGCTGTAGCTACATGGTTGTCTTCTCCAATTTGTGCCTCATGTTTAGATATTGTGAGCTGCCCTACATGATCAAGATCATCCTTATGTAATGCTACATGTTGTGTTTGCTGGGATCCGATGAATATATTGTATACTATGTTGAGATCGATTATATATTCATGTCATATGTTATTTGTGATCTTGCATGCTCTCCGTTGCTAGTAGATACTCTGGCCAAGTAGATGCTTCTGACTCCAAGAGGGTGTATTTATGCTCGATAGTAGGTTCATGCCTCTAGTTTTTTGGAAGAGAGACAATAATTTCTAAGATTGTAGATGTGCTGTTGCTACTAGGGAGAAAACAATAATGTTTTATCTAAGGGTAATTCTATTGTTTACTTTATAAACATTATTTAATGCGATAATCTGTTGCTTGCAACTTAATACTACAAGGGGTTCGTACGATAACCGGAAGGTGGATTATTAGTCATAGACGCAGTTGGATTACGGTGTATGTATTATGTTGTAATGCCCAAGCGAATCTCATAATAATTATCTTGTCATGTATGGTCGATATTCTGTCAATTGCCCAGCTGTAATTTGTTCACCCAGCAAGTTATTTATCTTTACGGAGAGACACCTCTAGTGAACTGTGGACCCCGGTCCTTTCCTTTACACTGATAAATTCAACCACTGCAATCCTGCTCTTTTACTTATTGCAAAGCTCTGTTCTCTTTAATTACTGCAAATATCTCTTTTCAATAGATACGTCTAATCCTTTGTGTTCAGCAAACCGGTGAGATTGAAAACCTCACTGTAAGTTGGGGCAAAGTACTGTTGTTGTGTTGTGTGTAGGTTCCATGTTTTTGCTGACGCCGGTAGTGCGCCCTGCCACTAGTCAGCTAGCAACACCTTCAGAAGTCATGCATTTCTCCTACTGGTCGATTAAACCTTGGTTTCTTACTGATGAAAAACTTTCTGTTGTGCTCATCACACCTTCCTCTTGGGGTTAGTTTCCCAACCGCTTTCACAACAACCTCCACTAAGATTGTCTAGCGCCATCACCGGAGCACCATCATAACCGACAAAGCTAGTCAAAGATATCTCATCGGGAAGGAGGCATGGGGAGCCGGGAAAAGATTGAAGGATGTTGTCAAGTTGCATGTTCTCGCATATAATGGAGACGACTTGACTCTTGGAGAAATTGGTAACAAGACCGGTGACATCTCCAAACTGGTCAAGCATCATGACAAGGAAGTCGACATATTTTTTGATAGGAGCCACATAGTTGGTCGCATCATCCGCATAAAGAGAAGTCCAGATAATGGGAATTTTGTCCTTCGGCTTGTGGAGATACCGTTGGTTGGTGGCTTTACAAAGATAAGCAGGGATAAAGGGTCTCCCTGCCGTCCGGTCTGTTCTTGTAAACACGGTGTTCACTAGTGTGGTCATATACTTCATCAACATCCTTAAACTTCCGTTTGAAGTGCTCAAGAAGATTAATGGGCTAAGTAGAGATTTTCTTTGCGCGGGTTGTGGAGACACCGAGTCTGTTAGTACCACTAACGAACTCAATCGGTCTACAAACTTAAGCCCCTTGAAGAGCCCGACCTGGATGGTCTGGCAGTAAGTAAGCTATATGGCAGTGTTACTTGCAGCTGCGCCGTCGACTGCTGCTGCTGCTCGCGACGACGTTTACGCCGTCATGGCCTCCTTCGACCTCCCACCCAGCATCCTTCCCGCCGGCACGTCAGCCTACACCCTGTCGCTGGATCACGCCTTCATGGTGGGGCTGCCGGATAAGTGGGACATCAACGCAGGTGACCCGACGGTGCGGTATGAACACACCGTCACGGTCCACGTCTCCGCCGGCGCGCTGACCGGCATCGGATGCGTGCACGTCAAGGTCGTGTTCGTTTGGGTCCCGATATCATCCCTTCATCGCGACGGCGACAAGATCACCTTCCAGGCGGGCCCTGCCTCGGCGCCATTTCCCGTCGTGACGTTTGTGACACCCCCATCCTGCATCTGAGCGCTAGCTTATTGTAGTCGTGATTGAATTTAATAAGAAGGGTAACAACGGAGTGAAGTGAGGCCCATCGCCCTTCCCAATAGTAGGAAGTGGGTGGGGGGGCGGGGGGCTGTTGTCTGTGCCTATTTATACCTCTTGTAAGCCGTTGGCTACGGTTTATTGCTACGTAAGATAACCCAAGACATTCATAAACACTCCTCGTATTATTATCGTTGGTCTTCGATCGTGGTTTTTTCCTCTCTTTATTGGAGAAGTTTTTTCCACGTTAAAGTCTTGTGTCTAGTATTTCACTTTCCTTTTCGTTCTTTGTAATTGCCTACCGTGTTTATAACTAGTTGTATCAGAGCTTGTGTTTGATTTACGGTTTGCGACATGGCGTCCTTGAAGTTCTATCTACCGAAGTTGGACTACACCACAAGGTAATCTCGGTGGTAGCTATATATGAGGGTGATTCTCGCCCAAGCTTCTGATCTAGATGAAGCGGTTGATGTATTCGGCAAGAAAGATCCGCCGAAGTTGACCGATGAGAAAAAAAGCGAAAGGACCGTAAGGATTCGTCTTTGATTCAATTTCATCTATCAAATAATATTTTGCAGGAGTTGTTGTTGGAGAAATCTTCAGCGGATCTATGAAAGAAACTAGATACAATCTGCATGTCAGTGGATCTAACCAGTAAGATGCATGCAAAGATGAAGTTGTTCTCGCACAAGCTACAAGAAGGTGTGTTGGGTGATCAATCACTTATCGATCAATAAAGAGACATTTTCTCATTTTCTTGTCGATGGAGGTAAAATAAGATGATGAAGATCTTGCTCAGTTAGGCTCATTGCCTAGTTCCTTTATAAATTTCTGAGACATCGTAATATTAAGTCTAGATTCACTAACCCTTACCGAGTTTACGAGGCCCTCTAGCAGAGCGAAAAGATGAAACCTATGGTATAGGTTGACGGGTCATCATCTAAGTCAGAAACACTTTGGACTCGAGGCACGCTTCAGAAAAACAACAGTAGACAAGAACAAGGCCGACGGAGGTTGCTCAAAGTCCAAGGGACAAGACATGTTCTGCATGTATTGTAAGAAAACTAATCACAACAATGATAATTGTTGGAAGCTACAGAACAAGGGGAAAAGAAATGGTACCTACCAACCGAAAAATAAATCTGATGGTGCTGGTAAGGTATTGTTGTTTCCGGTGATAATTCTGATGGTGTTTTTGATGCATGTGTTTCTCGTGATGATGAATGGATATATACTTGATATTGCATGTTCATTTCATATATATTGTAAGAAAGATTGGTTTGTTTGGGAATGGTGTTTTGGCACATGGGAGCATATGCTCCCTTTATTTTGAAATGCATGTTACATACATTTTGAAATTTAAAAAAATTGAATCGAAAAATTCGAACGTACATCTTCACGTGCTACGCGCTCACAAAGTTGTTTCATAAAAATCCGACTTGTCGTGTGACGTGTGTAAAAAAGACAAAATTCAATGCTGAAAATAAGGCTTTTCAGGAAATAAATTTTCTCTTTTTTACACAGACCACAAAACATATTGGTTCCTCGCGAAACTTGACGAACGTACGTATATTGTGGAGATGTACATGTAGAATTTTTTGTCAAAATTTTTCGACATTTCAAAATATAAATTTTTGATACAGGGAGCATATGCACCCGGGAGCCAAATTGAATTTCCGGGTTTAGTTCATATGAATATCTGTAGACATGAAATTTTGTCTGTGGGGGGAATGACAACCATTGTCATATTATTGGTGTTGGTTCTTTCCAAAGCAAGACAGATGATGGCAGGACACGCATGCTGACTAGGGTGAAATACATACCCACCATGGCCAAAAATTTGATCTCAGTGGACTTAGACTTCTAAAGGTATCAAAAGATTCTATCACTCCCATGATAGGGGATATGCATTCTTCAAAATTAGAAGTTTTTAGAAGTAACACTTTGCATGATATTGTACACTGCAGCTAGCGCATGTGTGCGACTGGCTGCTGACCGTCCAGTGTAGTTGTGTGTCTGTCGCTACTATATGTGAGGTTGTGCACGTAGCAACCTAAGAAGAAACAGAGAGTGGAATGATTGAAAGTGAAATGAGTGATCTTTATTGACATACTGTTCACATATATATATATAGCCACCTCCATGGAGACACAAAATAGAAAAGCTTCTCTCTCTCTCTCTCTCTCTCTCTATATATATATATATATATATATATATATATATATATATATATATATATATATATATATATATATATATATATATATATATATATATATAGGTTACGAACATGCGCTTTTACACTGTCGGTTACAACACTTCTGTCTTTTCGGAAGGACACAATGACGGTTCAATACATGTAGCGTTTGGACAACGATATGTTCTAACTGCTAGGTAGTTACCCTAATGGATATGTTAACTTCCTAGTTAGCCTAGATTTAACCCTACCATATTCTTAACACTCCCCTTGGACAAACGATGTCTTTCAAATCTTTAACGTCTTCAAGTTTTCCATAATGTCTTGAGTGTTGTAAAGTCTTGATAGTCCTTAATCTCGAAAACTTGATGTTGTAAAATATATGTCCTCCAAAATCCTGTGGAAAAATAAAAGGAGAATATAGGAATTCGCTATACCGTTGCTATAATAATTGTATCATTTAAAACTATATGAGAAATCCATCGGAGAACTCATAAGGAAAGATTACAATATTTACAATATATTATTATCGGACGATAAATACTAAGTTCAGTCCTAGGAGATTTCTCCCCTGAACTTTGCGAACTTCTAAGTCATCTCATACCAATGCTATGAATGCATTTTTGAAATGTAGCTGTTGGTAAAGACTTAGTGAATAAATCTGCAAGATTGTCACAAGATTTTATTTGCAAAATATTAATTTCTCTATTTTTCTGTAATTCATGAGGAAAGAATAGTTTTGGAGCAATATGTTTTGTGATATTACTTTTAATATATCCCATATGCATTTGAGCAACACATGCAACATTATCTTCATAGATAATAGTTGGTGATTAAAATGAACCTATACCGCATGAGGTCTAGATGTGATTAATCACTCTACGAAGCCATACATACTCACGTGAAGCTTCATATAATGTAATTATTTCAGAGTGGTTAGTGGAAGTTGCTACTAAAGTCTGTTTATTTAACTTCCATGAGATAGCAGTTCCACAGTATAAAAATAGAAATTGAGTTTGTGATCAAGCATTAGGGGGATCAGAAAGATAGCCGGCATCAGTATAGCCAGTCAAAGTCATATCTTGATTCTTCTTATAGAATAAACGAAGATCTTTGGTACCTTGTAAATATCTGAAGATATTCTTTACTCCATCCGAATGGCGTTTTGTTGGAGCTGCACTGTGTCTAGCTAGTAAATTTACTACGAATGCAATATCTGGCCTAGTACAATTAGCAAGGTACATTAGTGCTCCTATCGCATGTATGGAAACCCAGGTCCCAATACATCTTCGTTATCATCTCTAGGTCTAAAAGGATCCTTTTCCATATCCAGGGATCTAACAACCATGGGTGTTTTGGATGGATATGATTTAACCATATTGAATTTTTCCAAACTTTTTGAATATATGCGGGCTGATAAACGAGTATTCCTAAGGGAAGATGCTCAAGTTGTAAACCTAAGCAGAAGTTGGTTTTTCCCAAATCCTTCATCTCAAACTCCGCCATTAAATGATTGCGTGCTACAGGTATATCTACCGCGTTACCAATGATGTTGAGGTCATCAACATAAACTGAGATGATGCAAAATCCTTTTGAGGATTTCTTTATGAAAATGCATCGGCAATCATCATTATTTGAGTATCCTTTCTGAAGAAGGAACTCACTAAGCCGGTTATACCATATTTTACCCAACTGCTTTAAGCCATAGAGTGACTTTTGTAATTTTACACAATACATGTTGCGATATATATTTAGATTAGGGATTTTAAGTCCATCAGGGACTTTCATATAAATATCCGCATCGCGTGACCATATAGACACGCGTTCACTACATCCATTAACTATATTGATAAAATCATTTGTACTGCCAATGATATTAAGCATCGAAACGTAATTTCACTCATTACAGGAGAATATGTATCGTCGTAGTCGATACCGGGTCTCTGCGTAAACCTTTGTGCTACTAGTCTCGCTTTATAAATCACCACCTCATTATTTTCGTTCCTTTTTCGAACGAAGACCCATTTAGCTCCCACATGGAAGACTTTATGAGGAGTAGGTATTACTTTAGAGAATACCTCTCTTTTATTAAGCGAGCGCAGTTCTGCCTCAATTGTCTCCTTCCATTTAGGCCAATCCGTGCGCTTCAGGCACCCTTTCATAGATTTTGGCTCTGGATCCAGTTGAAGGGTTTTAGCAATTTTAGAAGAGAAGCATGTGTCGACAAGTGTAGTCTTTCTATTATATGATTCTCCCGAATCGATATAGTTTATGGAAATTTCATTAATTTCTTCAGGCACCGTGTGATTTCCCATAAAACAGAGTCTGGTTGATTTCGATGTCCCAGCATTAGAATTTGTGTGCACATTTATGCTAGGTTCTTGATGTTGAAAATCATCTTGGTGTCTATTAAATTCAGGTTGATTTGCATTTACCGTCATCCATTTCCTTTGTTCCGTGGTGGCTTTGGAGAAGAATTTTCCCTTGAGACCAGATTTCTCCCCCTTTTATTTGCAATTGGGAGTTGTGTATTTTTATTTGGTACCTCTACTATTTCTGGTGCATTGACTGTAGGGATAATTGATTTAGTGACACCTTTGTGATCATTAAATACATCTGGAAAGTTATTTGCAAAGTGTTGCAAATCTATTATTCTCTAAACTTCAGATTCAGATTCTTTAGTATGTGGATCTAATGATTGGATGTCTGTTACATTCCAATCTATTTCCTGGCATTCTTTGTGGTTTGTACCAGAAAACGGTCCTCATCAAAAATTAAATCAGCGTACCGGGCTATAAATAGGTCCCCTATTAGGGGTTCTAAATATTTTATAATTGACGGAGATTTATATCCCACATAGATTCTAATTTTTCTACGGGGGCCCACAGAGGTACGCTGCGGTGGTGATATCGGTACGTATACAGCGCAACCAAATTTTCTCGGATGGAAAATACTTGGCTGATTGCCTCGTACTATTTGAAATGGGGAAGTTTCATGATATGCAGTTGGTTTGACTTGTATCAGCTCTGCGCGTGTAAAACTGCATGTCCCCAACAAGAGGTTGGTAAATTGCAATTCTGAATAATGTTCTAGCAATTAATTTTACTCTTTTGATTAAAGATTCATCCAATCCATTTGGAGTATGAACATTAGGTACATGATGTTCTAGATGAATGCCTAAGGTCATACAATAATCACTGAATGCGCGTGAACTGAATTCAGCCGCATTGTCTATTCTTATTGTTTTAATCCTGTGTTCATGATGATTAGCTCTTAATTTGATAATTTGAGCTATTAATTTAGCAAAAGCATGGTTACGTGTTGATAATAAACACACATGTGACCATCTAGTGGATGCATCAATTAGCACCATAAAGTACCTAAAAGGTCCAAATAGTGGTTGTATTGAACCACATATATCTCCTTGAATTCTTTCAAGATATTAAGCGACTCATTATTAACTTTGAGGTAGGATGACTTAATAATTAATTTCCTAGTAGCACATGCGGTGCATACGAAAGTCTGATGACTTAGGAAATCTTTTAATTGGTAAATTATGACCAACAAAATTGCCTATAATATTTCTCATCAGACCTATTCCAGGATGACCAAGGCGATCATGCCAAGTCTTGAAGTTATCAAGATTTTGAAAAATTATTTGTATGCAACATAAGGTATGGGTTTAATGTATGTAAAGTATAATCCGGAAGAAAATGAAGGGAATTTTTCAAGAGTTTGTTCCTCATATCCGTCACTTTTTGTTAAAAGCAAATATTCTTTCTTATCCATATTAATAGTTTTAAGATGGAATCATTTGATCGCATATCTTTGAAACTTATAAGGGTATGTGGGTGATGTCTACGCACGCTTCTATTCCTGTAGACAGTGTTGGGCCTCCAAGAGCAGAGGTTTGTAGAACAGCAGCAAGTTTCCCTTAAGTGAATCACCCAAGGTTTATCGAACTCAGGGAGGTAGAGGTCAAAGATATCCCTCTCAAGCAACCCCGCAATTACGATACAAGAAGTCTCTTGTGTCCCCAACACACCTAATACACTTGTCAGATGTATAGGTGCACTAGTTCGGCGAAGAGATAGTAAAACACAGGTGGTATAGATGATGGTAATATTGCAGGAAGTAAAGATGCAGTAAAACAGTAAACAAGCGATGTTTGCAGTATTTGGAAACAAGGCCTAGGGATCATACTTTCACTAGTGGACACTCTCAACATTGCAATCATAATTGAATATAAATAAGCACTTCACTATGCTATTCTGAATTACTCTCTGGCAAGATAACGAGCACTAATTCATCATGTAGGCAAACCTTAAAGACACTACAAGAAAAGTTCTGATAGACAACGTCTCAAAATCGTCCGCTAAGGGGTATTTTTCGTCGCCTATGGGCCTAACCCGACGATATGGGTTCTGTTGTGGAAACTGCGTCAGGCAAAGTCCTACGACGATTTTTTCGGTCCGTCGCGCTTGGGCGCCCTTCCGCCACGGAAAATCGGACCGTTGCCCAAGTGTTTCAGGGAGCCCGTTGGCTGGCGACGTCATGCAAGCG
>NC_061510.1:329393159-329422969 GCF_022539505.1 Lolium rigidum
ATCTCATGGATAATAGTCAACATAGAGTAATATAACAAGTACAATATGCAAGTATGTAGAAATCAATGCACGGTTCACACAAGTGTTTGCTTCTTGAGGTGGAGAGAGATAGGTGAACTGACTCAACATAAAAGTAAAAGAATGGTCCTTCAAAGAGGAAAGCATCGATTGCTATATTTGTGCTAGAGCTTTTATTTTGAAAACATGAAACAATTTTGTCAACGGTAGTAATAAAGCATATGAGTTATGAAAGTTATATCTTACAAGTTGCAAGTCTCATGCATAGTATACTAATAGTGCCCGCACCTTGTCCTAATTAACTTGGACTACCGGATCTTTGCAATGCACATGTTTTGACCAAGTGTCACAATGGGGTACCTCCATGCCGCTTGTACAAAGGTCTAAGGAGAAAGCTCGCATTTTGGATTTCTCGCTTTTGATTATTCTCAACTTAGACATCCATACCGGGACAACATGGACAACGAGATAATGGACTCCTCTTTAATGCATAAGCATGTGGCAACAATTTTTATTCTCATATGAGATTGAGGATATATGTCCAAACTGAAACTTCCACCATGAATCATGGCTTTAGTTAGCGGCCCAAAGTTCTTCTCTAACAACATGCATGCTCCAACCATGAAGGTGGTAGATCTCTCTTGCTTCGTACAAGACGGACATGCATAGCAACTCACATGATATCCAACAAAGAATAGTTGATGGCGTCCCCGTAAACATGGTTATCGCTCAACAAGCAACTTAATAAGAGATAAAGTGCATAAGTACATATTCAATACCACAATAGTTTTTAAGCTATTTGTCCCATGAGCTATATATTGCAAAGGTGAATGATGGAATTTTAAAGGTAGCACTCAAGCAATTTACTTTGGAATGGCGGATAAATACCATGTAGTAGGTAGGTATGGTGGACACAAATGGCATAGTGGTTGGCTCAAGGATTTTGGATGCATGAGAAGTATTCCCTCTCGATACAAGGTTTAGGCTAGCAAGGTTATTTGAAACAAACACAAGGATGAACGGTACAGCAAAACTCACATAAAAGACATATGGTAAACATTATAAGACTCCATACCGTCTTCCTTGTTGTTCAAAACTCAATACCAGATGTTATCTAGACTCTAGAGAAAACAAATATGCAAACCAAATTAGCAAGCTCTAAGTATTTCTTCATTAATGGGTGCAAAGTATATGATGCAAGAGCTTAAACATGAGCACAACAATTGCCAAGTATCAAATTATCCAAGACATTATAGCAATTTACTACATGTATCATTTTCCAATTCCAACCATATAACAATTTAACGAAGAAGAAACTTCGCCTTGAATACTATGAGTAGAGCCTAAGGACATATTTGTCCATATGCAACAGCGGAGCGTGTCTCTCTCCCATAAAGTGAATGCTAGGATCCATTTTATTCAAACAAAACAAAAAACAAAAACAAACCGACGCTCCAAGCAAAGTACATAAGATGTGGCCGAATAAAAATATAGTTTCAAGGGAGGAACCTGATAATGTTGTCGATGAAGAAGGGGATGCCTTGGGCATCCCCAAGCTTAGACGCTTGAGTCTTCTTAATATATGTAGGGGTGAACCACCGGGGCATCCCCAAGCTTAGAGCTTTCACTCTCCTTGATCATATTGCATCATACTCCTCTCTTGATCCTTGAAAACTTCCTCCACACCAAACTCGAAACAACTCATTAGAGGGTTAGTGCATAATAAAAATTCACATGTTCAGAGGTGACACAATCATTCTTAACACTTCTGGACATTGCATAAAGCTACTGGACATTAGTGGATCAAAGAAATTCATCCAACATAGCAAAAGAGGCAATGCGAAATAAAAGACAGAATCTGTCAAAACAGAACAGTCCGTAAAGATGGATTTTATTAGGCCACCAGACTTGCTCAAACGAAAATGCTCAAATTGAATGAAAGTTGCGTACATATCTGAGGATCATGCTCGTAAATTGGCGTAATTTTCTGAGCTACCTACAGGGAGATAGACCCAGATTCGTGACAGCAAAAAAAATCTGGAACTGCGCAAGTAATCCAAATCTAGTACTTACTTTTCTATCAAAGACTTTACTTGGCACAACAAAACTCAAAACTAAGATAAGGAGAGGTTGCTACAGTAGTAAACAACTTCCAAGACACAAATATAAAACAAAGTACTGTAGTAAAAACATGGGTTGTCTCCCATAAGCGCTTTTCTTTAACGCCTTTCAGCCTAGGCGCGAAAGTGTATCTCAAGTATTATCGCGAGATGAAGCTTTGATATCATAAGCTTCCACATTTGTAGTGGTACTAGGGGCTTTGTCAATTTTAGGCCTATAATAATATTTCTTTGGTTTAGGCACTTTAGAGGCATACATAAACTTTTGCTCCTTCCCCACATAAGCTTTCTCTCTAAACTGTAAAGATGAAAAGGTTGAACACAAAGTTCCCATAGCTTTTTCAAGTTCGCCAATCCTATTAATTTGATTATCATGGTCAACACAAGTTCCTAGGACACTAATTCTTTCATCAATTCCTCCTAAGGATTTATCAAGTTCATCAGTTTTATCAAGTAATATTTCCAACTTAGTTTCAACACTCGGAAAATTCTTCTCTATGGTTTCCAATTTTTTCATAACATCCTCAAGGGAGATTTCAGTTTTAGTTTCATTAACAGGTGGTGTTCCAAATAAACTCTCAATGATGCAGCTAGCTTCTAAAGCGGGAGCACCTAGGAAGTTACCCCCCGCGAGACAATCAAGAACATATCTGTTCCAGCTAGAGATACCAACATAAAAATTCCTGAGTAGGATAGTAGTGGAGTGTTTCTTAGTGCACCTATTATGAGCATCACTAATTCTATACCAAGCATCTTTCAAACATTCTCCTCCTTGTTGCTTAAATGAACGAACTTCAACTTCAGGATTACTCATTTTAGCAGTAGTAAATAAAACAAACTAGATAAAGTAAATGCAAGTAAACTAATTTTTTTGTGTTTTTGATATAGCAAACAAGATAGCAAATAAAGTAAAACTAGCAACTAATTTTTTTGTGTTTTGATATAAGTGCAGCAAACAAAGTAGTAAATAAAATAAAGCAAGACAAAAACAAAGTAAAGAGATTGAGAAGTGGAGACTCCCCTTGCAGCGTGTCTTGATCTCCCCGGCAACGACGCCAGAAAAAGAGCTTGATGGCGTGTATTTCACACGTTCGTTGGGCAACCCCAAGAGGAAGGTATGATGCGCACAGCAGCAAGTTTTCCCTCAGAAAGAAACCAAGGTTTATCGAACCAGGAAGAGCCAAGAAGCACGTTGAAGGTTGATGGCGGCGGGATGTAGTGCGGCGCAACACGAGAGATTCCGGCGCCAACGTGGAACCTGCACAACACAACCAAAGTACTTTGCCCCAACGAAACAGAGAGGTTGTCAATCTCACCGGCTTGCTGTAACAAAGGATTAACCGTATTGTGTGGAAGATGATTGTTTGCAGAGAAAATAGTAAAAACAAGTATTGCAGCAGATTTGTATTTCGAGTATTAAAGAATGGACCGGGGTCCACAGTTCACTAGAGGTGTCTCTCCCATAAGATAAAAGCATGTTGGGTGAACAAATTACAGTCGGGCAATTGACAAATAGAGAGGGCATAACAATGCACATACATGACATGATAAGTATAGTGAGATTTAATTGGGCATTACGACAAAGTACATAGACCGCCATCCAACCGCATCTATGCCTAAAAAGTCCACCTTCAGGTTATCGTCCGAACCCCTCCGGTATTAAGTTGCTAAACAACGAGACAATTGCATTAAGTATGGTGCGTAATGTAATCAACAACTACATCCTCGGACATAGCGCCAATGTTTTATCCCTAGTGGCAACGAACACAACACAACCTTAGAACTTTCGTCCATCGTCCCGTGTGTCAATGCGGGCATGAACCCACTATCGAGCATAAGTACTCCCTCTTGGAGTTAAAAGTAAAAACTTGGCCGAGCCTCTACTAGAAACGGAGAGCATGCAAGATCATAAACAACACATGTATAATAACTTGATAATTAACATGACATGGTATTCTCTATCCATCGGATCCCGACAAACACAACATATAGAATTACGGATAGATGATCTTGATCATGTTAGGCAGCTCACAAGATCCAACAATGAAGCACAATGAGGAGAAGACAACCATCTAGCTACCGCTACGGACCCATAGTCCAGGGGTGAACTACTCACTCATCACTCCGGAGGCGACCATGGCGGTGTAGAGTCCTCCGGGAGATGAATCCCTCTCCGGCAGGGTGCCGGAGGAGATCTCCAGAATCCCCCGAGATGGGATCGGCGGCGACGGCGTCTCAGTAAGGTTTTCCGTATCGTGGTTTTTCGCATCAGGGGTGTCGCGACGGAGGCTGTAAGTAGGCGGAAGGGCAGGTCAAGGGGCGTCACGAGGGGCCCACACTATAGGTCGGCGCGGCCAGGGCTTGGGCCGCGCCGCCCTATAGCTTGGCCACCTCGTGGCCCCACTTCGTGTGTTCTTCGGTCTTCGGAAGCTCCGTGGAAAAATAGGGCCCCGGGTCTTCGTTTCGTCCAATTCCGAGAATATTTCGTTACTAGGATTTCTGAAACCAAAAACAGCGAGAAAACAGGAACTGGCACTTCGGCATCTTGTTAATAGGTTAGTTCCAGAAAATGCACGAATATGACATAAAGTGTGCATAAAACATGTAGGTATCATCAATAATATGGCATAGAACATAAGAAATTATCGATACGTCGGAGACGTATCAATTATCTCCCAAGAAGTGCTTTCTTTATAGCCATTAAGATGGGCTCAGTAATTTTAATGATGCTCACATAAGGATGAGAGTTGAAGCAAAGAGAGCATCAAAAAGCAAGTATGAAACAAATTTAAGCCTAACCCGCTTCCTATGCATAGGAATCTTGTAAATAAACAAGTCATGTAAGCATAATGCAACAAGCATAGAAAGGCAACACAAGCGCAACTTCAAGATTCTCAACATAAAGAGGGGAAACTTAATATTATTAAGATGCATATAACCATGTTTCCCTCTCTCATAATAACTTTCAGTAGCATCATGAACAAACTCAACAATATAACTATCACATAAAGCATTCTTATTCACATGCATAAAAGTATCATTACTCTCCACATAAGCATAATCAATTTTATTAGTAATAGCGGGAGTAAAACTATCACAACCATCATTGTAATCATCATAAATTGCAGACAAGGTAGGTGGCACCAAAATACCACTATCATTATAATCATTATAAATGGGAGGCAAAGTATCATCAAAGAAAATTTTCTCCTCAAAACTTGGGGGGCTAAAAATATCACAACCAGCTTCCCCAAGCTTAAATTCTTCCATAGCATTAGCAATAATAGTGTTCAAAGAGTTCATGCTAATAACATTGCTACAACTATTTTGCAAACAAAGTTCCATGGGTTTTTTAATTTTCTCTTCAAACACATCATGTCCTAATTCAATATAAAGTTCATAAAGATCTCTAATTTTTTGTTGTTTTCTATTAAGCCTAACTAGTGAAATAAAAACAAGAAACAAAAAGATATAATTGCAGGATCTAAAGGAAATAACTTCGAGCACTCACACACCGGCAACAATGCTAGGAAATAGCTTAGTAGTCGGAGGATGTGAATACCTTTTACCTTACCTCCCCGGCAACGGCGCCGGAAAATAGCTTGATGTCTACGCACGCTTCTATTCCTCGTAGACGGTGTTGGGCCTCCAAGAGCGAGAGGTTTGTAGAACAGCAGCAAGTTTCCCTTAAGAGAATCACCCAAGGTTTATCGAACTCGGGGAGGTAGAGGTCAAAGATATCCCTCTCAAGCAACCACCGCAATTACGATACAAGAAGTCTCTTGTGTCCCCAACACACCTAATACACTTGTCGGATGTATAGGTGCACTAGTTCGGCGAAGAGATAGTAAGATGCAAGTGATATGGATGAATATGAGTGGTAATAACAATCTGAAATAAATATGGCAGCAAGTAAACATGCAGTAGAACGAGTAAATAAACGGTGATTCGATATTTGGAAACAAGGCCTAGGGATCATACTTTCACTAGTGGACACTCTCAACAATGATCACATAAATAAATAACTTCTCTTCACTTGTGCTACTTTCTCACACTCTCTTGTTAGATAACAAACACCATTCATTGTGTAGGGCTATAAAAGAACACCTCAAGCCGGAGTAAACAAGCTCCACAACATCCGGAGTTCATATTAGAGTAACCTCTAGAGTGCATAATAGACCATTGCAATTTAGACCGAGTACTAACATAGCATACACACTGTCAACAATAGCTATGAAAGGGGGAATAGATCGCATCAATACTATCATAGTAATAGTTAACTTCATAATCTACAAGAGATTACAATCATAACCTACGCCAAGTACTACATGATGCACACACTCGTCAACATTACATCATGGAGGAGGAATAGACTACTTTAATAACATCACTAGAGTAGCACATAGATTAATAGTGATACAAAGCTCATGATCACATAAAGATCACACCATGGGAGAGAGAGATGAACCACATAGCTACCGGTAGAGCCCTCAGCCTCGAGGGAGAACTACTCCCTCCTCATCATGGGAGACAGCAACGGCGATGAAGATGGCGGTGGTGTCGATGGAGATGACTCCGGGGAAAATTCCCCGTCCCGGCGGCGTGCTGGAACAGAGACTTCTGTCCCCCGAAATGGAGTTTCGCGATGGCGGCAGCGTCCCTGGAGTCTTTCTGGAGTTTCGTCAATTGGTGTCGGGTTTTTAGGTCACGAGGGATAATATAGGCGAAGAGGCGGCGCGAGGGGGTGCACGGGGGCCCACCCCATAGGGCGGCGCCCCCCTCTAGGCCGCGCCAGCCTATGGTTTGGAGGGCCTGGGCCTCCTCTCCGACTCCCCTTCGGTGTTCTGGTCCTTCTCGGTGAAATAGGATGTTTGGCTTTTGTTTCGTCGAATTCCGAGAATATTGCCCGAACAGCCTTTCTGGAACCAAAAACAGCAGAAAACGAGAACGGCACTTCGGCATCTTGTTAATAGGTTAGTTCCGGAAAATGCATAAAAACATTATAAAGTGTGAGCAAAACATGTAGGTATTGTCATAAAACTAGCATGGAACATCAGAAATTATAGATACGTTGGAGACGTATCAAACTTTTACCCGGTACTGGACCCATAGCAAAGATGGATGTTGATGAACTAAAGGAGCTCAAGACGCAGCTTAAGGAGCAAATTGAGAAAGTATTTATTCGACCTAGTTCGTCATCTTGGGGAGCACCCATACTGTTTGTTGAGAAGAAAGACTCTAGCAAGAGATTAGTGATGGACTACTGTTCGCTGAATGAGATGACGATTAAAAACAAGTACCGATTGCCCGACATCAATGACTTGTTCGACCAATTGAAGGGAGCAAAATTATTCTCCAAGATAGATCTTCGATCAGGGTACTTCCAATTGAAGATCCGGGAGGAGGATATACCTAAGACCGCATTCACAACTAGATACGGTATGTATGAGTATACAGTTATGCCCTTTGGACTAACCAATGCTCCGGCATATTTCATGACCATGATGAACAAGGTGTTCATGGAATATTTGGATAATTTCGTGGTGGTGTTCATCGATGATATATTGATATATTCAAAGGATGGTGCCGAGCACGAAAAACATTTGCACTGATCATGGAAAAGCTTAGAGAGCACAAGCTGTATGCCAAGTTTAGCAAGTGCGAGTTCTGGTTAGACAGAGTTGGATTCCTTGGACACATAGTTTCAGCAGAAGGAGACGCAGTAGACCCAAGCAAGGTTGTAGCTGTGACTGAATGGGAGTCGCCTAAGAATGCAGGAGAGATTCGGAGTTTCTTAGGACTCGCTGGATACTACCGGAGATTTATTGAGAATTTCTCCAAGATTGCAAAGCCCATGACAGAACTGTTGAAGAAGGATAAGAAATTCCTATGGACTAACGAGTGTGAAGCTAATTTTCAAGAGTTGAAGCAACACCTAGTAAGTGCACCGGTTCTATGTTTGTCGGATATCAATAAGGATTTCCAAGTGTACTGTGATGCTTCTCACCAAGGACTTGGAGGTGTTGTAATGCAAGATGGAAAAGTTGTGTGTTATGCTTCGCGACAGCTCAAACATCATGAGAGAAACTACCCAACTCATGACTTAGAGCTAGCATCTGTCATGCATACTGTCAAGGTATGGAGACATTATCTAATGGGAAAGCATTGTGATGTGTTCACAGACCATAAGAGCCTAAAGTATATATTCACTCAGAAGGAACTGAACATGAGGCAAAGAAGATGGTTAGAACTAATAAAGGATTATGATATGAATTTGCAATACCACCTAGGAAAGGCTAATGTTGTATTTGATGCACTGAGTCGTAAGACCTATGTAAATGGTCTCACCGCAGGAGAACTACCTGAAGAGTTGTGTGAACATTCCAAAGATCTCCGACTCGAGATTCTGCCCAAAGGTTATTTGGCATCGCTTGAAGTTCAGCCAACCCTAATGGATAAGATTAGAGAAGCTCAGAAATCAGACAAAGAAATAGAAGTAATCAAGGCCAATATGAGTGAAGGCAAAGCAAAGGGATTTCATGAGGATGAGCAAGGAACCATATGGTTCGAGAAGCGAATTTGTGTGCCTCAAGACCCAGAACTTAGGAAGTTGATTCTTCAAGAAGCACACGATTCACCATACTCCATTCATCCTGGTGACACTAATATGTACATGGATGTAAAGGAAAGATTCTGGTGGACTAACTTGAAGAGAGACATTGCCGAGTATATTGCACTGTGTGATGTTTGTAGCAGAGCCAAAGTAGAACATCAAAAACCAGCAGGATTGTTGCAACCCTTGCCAGTACCAGAGTGGAATTGGTATAATATTGGCATGGACTTTATCACCGGATTGCCAAAGACTAGATCAGGATATGATTCTATTTGGATCGTAGTGGACCATCTGACTAAAGTGACTCACTTTATACCAGTGAAAACCACTTATACGAGTGCCAAACTAGCCAAGATATACATGAGCATAATCATTTGTTTCCATGGAGTACCCAAGAGCATTGTTTCAGATAGAGGTACTCAGTTCACTTCCCATTTTTGGCATCAAGTACATGAATCTTTGGGAACTAGACTTAAGTTCAGCACAACGTTTCACCCACAAACTGATGGGCAGACTGAGAGAGTAAACCAAATCTTGGAAGATATGTTGAAGCTTGTGTGTTGGATTATGGATCTAGCTGGGATGAAAATTTGCCATACGCAGAATTTTCATACAACAACAGCCACCAAGCAAGTATTGGAATGGCTCCATTTGAGGCACTATATGGAAGGAAGTGCACCACCCCACTGTTATGGAGTGGCGTAGGAGGAAGGAGCCTATTTTCCCAGACATGATCAAGGGATGCTAAAGAGAAGGTCAGATTGATTAGGGATAGACTAAAAGTAGCTCAATCCAGACAGAAGAGCTACGCTGACTCAAAGCGTAGGGAAGTAACATATGAGATAGGTGAAAGAGCATACCTTAGAGTCTCACCGCTACGTAGTGTGAAGAGATTTGGAGTCAAAGGAAAGTTAGCACCCTGATGGCGTGTATCTCACACGTTCGTTGGGAACCCCAAGAGGAAGGTATGATGCGCACAGCAGCAAGTTTTCCCTCAGAAAGAAACCAAGGTTTATCGAACCAGGAGGAGCCAAGAAGCACGTTGAAGGTTGATGGCGGCGGGATGTAGTGCGGCGCAACACCAGAGATTCCGGCGCCAATGTGGAACCTGCACAACACAACCAAAGTACTTTGCCCCAACGAAACAGTGAGGTTGTCAATCTCACCGGCTTGCTGTAACAAAGGATTAGATGTATAGTGTGGATGATGATTGTTAACAAAGAACAGTAAAGAACAAGTATTGCAGTAGATTGTATTTAGTGTAAAAGAATGGACCGGGGTCCACAGTTCACTAGAAGTGTCTCTCCCATAAGATAGCATGTTGGGTGAACAAATTACAGTCGGGCAATTGACAAATAGAGAGGGCATAACAATGCACATACATGACATGATGAATATTGTGAGATTTAATTGGGCATTACGACAAAGTACATAGACCGCTATCCAGGCATGCATCTATGCCTAAAAAGTCCACCTTCGAGGTTATCATCCGAACCCCTTCCAGGTATTAAGTTGCAAAACAACGGACAATTGCATTAAGTATGGTGCGTAATGTAATCAATAACTACATCCTTAGACATATCATCAATGTTTTATCCCTAGTGGCAACAGCACATCCACAACCTTAGAACTTCCTATCACTGTCCCAGATTTAATGGAGGCATGAACCCACTATCGAGCATAAATACTCCCTCTTGGAGTTAAGAGCAAAAACTTGGCTAGAGCCTCTACTAATAACGGAGAGCATGCAAGATCATAAACAACACATAGGTAATAGATTGATAATCAACATAACATAGTATTCTCTATCCATCGGATCCCGACAAACACAACATATAGTATTACGAGATAGATGATCTTGATCATGTTAGGCAGCTCACAAGATCCGACAATGAAGCACATGAGGAGAAGACAACCATCTAGCTACTGCTATGGACCCATAGTCCAGGGGTAAACTACTCACTCATCACTCCGGAGGCGACCATGGCGGTGAAGAGTCCTCCGGGAGATGATTCCCCTCTCCGGCAGGGTGCCGGAGGTGATCTCCAGAATCCCCCGAGATGGGATTGGCGGCGGCGTCTCAGTAAGGTTTTCCGTATCGTGGCTCTCGGTACAGAGGGTTTCGCGACGAAGGCTTTAAGTAGGCGGAAGGGCAACGCGGGGGGCCACACGAGGGCCCCACACGCCAGGCTGGCGCGGCCAGGGGCCAGGCCGCGCCGCCCTAGCGTGTCGGCGCCTCGTGGCCCCACTTCCTTTCCCCCTCGGTCTTCTGGAAGCTTCGTGGCAAAATAGGACCCTGGGCGTTGATTTTGTCCAATTCCGAAAATATTTCTTTACTAGGATTTCTGAAACAAAAAACAGCAGAAAACAGCAACTGGCTCTTCGGCATCTTGTTAATAGGTTAGTGCCGGAAAATGCATAAATACGACATATAATGTGTATAAAACATGTAGATATCATCAATAATGTAGCATGGAACATAAGGAATTATCGATACGTCGGAGACGTATCAGCATCCCCAAGCTTAGTTCTGCTCGTCCCGAGGAGGTAAACGATAACAAAGATAATTTCTGGAGTGACATGCCATCATAACCTTGATCATACTATTGTAAGCATATGTAATGAATGCAGCGATCAAAACAATGGTAATGACATGAGTAAACAACTGAATCATAAAGCAAATACTTTTCATGAATAGCACTTTCAAGACAAGCATCAATAAGTCTTGCATAAGAGTTAACTCATAAAGCAATAAATCAAAGTAAAGGTATTGAAGCAACACAAAGGAAGATTAAGTTTCAGCGGTTGCTTTCAACTTATAACATGTATATCTCATGGATAGTGTCAATGTAAGGTAATATAACAAGTGCAATATGCAAGTATGTAGGAATCAATGCACAGTTCACACAAGTGTTTGCTTCTTGAGGTGGAGAGAAATAGGTGAACTGAATCAACATAAAAGTAAAAGAAAGGTCCTTCAAAGAGGAAAGCATCGATTGCTATATTTGTGCTAGAGCTTTTATTTTGAAAACATGAAACAATTTTGTCAACGGTAGTAATAAAGCATATGAGTTATGTAAATTATATCTTACAAGTTGCAAGCCTCATGCATAGTATACTAATAGTGCCCGCACCTTGTCCTAATTAGCTTGGACTACCGGATCATCGCAATACACATGTTTTAACCAAGTGTCACAAAGGGGTACCTCCATGCCGCCTGTACAAAGGTCTAAGGAGAAAACTCGCATTTTGGATTTCTCGCTTTTGATTATTCTCAACTTAGACATCCATACCGGGACAACATGGACAACAGATAATGGACTCCTCTTTAATGCATAAGCATGTGCCAACAATTAGTGTTCTCATATGAGATTGAGGATATATGTCCAAAACTGAAACTTCCACCATGATTCATGGCTTTAGTTAGCGGCCCAATGTTCTTCTCTAACAATATGCATCCTCTAACCATTAAAGTGGTAGATCTCTCTTACTTCAGACAAGACGGACATGCATACAACTCACATGATATTCAACAAAGAGTTGATGGCGTCCCCAGGAACATGGTTATCGCACAACAAACAACTTAATAAGAGATAAAGTGCATAAGTACATATTCAATACCACAATAGTTTTTAGGCTATTTGTCCCATGAGCTATATATTGCAAAGGCGAATGATGGAATTTTAAAGGTAGCACTCAAGCAATTTACTTTGGAATGGCGGAGAAATACCATGTAGTAGGTAGGTATGGTGGACACAAATGGCATAGTGGTTGGTCGAAGGATTTTGGATGCATGAGAAGTATTCCCTCTCGATACAAGGTTTAGGCTAGCAAGGTTATTTGAAACAAACACAAGGATGAACCGGTGCAGCAAAACTCACATAAAAGACATATTGTAAACATTATAAGATTCTACACCGTCTTCCTTGTTGTTCAAAACTCAATACTAGAAATTATCTAGAGTTTAGAGAGACCAAATATGCAAACCAGATTTAGCAAGCTCTAAGTGTTTCTTCATTAATGGGTGCAAAGTATATGATGCAAGAGCTTAAACATGAGCACAACAATTACCAAGTATCAAATTATTCAAGACATTTTAGAATTACTACATGTAGCATTTCCCGATTCCAACCATATAATAATTTAACGAAGAAGATTCAACCTTCACCATGAATACTATGAGTAAAGCCTAAGGACATATTTGTCCATATGCAACAGCGGAGCGTGTCTCTCTCCCACACAATGAATGTTAGGATCCATTTTATTCAAACAAAAACAAAAACAAAAACAAACAGACGCTCCAAGCAAAGCACATAAGATGTGATGGAATAAAAATATAGTTTCGGGGAGGAACATGATAATGTTGTCGATGAAGAAGGGGATGCCTTGGGCATCCCCAAGCTTAGACGCTTGAGTCTTCTTAAAATATGCAGGGGTGAACGACGGGGCATCCCCAAGCTTAGAGCTTTCACTCTCCTTGATCATATTGCATCATACTCCTCTCTTGATCCTTGAAAACTTCCTCCACACCAAACTCGAAACAACTCATTAGAGGGTTAGTGCACAATAAAAATTAACATGTTCAGAGGTGACATAATCATTCTTAACACTTCTGGACATTGCATAAAGCTATTGGACATTAATGGATCAAAGAAATTCATCCAACATAGCAAAAGAGGCAATGCGAAATAAAAGGCAGAATCTGTCAAAACAGAACAGTCCGTAAAGATGGATTTTATCGAGGCACCAGGCTTGCTCAAATGAAAATGCCCAAATTGAATGAAAGTTGCGTACATATCTGAGGATCACTCACGTAAATTGGCATATTTTTATGAGTTACCTACAGAGAATTAGGCCCAGATTCGTGACAGCAAAGAAATCTGTAACTGCGCAGTAATCCAAATCTAGTATTCACTTTACTATCAAAGACTTTACTTGGCACAACAAAGCACAAAACTAAGATAAGGAGAGGTTGCTACAGTAGTAAACAACTTCCGAAACTCAAATATAAAACAAAAATACTGTAGTAAAAACATGGGTTGTCTCCCATAAGCGCTTTTCTTTAACGCCTTTCAGCTAGGCGCAGAAAGTGTAAATCAAGTATTATCAAGAGATGAAGCATCGACATTACCTTGGGCTTTACCCTTACCTTTCTTGTTCTTTTTCTTACTCTTTGGCTTAGGGATTATATGGCTACCCCCGGGTGTAGAGGTGAATTTTAGGGTGTCTTCTCCCATGTCTATGACTGCTCTCAATAGTTTCAGCAGGGATCTTCCGAGTGTGATTTGTCCTGTTCCTGCGCATTCAGTAACACCCGCAGCTATTTCTTTAGGAATTATAACGGAGTTATCAATAAGAGTTATTCCTTCTCCCCCTTCAACAAAATCCCCAAAGTTTCAAAGATTCATGAATTCTCTTGGGCATTAAACAAAATTCAGACATAATATCACAATTAGCATGAAGAGTTTGGTCACCGATAGCAATTTTAATAGTAGGATCCCATAATGAAGGTTCAGAGTTCACTAAAACTTGATCAAGATGGTTACGAATATATCCATAATTTTCATTTAAGCGAGATGCACTTGTCTGAAGAGTGTTTAATCTATTATAAATCTTTACTATTAAATTGCAATAGGTGGCTGCGTGTACGTTGGGTTCCTCCTCGCTCGCGCTCGCGCGCCTAGTATCCCTCGTTTCGCCCAAGTAAACGGCAGGATGGGCCCTTTTGGTTACCGGCCCATTTATTTCAGTTGTTTCTATCGAGTACGTGTTGCGCCGGGAAGTCGTTCGCGACTTGCCTGCCTGGATTGGAGCAAAACTTCTATTTAAACTGGTCGATCTGCTTCCAATCTTTCGAGGTGGGACTAAAATTGAACGCGCGGGCCGGCGCACTGGTGCAGCCCCGGTTCTCCGGCCGCGTGGTAACCGTCGCGCGATTAATACTTCGTTGACAGTACATGGTCTGTATGGACTATGGAACGACACTTTGCATACATGAAAAATTATTCGCATTAAAAACACGCTTGTTTTTCTATGGATATTGCCCGCATGCACACGGCAAAGGTGTGTGCCCTGCTCGACAGCTCGAGTAAGTAGAAAAGAACGTGCCGCTCTAGCTAGCTAAGCTATACTACTACAGTAGATAAGCTGGTCCGTGTACGCTGCTGCCTGCCGATGCATGCGTATGTGCGTTGCTGTTGTTTATGTATGCGTGATGCTTAACAAAAGTGCAATAATTGTGAAATAAGTATACACTAGGGAATATATATTTAGATACTTTGGAACAAGAAAATTATGTATGAGAAAACACATCTCGTATACTCGGAAAAATATTATTTCCAAGAAATACATCTCATATATTCGGGGAACAAGAATATTACATTTGAGGAACACATCTCGCCTACTCGGGGAACACAAATAATGGTTCTGAGGAACACATCTCGTCTACTCGAGGAACAAGAATATTGGTTTCGAGGAACACATCTCATCTACACAGTAACAAGCATATTCAATTCGAGATATCTCGTTTAACAACAACTTGAACGAAGGGGAACAACAGCCTGAACAAAGGGGAACAATATCCTGAACAAAGGGGAACAACAACCAGAATGAATGGGAACAACAGATGGATGGGAACATTAGCCGAGAGAGTGGGGAACAATAGTATAGATGGAGCGAAACAACATCGTAGAGACTGAGGAACAATAACATAGATGATGGAGAACAACAACCTGAACGGAGGGGAACAAAAACCTGAATGTGTGTGGGGGGGGGGGGGGGACAACATGCTAGACTGTGGGGAACAACAACGTAGACGAAGGGGAACAATAACGTAGACGGTGTGGAACAAGAGGCTATACGGATGGGAACAAGATACTAAACGAAGGGAACAACATGGCGAAGGGGAACAATAGCCTAGACGATGGGGAACAATAGCCTGAACGGAGGGGAACAACAACCTGAATGGAGGGGAACAACAACGTAGACTATGGGGAACAACGTAGATGGAGGGGTACAATAGTGTAGACGGTGTGGAACAAGTGGCTAGACGGATGGGAACAAGAGACTACGTACACGAAGGGGAACAACAAGACGGAGGGGAAGAATAGCCTAGACGACAGGGAACAACAGCCTAGACGGATGGAAACAAGAGCCTAGACGAAGGGAGACAACAGGGCGGAGGGGAACAATAGCCTAGACAGTACGAAACAACAGCTGAACGAAGGGGAACAATAACCTGAACGGAGAGGAACAACAAGCCGGAGGGGAACAACAACCTAAACGGAGAAAAACAATAGCCTACACGGTAAAAACAACCGCGTAGACGGTGAGAAACAAGAGCCTATGAGAAGAAGAACACGAGCGTATACGGTGGAAAACAAGAGTCTATGAGGAGGCAAACAAAAACATTTAGAGAAACAAGAAAAAATTTGTAAACCTAGATAAAAAAATCCTACTAAAAACATAAACAAGAATGAAAAAGTAAAATAAAAGAATACAAGAAAGAAGAAGAAAAAAAGGCATACATGCAGAAAAGAATGTAAGAAAGAAAAAAATGTTAAAGACAAAATAGAAAGGAAAACGTGTGAAATAAGCATATGTGAAAGGGAAAAGAATCATATCAAACTGGAAACAAGAAAACTAAACGGAAAAGGAACACCAGAATGTTTTCCTCTCGAATTTTACATCTCTCGCGTAGAGTTAAATGAAAATGATTATGTGCATTGTTTATCAGCTACAACGGATCAGCCCAGCGGCAAGGGTAGCTATACAGATATCGACACCCACGTTCGAATCCCGCCAACTATCTATTTGAGTCAATTTTTACCTCGTGTGCGTTCCATAGATGGGCCGGCCCATTACTACGATACTTCAGCGAAACGGTGTTCGGGCGCGCGCGCGCTACCGAGCATTCTCCGTACGTTGTCACCTCGACCCACCCGAGCCCCGCTGATCGATCGAAGAAAAAACTACATACAGGTCCTGCCAGATCAGATCTGCTCAGATACAAGATCGGAAGAAAACCGCATGTAGATGTCCCTACCCGTTCCGATAATCTCGACGACTCTCCCGTCCTGGCGGGCCGAGAAAGGAGCCGGCAGCGGCGTGCTCCGCCATGCTACGGCCGCCCTCCGCGGCCGCGCCTCGCGACTCCACACATGGTCATCTCCGCTTGCCACACAATCTTGTCCCGCTGCATCCCAGCAGGCCGGACGCATCAGCCTGCAGACTTGCGCGCACAAAGTTCCTTGCCTCCCGCTGCATCCTAGCAGGACGCATCAGCCTGGAGGCTCGTGCACAGCAGCCTAGCATGATGGGAACGGCTGGGTGCTGAGGAAGGTGCTCCTTTTGATGAACTGATGCCCCGGTGCTGTGCTTGTACTATCTACGCGTTCTTGGTTATGTGTAAAATTATGCAGAGACATGTATAGTACTACATATATTGAAAAATCCAAATTACTTCATGTTCTTAATTTATCGCTGTTTTAAGAAGTATGGATATGATTCTATGCGAAATAGGATGAAAGTTTTGGAATATCTAATCCCGATCATGTTCATTGTCAATAGACATCCACTACATCAGTACAAGATGTTCCGTCTTCTAATTCATCACCACTACTATTAAAAGAGAGAGAGGGTGGTGATCCAACAAATCACAGCCATACATCGTTCATCTAACGATTACTATCGTGGCGGACAATCACAGGCGGACTGGAACCTCTCCACCAGAGAACCACGCACGAACGAGCGAGGGCCGAGGGGGCGACCCTTTTTCTTGGGAACCGTCGCCAACCTTGTCACATCGCCGCCCTGCACGCGAGTCCGCCGCGCTTCCCAGTCCGCCGCCGCTACCGCGCGAACCTGCCTCCGATTAGGTCTCCGCTACCGCGCGAACCAGCCTCTGATTATGTCGTCGCCGCTACGGGAGCCTGCACGCTGCCGCCGCCGCGCGAGCCCGCCTTCGACGGGATCGGCACGCCCTCAACGCCGGAGAATCGAGGCCGCACCCTCAACGCCGGAGAATCACATGAGAATCGAGGCCGCCCTCAACGCTGAGGAACCGTCGGGGGGTCGAGGCTGCCGCCGTCGTCCATCGACCCAAGCCGGTCCTGCCAGGTTGCTAGGTTCCACGGATGTGTTGCCCGCACAAAAGAGATCCACGCGCTCTCAATGGTCAGGCTCCCGACGTCCCTGACCACATCGAAGGGGTTCTGTATTCTTCTGCTGTCAGCTTGGCCTGGTTTCCGGATCAAACATGGTTTTCTTAGATTGGCCTTTCAGAGAATTCAGAGTAAGTTCTATACCAGCCGTTACTGAAGAATAATTTATGTACGACACCATGCTTGCTAACCTTATTTGCAGGTGTATTCTCGGTCGTTCATCATGCAATAAGGTGAGGCTGATGTTTTCAATTTACAGCTGTGGGCATGAATTGATCTATGCATTTTTCCTTAGCACACATGATAATTTTAACTTGCTAATCAAGCTGGTGCACCTTGATTCAGTTTGAGGATAAATGAGTTGTCAATTGGCCGATTAAATGCATGTTCTTTTCCATGTGCAGATTTAGTTGCATCAATTAGCTGTAGCTATTATACTACTTTTTTGCAGTTGGGTCATGCATCTAGACTTGTTAGCTGCAGAAATTGGCAACGTATTTTTTGTTTGATCCTCATGTTTATATGGACATAGATGGCAAATTGTTTAGACTGAACAATGATTTTGAAATAGAGAAGTCAGGCTATTAATTATAGCCATATATCTAAATCAGTAGCATGCATCATTCATAGGCTTGAAGCCTTGAACCCCTCTCATTGTTATATCCAGTTTTGAAGGCTCTCGCCTAATGTGAGCTATAAAAATAAAAAAGGGATCACAATTCTTTTATTGCATAAATTATTTCAAAGCTATGTTTCATCATTCGTCTCATGTGCATATACTGGGTTTTTGCAGGAAGGACACATATAGTCTATCCTCAGCTTCGTCTATCCCGAATAGTTATAGGTCATACAGAACCTACATATACCATGGTATTTCTGGCTGTACATGAGATTGGTAAAGAGAATTGAGGGCAGTTTATGCTAATCCATAAACAATGTGTCACCCCCTGTAAATTAGATGCTAAATAGTTTCTGTTTTGTTCATACTCCCCTTAGGTCTAAGCACATTTTACAAATAAGTGGTTCAGCTCAAATTCTGGGAAGAAGGCAATAGACATATGAGTGGCCTTTCCTTTTTCAGAAGTTTGAAATTATAGTGCATGCCATTTTTTTTGTATATTCCCAGATTTATGATATTGGGCAAATCCTCTACAAGAATACAAGAGATCACAAAAGCCGTTTTGTATGTACATAGCGCTTAATATTTTTATCCAGTATGCATGTATATACCACATAATATTGTTATCCGGTACTTTGTGCTGGGAAGTAGCATCTGTCCATGTTGTGCATTAGTTTGTTGGATTTCCGATGTTCCATAGCTTAGCATGTGATATAGAAATATATAATACATATTGTTATCTTCCCCACAACACGAGCTATCAACTTTGTACCGAGAATAATATTTTCACGAAGAAGAAGACTTTTAAAGTCATTTTAGAGGGATTATTACCACTTACAGTTCACTCTATGCTCATACAATTGCCACTTACATCTCTCTCTCATCTATAATTGATTTTCTCGCTTTTATCAGTTCCTCATACTTGTTGGCAGAGTTGCTCATACTTTATTGTTGCTTTTCAGCAAAGAATTATTATATGGTATTTTTTCAGTTGGGGGTGAGATTCTTTTATATTATTTGAATGGGAATCGTGAAACATGTCACATCATTGATGTGCTATTATAATCTTGATACAACGCTTTTTAGTATCAATAAGCAAATTATCAAGATTATGCATCTTCTACACCATTGACCTTGTATTTGTGTTCTCATTGCTTTCTTGATTTCAGGAAATGGATTCAAGGTGTATATGCACAAGAAGTGGTTTTCCAAAAGCGAAGTTTGCAAGACAGAGCACCACCAGATTAATGTTCATTTATTTCACATTTATAAAATGAAAGATTAATTTGAAAGAGAGCTTTGTATTGTTCTGAAATATTAAAATACTCAGAACTCAATTAACCATTGGGGTGATACCTATATATTATCCATTTTTGCCACAGGTTGTTGTAACTAAATTTCATAAAGACCTGTTGCACAATATGCAAATTTATTTTCTAACATCTGAACCTGACTATATATTCGGTGTGATGCACATTGACAAATGTCATGTAGATGTAATTATTTCAGTTACCTGTTAGACTGCATTTCTGAATTTTGGAATCGTTATTTACGTTGTCCGATTAATACTGGTTATGAGATCTTTTACAATCGTTTCCCACATAAATTACAACGGGTATTACAACGTTTCCCACTCTGCTTGTCATGTTGCTACATCCAACATTATTTTAACTCAGGTGGAATTCATTTCTTAACCCTTCTGCGATGCAAAACAAACAGACTTTGATCCTCCTTTTTGATCCTCCTTTGTGATAACACTGGCTAAAAGATAGGTTTAGCTTGGTGCGACTTTGATCCTCCTTTGGCTAAAAGATAGGTTTAGCTTGGTGCGACTTTGATCCTCCTTTGTGATCACACTGGCTAAAATATAGGTTTAGCTTGGTGCTAGGGCTCGCTGCCCTTGAGTTTTTTTTTTCTTTTTAGTATTGTCTTCCTTTTGGAGTATTATCGGACTATTTTTAAAATATGATTTCGAACTGAATGTAATACTTCCTCCATCTCATGAACTTTGTCTTAACTTTATCTAAATTTAAATGTATCTTCACACTATTTAGTATGTAGATACATCCAAATTTAAAAAAATTGAAACAAACCTCATATGAGGGAGTATTAGTGACGTGCGATGCACGTGCAAACTTACTAGTAAGATGGTAAAGAGCAGAGAAATGAAAATGGTGACAATATGCCGCAGTTTTCATGATGTCTGATTTTTCTTGCTGGCTTTTCAGATGGGTGTGGCTGCTTCTTGCTTTACACAATGGACAAGAGGCGTGTACAGAACAAAAAAAAAGTAAATAAAAATGGTTGGATAAAATAAGTAATTCTTTGGAAAATATTAGTTAAAAAATTTGGGTTCAAATGGGTACATTGAAAAACCGAATAATGTCAATACAAAAAACGTGGCAAGAAAAAAAATCTAATATGATCCCTAAAAATATACAAAGTTGGGTTGTGAGTTAAATAATACAAAATTCTAAATTGTGCATTTAAATGGTTGGGAACACTGGAGAAAATGCTTTCTAAATTGGATGCATATTCTTTCGACCTTAAGCCCTTACTCACCCTTCGTGGACAAACAGAGGAAATATTGGTTTGCAGGGCATTGGATTCTCACCAATATTTTCGTTACTCAATATTCTCGCTTCCGCTTTGTCGACCCCCGCTTCAACGGATGCTTCACTCTACGGCGGAACGCTACACTGCCGATGCATTTTGGTTGTTGTCGGATCACCGATGTTCTATGGATGGGCATGCTGACAGATCGAAGTGTCTTTAGTACCTAGCAATGTGGGATGAGCAAAGTGCGCGCCTACGATGGAACCCATCAAGTAGCCCTGCAATTGCAAAGTGGATTTTTTTACGTTTTTAAAATTTAGAGAAAACGTAGCAACGCACGTGCATTCAGCTAGTGCTAATAAGGGCTGAATCAAAGTTATTAGCTGAATCATGTGATGCAACCAACTTCTTTATGGCATTAAAAGCTTGATCCCCATTGCAATGAAGGAAATCTCCTCCCACTAGAGCATCCAAGGCATATCTATAGCGAATCATAAGACCAAAATAAAAATTACTAAGGAGCAAACTTAGAGTCATTTGAGGTTCAGCTTTACGATAAGAAGTAAAAATCCTGGACCAAGCATCTTTAAAACTTTCCTCATCCCCTTGTTTAAAAGTAAAAACTAATTCCTCGGGTGAAGAAGTAACAGGTACAGAGCTAGACATGATAACAAAAGTAAACTAAATGCAAGTAACTAATTTTTTTGTGTTTTTAATATAGAGTGCAAGACAGTAAAATAAAGTGAAGCTAGCAACTAATTTTTTTTGTGTTTTGATATAATGCAGCAAACAAAGTAGTAAATAAAATAAAGCAAGACAAAAACAAAGTAAAGAGATTGGATTGTGAAGACTCCCCTTGCAGCGTGTCTTGATCTCCCCGGCAACGGCGCCAGAAAATATGCTTGATGGCGTGTATCTCACACGTTCGTTGGGAACCTGATACGTCTCCGACGTATCGATAATTTCTTATGTTCTATGCCATATTATTGATGATACCTACATGTTTTATGCACACTTTATGTCATATTCGTGCATTTTCTGGAACTAACATATTAACAAGATGCCGAAGTGCCGGTTCCGTTTTCTGCTGTTTTTGGTTTCGAAATCCTAGTAACGAAATATTCTCGAAATTGGACGAAACGAAGACCCGGGGGCCTATTTTTCCACGGAGCTTCCGAAGACCGGAGAACATTCGAAGTGGGGCCACGAGGTGGCGACACCACGTGGCGGCGCGGCCCGGGGGGCCCGCGCCGCCCTATGGTGTGGCCCCCTCGTCCGGCCCCCGACTCTGCCCTTCCGCCTACTTAAAGCCTCCGTCGCGAAACCCCCGAGGCGAAAAACCACGATACGGAAAACCTTGCGAGACGCCGCCGCCGCCGATCCCATCTCGGGGGATTACGGAGATCTCCTCCGGCACCCTGCCGGAGAGGGGATTCATCTCCCGGAGGACTCTACACCGCCATGGTCGCCTCCGGAGTGATGAGTGAGTAGTTCACCCCTGGACTATGGGTCCATAGCAGTAGCTAGATGGTTGTCTTCTCCTCATTGTGCTTCATTATTGGATCTTGTGAGCTGCCTAACATGATCAAGATCATCTATCTGTAATTCTATATGTTGTGTTTGTCGGGATCCGATGGATAGAGAATACCATGTCATGTTAATTATCAAGTTATTACATATGTGTTGTTTATGATCTTGCATGCTCTCCGTTACTAGTAGAGGCTCGGCCAAGTTTTTACTTTTAACTCCAAGAGGGAGTACTTATGCTCGATAGTGGGTTCATGCCCGCATTGACACCTGGGACGAGTGACGTAAAGTTCTAAGGTTGTGTTGTCTTGTTGCCACTAGGGATAAAACATTGGCGCTATGTCCGAGGATGTAGTTGTTGATTACATTACGCACCATACTTAATGCAATTGTCTGTTGTTTAGCAACTTAATACTGGAGGGGTTCGGATGATAACCTGAAGGTGGACTTTTTAGGCATAGATGCGGTTGGATGGCGGTCTATGTACTTTGTCGTAATGCCCAATTAAATCTCACTATACTTATCATGTCATGTATGTGCATTGTTATGCCCTCTCTATTTGTCAATTGCCCGACTGTAATTTGTTCACCCAACATGCTTTTATCTTATGGGAGAGACACCTCTAGTGAACTGTGGACCCCGGTCCATTCTTTAATACTGAAATACAAATCTGCTTGCAATACTTGTCTTTACTATTTTCTCTCGCAAACAATCATCTTCCACACAATACGGTTAATCCTTTGTTACAGCAAGCCGGTGAGATTGACAACCTCACTCGTTTCGTTGGGGCAAAGTACTTTGGTTGTGTTGTGCGGGTTCCACGTTGGCGCCGGAATCTCCGGTGTTGCGCCGCACTACATCCCGCTGCCATCAACCTTCAACGTGCTTCTTGGCTCCTCCTGGTTCGATAAACCTTGGTTTCTTTCCGAGGGAAAACTTGCTGCTGTGCGCATCATACCTTCCTCTTGGGGTTGCCCAACGAACGTGTGAAATACACGCCATCAAGCTCTTTTCCGGCGCCGTTGCCGGGAGATCAAGACACGCTGCAAGGGGAGTCTCCACTTCTCAATCTCTTTACTTTGTTTTTGTCTTGCTTTATTTTATTTACTACTTTGTTTGCTGCACTTATATCAAAACACAAAAAAATTAGTTGCTAGTTTTACTTTATTTACTTGTCTTGTTTGCTATATCAAAAACACAAAAAAAATTAGTTTACTTGCATTTACTTTATCTAGTTTGCTTTATTTACTACTGCTAAAATGGCCAACCCTGAAAATACTAAGTTGTGTGACTTCACTAGCACAAATAATAATGATTTCTTATGCACACCTATTGCTCCACCTCGCTACTACAGACAGAATTCTTTGAAATTAAACCTGCTTTACTTAATCTTGTCATGAGAGAGCAATTTTCTCGGTGTTAGTTCCGATGATGCTGCTGCCCATCTCAATAATTTTGTTGAACTATGTGAAATGCAAAAGTATAAAGATGTAGATGGTGACATTATAAAATTAAAATTGTTCCCTTTCTCATTAAGAGGAAGAGCTAAAGATTGGTTGCTATCTCTGCCTAAGAATAGTATTGATTCATGGACTAAATGCAAGGATGCTTTTATTGGTAGATATTTGTTATCACCAGAATTTAACCGAGTCAGAGGTGGGCCGCAGTCAAGATGGGCTTAAGGGAATATACGTGGAGAATTATGTGAATCGGCCTGTTATACCAAGTTGGGCTTAATTGCCCGTGTATCTGTAACATATTAGATCTATTTTGGTTTAGAGATAGAATCTTAGCCGTGCACGGTTTAGTGCACGCCCACATTAGAAAGTCACCTGGACTATAAATATGTATCTAGGGTTTATGGAATAAACAACAACTCACGTTCAACCCCAAAAAACAAACCAATCTCGGCGCATCGCCAACTCCTTCGTCTCGAGGGTTTCTATCAGGTAAGCGACATGCTGCCTAGATCGCATCTTGCGATCTAGGCAGCACAAGCCCCGTTGTTCATGCGTTGCTCGTATCGAAGCGCTTTTGATGGCGAGCAACGTAGTTATCATTAGATGTGTTAGGGTTAGCATTGTTCTTCGTTTAAGCATGCTTACGTAGTGCAACCCTTGCATATCTAGCCGCCCTCACGCCTATCTCGGGTGTGGGGGCGGCACCCCGCTTGATCATTATTTAGTAGATTTGATCCGTTACGATTGCTCCTTGTTCTACAAGGATTAGTTTAATATCCGCAATAGTTTGGCCTTACAATGGGGGGAGGATCCGGTGGCACGTAGGGTGGCGTTCGCAAGTCCTAAACGGGATGTTCCTAGAATCAACTTCATGTTGGTTTTCCGGCCTTGTTTAGGATCGGCTTACGAGCACCGTGCGTGGCCGCAAGGCCCAACCTGGAGTAGGATGATCCGGTTATGCGGTGAAAACCCTAAATCGTCGTAGATCTCATTAGCTTCATCTTGATCAAGCGGGACCGCCAAGTATTCGTGCACCCCGTACGGATCATGGGTGGATCGGCTCTTTGAGCCGATTCACGGGATAACCCGAGAGCCGATCGAGGCTCGTATTTAATGTTTACATGTATGCCTGCCGAGGAAACTAAGCGAGGCACCCTCATCACCTTCCCGACCGGGTATAGGTCGGGTGGCACGCCCTTGCACTTCGCAACGCCGCGTGTGACCGAGAAGAGCATTGCGGGCCGTCGCTCGGAGGGGTCTCAGCCGGCCGCAGCTCTAGGCTCCCCCGGCTCTACGGTGTTGACAAGGCCGCTGCCCGCCGGTGGGTTTTGGCGGTCAACACATTGCAGCACGCCCGGTGGGACCGTCGTCTACATCAACCACATCGCCATCTACATCGGAGATGGCGGACGGCACGCCGGTCACCTACGAGGATCCGCTCGACGACCTCAAGAAGCAATACAACGAGATCAAGGCTACCCTCGAAGCCGACCTCATCGGCTCTTTTCGGAGAACCCGTTCCGGTGGCATCGGATGGAAGGGGTTCTCACCGGAAGGTGCACTCGATGGGATAGACCTCTCTTCCCCGTCGGAGGAACGCACCGGGGGTCACGCGGCGAGGAGATCAACTACACGGTGGCTCACTCGCTACACCGCCACTGCGAGAACTTGGTCAACGTGCTTCGGAGCGTGTCGCTCGCGCGTGATCCGGGAGATCATGAGCCACCGGTACTCGCCGTCGGGACCAGCTCTCGGGACTCATCAAGGAGAGTTGCCTTTCCGGTCCCGTCCACCGCTGCCGTTTGCGTTGGCAGCACCAGCTGAAGTGCCGACTACACCGGCATTCCTCGTCTACGAGGTGGCGGCGACCCCGGTGACTACCGGTTCTTAATGGAGGCGCCTAAGGAGATCCCTCATGGATACGCGTGCATGTATGTGCCGGATTGTGGTGACTGGGCACTCACAAACCAGGCCACAACATCGGGGACTCCGGCGAAGACGGGAGGAACGTCGGCGACGGAGCGAGACGTGGCTAACTAAATACGCCACACCGACGAAACTCCCGAGCCCGGCTCCTGCAGGCGGCTCGGAGCTGGAAAAGCAAACATGGCAGGCCAAGTACGCCACCCGGCAAATCTTCGGAGTGCAACTCCTACGGCCAGCACGGCGGATCGGATCGGTACCATGCCGAGAGACCGGTTCGGCATGATGCCGAAAAGAAGGGCGATCGGCTATTCCAAGCCGTACCACGATGATTACGAGATGATCCCGCTGCCACCTAAATATCGGCTCCACGACTTCTCCAAATTCGGTGGATCGGATGGCTCCGAGCTCCATCGAGCACGTCGGCCGATATTTGGCTCAACTAGGACCGGCTTCGGTGTCGGATCAGCTACGCGTGAGGCTCTTTTCACGGTCCCTCACGGGATCGGCTTTTGGGTGGTACACCTCTCTGCC
The DNA here is from genome assembly GCF_022539505.1 of Lolium rigidum. Lineage (NCBI taxonomy): Eukaryota > Viridiplantae > Streptophyta > Magnoliopsida > Poales > Poaceae > Lolium > Lolium rigidum. Next base: position 329,419,691 of record NC_061510.1, read on the forward strand.
GGCGAATTCCATCCGAGTCTTGGAAGCAATTGGAAGAACGAGTTCCATATGCAATACCATTCGAAGCTTCCGAGTCCGGCATTGCCGATCTAGCACAACTACGTCGAAGCGCGGGGAAACGGTGACGAGAATACATCCGGCGCTTCGAGGAATCTTAGGAACCGATGTTATTCGGTTCGTATAGCTGAAAAGGAAGCGATCGAGTTGGCGGTAGCGAGGCCTTGCAACACAGCTCAAGGACATGGCCTCCCAAGCAGATTATCCCTCGCCGGCGCACATGGTTCGAAACTATCGGCATATGAACAGCGCCACCCCGACCTGTACCAAGACAAGTTCAAACGTGCAGTAGTTATGGTCGATACGGAAGAGGATGAAGTGCCTGCGGGAGGCCAAGAGATAGCAGTGGCTGAGTGGACTCAGGGGGGAACCCCCGTGGCCTGCAAATGGGTAAAGCCACCAGGGCCGCCCAGGGGATTTGATTTTGACATAACCAAGACTGAACAAATCTTCGACCTCCTGCTCAAGGAGAAACAGTTGACGATTCCTGAAGGTCTCAAGTTCCCCACGGCGAAAGAGCTAAACGGAAAGCCGTATTGCAAATTCCACAACTCGCTTTCCCATGCCACCAACGACCGTCGGGTGTGGCGTCGGCACATCCAAGCGGCGATAGAGAAGGGGCGGCTAATTTTCAACCGGTACGCCATGAAGGTCGACACCCAACCCTTCCCCGCCGTTAACATGGTAGAAATCATCTACCACGAAGGTTGCCAGCCAGGTCCCTCGTTCGGCATCAACATGGTAGGACACTGGAAACCACTGCGGCAAAGATGGAGATGAGGGCAGCTGCTCTCACAGCAAGGATACGAAGAGGCCGCTCCACGCGATCGGCTCCGTCATGATGGCAAGCGCTATGTCACGAGAGGAGAGGTGAAGAATATAAGATATCAGCGACCCCTCTCTGATCACCTCCTCAACAAATATGTTAGTCGAGTATGACCAACGCCGGCGACCCAATTACGATGATAGAGAAGATCGTTTGGCTAGAGAAGCCGAGAAGATATCGTCGGCGGGATCGCGATGAGGAGGAGCACGAGCGCTATGCCACGGAAGCATCAAGGGAGCAAGACGACAACGCCAGGCATTGGGACTGCCCCTTCTTCGGACAACTCGCTGGGATTCAGGAATGAGCCGATTGCCCACAATCGGCAATTGCCCGAGAATGCAATCGGAAAAGAAGGAGGCAGCCAACGTGTCTGTGTTCGAGCGCCTAGGGCCTCTCCCGTCACAAAGCAAACGCGCTGAGTCACCTCGTTGGGCAGATCTTGAGGATTCAGAAGACGAGGGAGAAGTGGAAGAAGACAGGTACCACCGGCCAAGGTGGTGCCACGACGGACTCAGCCGTTCCCAAAGCGCGGGGTTCAGCGATTGCGCGGCCTGGAGGAAGCCGAAAGGTTGTACCTGCATACGCTAAGGAAGGCACGGCCTGATGCGGCTGCAAAAGTTCAGCGAACCCTGGATGAAGAGGGTCGTCCACGGAAAATGGAGTGGCGCCCCAAACGGAGGAAAGCCGATGATGAGACATCGGCTGGCACAAACATGGTACTCGTCTTGCCGACAGAGCTTAGCCCTCCACGACTCTACGGAGCACTCAAGGTGGACGACAGCAAGCGCATCAAGTCAGAGGTTGGGTTGGTTTCATCCAGCCTGACCAAGTAGCAAGATCAAACCAATGAGCAAACCAGGAGAGGCTGATCCTCGTGATCGGCCCCAAAAAATTTACGAAGGGAACTTACAAGACCTTCAACGAGCAAGCAACGTGGAGGCCGATTCCAGCAATCGGCCAAAATTATCCTCACCTACCTTTCTGCTTGGGTTCAACATGTTATCCAACAGAGCCGATACCATCAATTTTCTTGACAGAATCGGCTCGGGGGGGCACCCAGGTATATGAAAATACGAGGATATGCAACAGAAGCATCTCATCTTTTGTTGATGGGAATTGAAATATGGGGGCCGATGCACAGGTCGGCCGTAAAAATAAAAAGTGAAAATTCGAAAATTTTCAAGAAACAGCCGATGCGTAGCCATCGACTCTAGTTGTGCGATGACTATCAAGCCTTCACCTGTGGGGCTAGTGCAATCTGTGGGGCTAGTGCAGCTGAAACGGAAGATTATCGGCTGTTGGAGGAAGAAAGAGGATCGGCTGCGGCACATTCTCTCCGACATTCTCGCCTCGAGTAAGAGCTCGGGGGCAGCTCACCTTGAAGGCTTTCCGCTCAGAGAAGCCGATTTGTGTTCAAATCGGCTGGTGCTGCATGAGGAACTTCCCCATACACGATCGGGCCTAAGGTCTGTGTATCCTCGTCTCTGTTTTACCTTGGCTGAGACTCGGAGGGCAACAGGCCTGGTAGGTGCTCCATTGAAAGGCCGATTGAAGTACTATCGGCTGATCCTCGTTGCAACCTTCTTCACAAAGCGATGAACGCTCGCTAAGGAGTTGAAGAATGGAAGGATGAATGTCGAAGGACCGATGCGTTGTTATCGGCTCATTACACATTGGCGAAGAGGGCAAATCGGCAAGGTCGGTAGGAGAGGCAAATCGGCTCAATCAAACTCGAAGAAATCGGCAAACTCGAATTGGGGAACAGTTCTTCATTGATAGGCGAGATTTCTTACATAAAGAGCTAATTGCCCTCAAAAGGAAATACTAGGGGATACATTGCCCCAATCTGCTACTACTGACCCTATGCTAGAGGTCCTATCTACGGGCCGTCACTGCCCTCGTCATCGAGCTCTCATCGGCACTGCTGGCCGATGGGCTCCTCGTCGCTACTCCCATAGCCCTCCACGGGGGCTTCGTCTCCATCTTCGTCGTCGCTGCTGTCGTCGTCCCACCACATGCGAAGGCGCTTCGCTGGTGGGTAGCCCTCGAGGGAGTCGTCGTCGTCGTCCTCCTCCTCCTCTTCTTCCTCCACCACCCCCTCGGAGGAGGTGAAGTCGTCCCAGGAGAAGCGATCGTCATCGCTCTCCTCCTCCGATTCCCCGTCGGCGAGGAAACGGAGGTCGCTCTCCCCGTCCGTCGAGGACTGGTCGTCCTCGGACCAGATGGAGAAGTCATGGTCTGACTCCTCCCCGGCCGCAATGGCACGGCGGGTGTTGGCCGCATGGGCCGCCGCCGGGTTATGCTCCGGCGTCGGCTCGCGGGATGTGGAGGACTGGCTGGAAGGGTCCGATAGGGCAGAGGAGGAAGAAGACATGATGGCGCTGGAGGATTTTTGG
>NC_061510.1:329423069-329660933 GCF_022539505.1 Lolium rigidum
ATATTCTCTTTATCGAAAAAAATCTAAGATTTTTAAACCGCAAGTGAGATGTAAAAGAAAAAAATGGTTCATGTAGTAAAAAATTAGTAATGGCATCAATTGATTGAAAATAATCAATTGTCAACTGGTCACACCAATATAAATAAGGTAAAAGGAGAAACTAAATGTTGTAAGAAAGAGAATAATATAGAATTTTCTAGGACTACTAAATATATAACCATCAAACATATATATACATATGAAATGATTGTTACAAGTACAAAATATATATGGTGGCAGTAGAAATTATGACAACCAAATCAAGTCATTGCAGGCTGATACAATACACAATTACCTATGAACTGAATCGGGGCCAACCACGCGTGTGCATACACGCATGCACAAGATCGATACAAGGCATCACAAACATGTCATAATACAATACACGGATTTTCTTTATTGCAGTTTCTCGATTGAGCACTTGAGACGTAAAATTTAGAAGCGATCGTTGTGATGGAGATTCAACCGAGACGCAGGTCGTGGGAACCGCCGTAGGCCATGCCGTGCAGGTTTGGCTGGCTGGGCACCACGCGAAACGCGTACATGTCCGCCGCGGAGCTGCCGCCCATAGCCACCGCCGCCACACCATCCCACCCTCCCGCCGCCGGGTTGTCCACAAACCCATACGCCGGGTCCTCGCGCATGCCCTGCATATATACGCGTGCATCTCATAGTCATATCAGATTCATATATGATTGTTGATTTGTTGCTAGCTAGCTAGAGAGCGAGAGGTCACCAGTTCCTGCTGCAGGTTCTTGTATGCCTCCTGGGAGTGCTTCACCTGCAATATATTGAAAGAAACACATATTAGTACCAGACTGTAACGAGCTGCAGGATTATGCATTGATCATACACTAGGAAATTCCGAATGACAAAATCCTAGATTTTTTCTCAAAATGGGGGCTTACCCTGGCCTTTGCATCGACTAATGCATATGGGGTTTTATTGCAACAAAAACATAGATATGCTGTGATTTTCATAACTGCATTAAGTAACCTCTCAAGTAAAAGGAAGCATTCAGAGTGAGTGGGAAACCATGCCATACAAAATAAGGACCGAGGGCTTCTTATAGGCTGTTTTATTAATTTGGCCCCTTTTGATAGGTAAGTCAGTTCACTACAATAATCTAGTCTACCAAAATGCTGGAGAACTGGTTAAGTCCATGAAAATCAGTATGATTATAGAGCTAAATGGGGAAATATATCTACTCACTAGGATAAGTCTCACATGAACTTCCATAGAAGGAAATGGAAATAAGAAACGCATTAGTAAACAATCACACATAATCAAGCTGTAGATTATCCCTTCTTTGAGAACATGCAAAACTTTTTTATATTTTGTACTAAATAAATTTTGGCATATGAGCATTCCTGGTGTGAAGTAACACAATAGTGTAAGTTTAGCTTCAGCGATCAAACAGGCACATAAAATTATGAGTACTTCCACGCTAAAATCGCAACAAAAATAGCTAAATTAATGTATGTTCAAATATATCTAATCCCTCCATTGAACAGTGTATGTGTGCTTTTGATGTTGTCATGGTGACCAAACTGTAATTATTACCTTACATTTCATACCTCTATCTTATTCAAAGTTCCATAATAACTGTCATGTAGATATATACTTGCATTAAAAATGTAATGATAATATTTTTACTTAGTGAAAATGATTAGTTTTTCTCATTTTATATGCACGAAGTCAATGAAATTTGGCCACCAATTTTGGGACGCCATTGATTTTAGCACTAAGCTGATTGGTTCTAACTACTAAGGGTTGGTCCATCGAAGGGCTCGCTATATGTCTAGGCGTGTAGCTTATGTGTTTAGCTACTGCCTACTAGTTCCCTATTGGAAAGTGTTGTGAGGAACTCTTAGAGCATCAGTCATGGTCAATTTACAATTGTCCATAAGTTTTAACTTAGTACATGCACAAGCAGAAGTAATAACTATGCTTCAAAGTTCCATCTCACATTAAATTAGTTTGAAGAGTTTTGACTTATATGTTGGTCTTAATTTACTTGGACTCTAGGAGTAGGCAGTAACTGGCATCCATATGTGTTTGGTTATTGATGATAGTGGAACCTGGCCTAGTATGGTCCTGTATGAGAAAAAATGTTGACGGAGAGAACATAAACGAGCAACAATGCATCTTTCTCTAACAATGCCATCCGTAACTATATGGCCTTTGTACATAGGCATGGCCTTATGCACCTTCAACTGGTAGCTTTTACATGAATATTTTTCAAATCAAATTTGATGATGTCATTTTGATCTGCCTAGGTACTCCAATTTTTTTGATGCATTGGTCATAGTCAAAGTCAAAGAAAGTTAACCACACAAAAATGACTCTGAAAGGAGTTTCCAGAAAATATAATGTAAAAATGTATTTAATTTAACTTGGTTATTTTGGTATATATTCATCTACCTACAAGCTGCCTTTACATGGATGATTGGAGAAATTATATATACATTCATCAAATATCATCATATAATAGTAGCATCACTTAGTGCAAGCACTTTTTTAAATGTTTATAGCATCTTCGATGTATATATATGCATACGCAATTTTTCAACTGCCACTAATACTAGGCCATCCATGGCCATGCCATGGAATTCTTGGCAACCAGAAGATAATGATGTAGTAGACTAGACTATAATCTCCACTTTATCTTTCTTTTTCCGTTTTTTCGAAAGGTAGGTTAAATCTCTAAGATTCTACATCAGCAGATGAAGAAAACCATAAGTTTATCAAATATGCTAGAGTTTATCAAAGAGTGAATTCCACTTTTTACCTCGTATTTCTGCATTTGTGACACTAATTGCCCCGTTGAATAAAAAATCATCTACATTATGCATTTTAGAATATTTGGACCCTCGATTTCTGGTGCGTATTCATTGGGCAAGCTGTGAGGTGATTACCTACTTTCAAAAATATCAATACGGGAACAAGGAATGGAGCAATTGGATAAGAGATGTATGGACATAATGGTAGATGATGACCTCCGATATTTACACATTTTATCGCACCACATTAACGAAATACGCCAATCCTACCTAACAACAACGAATAAAATGCTAAATTGGCGCAAAATCATGTTTAAAGACTCATTTTTGTAAAAGTTTCACTAAATGGAGTAATATGTGTCACAAATGCGCAACTATAGGGCAAAGTGAAATCTCTTATCAAAATAATGCAGATCACCTTACTACTACTTCCATCCAAAATACGCGTATTCGACGACCATAAAAATTGAGCCAAAATCTGATTATATTATATTTAATTAGCACGTTGATTCGTATTGAAAAGCACTTCCAATGATGTTAAGTTCAACAAACATATATTTGAGTAATTCGAACGAGTCGTAAACAGGGCCTTATCGACGAGTAGACAAATCCTACGCACAACCTATACAGTACACATGTCCTCCCCTCAACATGAAACATAGCTTCACATTTACGACTGGCATAAAGCATTACACACAGGACTACGTAAAGCTGAAGACAGGATCATATATCTCAGTACAAAAGAAAAGAAAGGCCAAAGTTTTCTACCATGCATTCAGATCAAGAAAGCCAACAGCTTCAACTAAAGGTTTTTGCTTCCATAGCTCCGCAAACCATAAAGCCTCATCGCCGGTCCTCATCTAGAAGGGGTATCAAGCCAGTGTGCAATCTCATAAAAATCCGTGTTTGACATGCTACTCCCAGATAGCCGGGGGACCAAATAAAGCAACCATGCAATGCAATGCATGCTCATGCATCCTCGATCTCTAGGCCAGCCAGCTACTGATCACCTAGAGTTAACACGAGACACGTACGGGTAGATGCATGAGAGATAGCCGGAAGATTATTGTCCTTTACTCTTTCTCACTTCTAGCTTATTTCTGTCCAAAGGAGACACAGCACTGCATCTATTGCTAATCAGCAACATGTTCGTGTACGTGTGCGTGCATGTAAGCACATGACAGGCATACCCTACTCCGAGATTTTTTTGAAGGCTCCACTACTATAGCTAAGCTACCCCGAGATTTGGATCTAGAACTATAGATATGTGTGTAGAGTCTCAAGCTGTCGAAGTGAAGGAGTTGAGTGTTTGTAAAATAAGGACGAACACGCATGGTAGTGCACAGTGTACATTGGCATGCAATTCTTCCGTTTGGGGCGTGGTTGTGTCTGTCAGATCTTTGCTTCGATCGGTCACTAGGTTGAATCTTCAACCATTTGAGGGTTGGGAGATGGATATATGTCTAAGGCTCTAAGCTAGCTAGCGAGCTAGGTTATGGAGTGGTTAGTCATTCGCTAGTAATGGCAATGCAAGAATCCTGATGGAACTTTTGAGTAGTTCAATCAGTGGTCATATCTAGACAGAACATCAAATCAAATTAATGTGATCAAATGACGACACTATATGTATATGTGGATTTGTCAACACATGGTTTTTGTACAGTGACATGGAGAAATAACCAAATTAAGAAACTGTAAGAAGTGGCAGCTAACATGAGGAAAGACAAATGAATTGGGGAAAGATCCTAGTTTTATGGATGGAGATGTGTATGTGCACCAGAACTGGCATACATACCAAATTGGGAAGCTCCTGAAATAACCGTGCTATGGAAACTGCTGAAATTTTGAAGAGATGACAGTACATGACAAGTGATGTTCTTACCTTCTTCTTGTAGGTTTCAGTCTGCGTGGTGATCACATGATACTGCAAAATCAAAACGACAAGAATCAAGAAATAGGAAATAGAAGTGTAGAATGCAAGAAAGAGGAATTAAGATGTTATTTTATACTCCGTATGTTATACAGTACATGCACATGAGATGAAATCGAAGAAGAAAACCCAAACCATATCTTTGAAACCAATAAAATCAGTCACTTGTTAATTCTCTCTATTCTTAGAGATGAACAACGCATATAGATCTACCGAGGAGCATGAAATATGAACGGCAGATCAGTGAGCAGAACAGACAGATCTACTAGCTAGAAATCGAAGCCCGATACGATTAATTAATCGGCTGCCTAGGGTTTGTGCGTGCATACCTTCCTCTGGCGAACCTCCTTGAGAGCGGCGTCGACATTTTGCTCAAGGCCGCGCAGCTCATCGAACTCCAGCACGTCCAGATCTTCACCCATCCTTTGCCTGCGGTACATATATATATTCGATTTTCAACATCAAATCACTCTAGCTTACTTGTTCGAGGATCATCCCCTTGAAAGAATCTTTCAGAAAAGAAAGAGGAAAAGAGGGAAATAAGTGAATGACCTGATCTCGGTGCGCAGGTTCCGGTTGATGTCCTTGAGATGGCTGAGAGTGCGCTGCATATTCTGCGACGAGATCGATCCAAACCAAAACAAACAGGAATCAGCGAACTCAAAGAAGCGATGGAGGACTGGAACATATCAGATCTTATGTCGAATCACACGAAAGAGAGAAATCGATTACAGCTGGCCTAACAGGCAAAAAGGGGAAGGGGGAGTGTTTTAGCTAAAGAAAAAGATCAAAGATCGAAAGAGAGCCGGATGGAGGCAAGAAGAAGAAGCACGAACCTCATACTGCTCGGTCCACAGGCTGGTCCCGAGGGCCTGCTGGTAGCGGTCAAAGATCCCCTTGATGCTGCAGGGCAGAGGAGGAAGAAGAAGCACAAGAAGCTTAGAGAGCTAGCAAACAGCTACCGCGAATCAAGCAAGCGGCGAGGGAATTGGTTAACCAAGAGATATGGATGGACGCAGATTGTACGTACTCGGAGCCGGAGCTGATGAACTCGTGGTACTTGCCGGTGGAGGAGAACATGATGATGGCGACCTGCGCGTCGCAGAGCACGGTGAGCTCCTTGGCCTTCTTCATGATGCCCGACCGGCGCTTGGAGTAGGTCACCTGCCGGTTGGTCGCGTTCTCGATCCGCTTGATCTCGATCTTGCCCCGCCCCATCGCTCCACCACCCTCCCAATTCACCTCCAATCCAGCAATCGTGGGCGCGAGCTGGCTAGCTAGCTAGATCGACCGGCGCGACGCGACGACGGGGAAGAAGAAGAAGAAATGGGGAAGGAGAAGGAGGCGAGCTTCCTCTCTTCAGCTAGTTTAGTAAAGGAGGAGTGGGAGGAGGTGGTGGTGGCGAGTGGCTGTGTGGACATTTTGGGGTGGTGAGGACGGAGGTGGTGGGTGGCAATGGAGGGGGACGGTTGCCGAATCCGTGAAAGGCGTGGGGCGGCGTGCCAGCGGCAGCAGCAGCCCTGCCCGAACGCGACGACGACGCGCGTCTGGTTCTTGTGTGCGTCCGTCCGGGCCGTGGTTTTGAGCGCCGGGTGCAGGCGTTTGCCCCGGGGGTATTGTGGTGTGCCGGCCGGGGCGGTGTGGCAGCGATCGGCACAACGGTTAGCACGGTTCGGGCACTGCTATCATCATTGCTTTGCTAGCTTGCCTATCTCGACTCCACGCACGCGTATGCAGGAAGAGACAATGGCTTACCTACCATTCTCTCATTCTGTTCTTCAAAGAAAAAACTATCTCATCTAGCATGCATATATTACTTATCGCTATTTTGGATATATCTAGATACATTTTATGTACAGAGACACATCGGACTCTGCGATAACTATTATGAAATGAAGGAGAAAGGTCCATTAGTCCAAAATTAGTTTTGTGATCCTCAAGTTAATTGCTTTAAGATTCAGGTTTAGAATGCATTTTGTTTCTAAGGAAAGAAGCTTGAAATTCAGTTTTTCGTAAAATAGTCGCCTTTGTTGAGCAAGTACTCTCCCCTAGGGTGTCATGTGGGATCCTACCCAAGTTCCACATTACATCGACTTTGTTCAGTAAGTACTCTCTCCTAGGGTGTCAAGTGGTATCCTACTAAGTCCCACATTACTCCCTCCTAGCTAAGATATGTACACTGCATATAAGTTTCCATAAGTCAAACGACGTAAAGTTTGACCAAGTATGTTGGTAAGGGCAGTAAGGGCGGCGCTATGACGTTCTACTAGCGAGGATGAGCTCCCGCGAGCCCCACGGCGACGCGGGCGACCCGGACGGCCCCAAGCTCGGCCAAGCGCCGGCGGTCTCCTTCAACCTCGCCAACCCTAGGACTAGCCACCTCCCACCCGCCGGCGACCCCTCCCTCCTGGAGCTCGACGCTGGTGCGCCCTCCTGGCCGGCCGGTGCGCAGGGTTTCCTCTCGGCGCGGACGCCGCGCGCCCTCGCCCTCAACCCGCAGGCCCTGCCACCGCCGTTCACCACCCCTAGAGACTGCTTCCTCCAGTTTGCCCTCCAAAACTTCCGCACTCCGGTATGTACTCCGGTCGCCCTTGGTTCGCCGTTGTTTGCACCGTCGCCGGTGCATATCGCGGTGCGCCATGAGCACCGCAACCCTTCTCTTCCTCCTCAGTCTTTGTTATGCTTCAGTTTTGGCTAGGCTCCGCTTTCGAGCGTCTTGCTGTTTTTGAGGTCGGTCCCAACATTTTCTGACTTGTCGTTGCCTCCCGAGAGTTTGCTTCGTTTCTTGCTACGCCAGATGGTCTCCGCCATGGAAAGCTTGTTGCTCTGTTCTCCGTCCCGCTAGCTTCGGATGCTCTGCCTGTCACTGGGCCGCTTCTTGGGCCTCTGCCCCCTCCCGTGACCACCAGGACGCCACACCCTGCCATCTCTGTTACTGGGCCTACTGACCCACTGGCGCAACCCAGGTATGGACTGGCCCCTGGCTCCTCTTGGTCAACGAGCGGCAACCGTGTGCCCTAATCCATCCATGGTTCCCCTCCCTTCCAGGAGAAACCGCCGCCTGCCGCTCTGCCTCTCCCTCCTCTCTCCTGGCATTTTGCCTGCGCCTCCCGGCCCGATGCCATGGCCCGTGCCCTACCCCTGCATCCCTCCCCGTGACCAACCTCCTTATCCCTCTCCCCCCCCCCCGCCTGGAGCCTCTCCCTAACCCCGGCTCGCCTCCTGCAACCTTCCTCCTTTCGAATGGGTAGCCTCGGTCCGGCCAATTTTCCCCTTTGGGAGCTCTTGGAGCTCGAGCTGCCATGGATGGCCCCCCTCCACCGTCCTACTCTCAGGTGGCCTCCTCCCCTTGTAAACCCTCTCCGCTGCGCCCAAAACACACCCCACCTTCTCTCAGCCACCTCTCTCGGTGTTGCCACCGCTATCTCTCCACCGACCACCTCGTCGCCACGTGCCACGATCCGGTCTGCTACCGGCGCTGCCGCCACTCCAACCACCGCGAGAACGCCTGTAAGCTCCCTCCCTTCTCCTTCTCTGCTCCTTCCTCCCCTATCTCTTTCTCCCCTTCTCAGTCCCCTACTCTCCTTTGCCAGGTTCCTCATGGACGTCGTCGGAGATGGTGCGGGCCGGGGTGTTGCGGCCCCTTGTTCTGCAACCTGTGCTTTGGCCAGGACCACCACCGCTCGATCTGTCGCCTAGTTTTGCCGGCGGCCGTTGCTGCTACTGCTCCCGCCGTGTTCCCTGCGGCTGATGACAATGAAGAGGAAGAGGACCATGAGGAGTTGATCTTCGAGGATGGTATCGACGGTGGCGCGGCAGCCCTGCCGGATGCCACGACGGATGATTTCCTTCCTCTGCCTCCAGCTGAGGTGAAGGACGAGGAGCACTTCCTCCCTATCGTCGATGCTGCGGATTTCTTGGCCGCCCCTGGCCAGGAAAGTGAGGCTCCTTCTTCCGACGGGGCTGAGGACTCTGTGTACCTGCAAGAGCCGGTACGCCCTGACCATGTGGACGTGTTCATGCGCTTCGTCAACCTAAGGCATTTCGACCACATGGCCTACGCCTGCATCAACCCCACCACCGTCCCTGCTATCGAAGACCCCGATGCTTTCATCCACCGAGCTGCCGACCTTGGCTGCGACCCGCACCACGTCACCCTCGTTCCCTCGGCGGCCGGCTCCACGTCGCCGTTTTCACCACCGACGGGGACTGTGAGCACGCCGTCGCCAACGGCCCCTTCCTAGGCCGTGAGGCCTCTGTCTACTTCCGGAGGCTTGATGAGACCGATCAGCGCTTTGTCTTCGAGCACGAGGCCATGGCTGCCCTCTGCATCAGCCACATACCGTTTGGCAGCGACACCACATTACGCACTCCTCGGGGCCATACGCCAACCCCCACAACATCGACCCGGTCTGCCACACCGGGGTGGACTTCCAGGCCGTCCTCGTCACCATCAAAGCCGAGTCCATCACCGACATCCCTTTGAACCTTGCTGTCAAGAACTACTGCAGCATCAGCACCTTCAGCGAGGTTACCATCATCGGCTCGAAGACTTGGCTGCGGGCTCGGACAATTCCTTCCGGGCCGGATTTCGAAGCTATTCCCGATGCGCATCCTCTCGTTGGAGATGATGATGAACTGGTGGACCTGCCGGGAGGTACCGCTACCCGGAGATGATGGAGCTCCTGGGCGTGCCTCCACCAATGGTGCCTCACGGTGAGCCGCATGGTGATGCACCCGCCGCGTCCCTAGTGGACATGGCTCTCGCCAACGCCCTCCTCTCCCCTCTCGTCCGGGGGGGGCATCTCTCCAAGCCCATAAGTGTCTAAGTCAAGCTTCGGCTGGTTATTTCGATGTCCCGGTCGTCGGCTCTTCCAAGCAGCGCGCCTCCTTCCGCCTTCCGCTGCGCAAGGCGGACACTTCCCCTGGGAGCAAGGGTCTCATGGTGGCCAACTTTGTTACTGCCTCGGTGGGGCTGGTTGACCGCATTGCCCTTGTCGGGCCCTTGCGCCAGCCGGTCCTCTCAGTGCATGTCTTGGTTCGCAGCCTTGAGGTTGCGGCCGGGTGTCGGTGCCTTCGGCGGTGGCTGATGCTATCGTCAGGGATCCACCGGCCTGACCCAACGTGCCCACCTTCCTCCGCGGTGGCAAACGCAGAGGACCTGGCCTCGGACTCTCTCCGCCCAAGCAACGCCTCGCCTACGGCAACTCGCCGAGAGAATGAGGCCGCTTCGCCGGCTCGGTCCTTCGCCGGTGCAAGCCCTGGCTTTGGAGACCTCTCCAGTGGCAAAAACCCTCTGGTACTCCTCGCTGCCCTCAAGACAGCCTCGCCGTTGCTCCTGCCTCACCCGGGGTCGTATGTCTCCATTGTTGAGCGACCAATCGCTCGGAAGAAGAACCTCCTCGACGGAACTCGCTGCGGAACCCTCTCGCCGCCACGGTGAGTTATCGGCTGATGATCCGCTAGCCGTTGACATCGACGAGGACCGCGAGATTCCCGCAGAGGACATCACCGTGCTAGCCAAGGCATGTGACATCCCCCGTGCGTACCTTGGCCTAGCCCCGGCTCGGCTCGCGGTGATCTCGGCGTCCCATGATAGTTCTCTACCTCGGATCTCCGCTCCGTCGCCGTCCTTCCGTTTCTCCCGGGCTGCACTTCGGTCTTCTTAGTTATCAGCCAACGCTTACCTACTCTAGGCGTCTCTCTTGTGACCAGACTTGCCCCCGTTGGTTGGTTGTCTCGCACCGCAGCATGTTGGCTGCTTATTCATGCTCTGTAACCGGATATGTATCTTGCAAACTATGTCTCCTAGACCTGTGATGTTTGTTGGTCTTTGTAACGACTATTTAGTGGATACTTAGCTTAGGATCTGGCTCCCTACCTTTAAATTTGCTTTGCTTTCTCTGTCTGTCTACTTTTGGTGCATCTTTTTTTCCTCATGTTAAGCAAAATCATCCTTGATTGCTCGGAATGTTCGCGGGCTTGGTATGCGGCAAAGCGCGATGATGTCCGAGCGTGTGATTGACCTCGCTACCCAACCATCTTGCTTTTACAAGAAACTAAGCTCAATGACATCTCCTCCTTCCTCGCCTCGTCCTTCCTCCCGCCAAAGCTTCGATCCTTTGTCTTCAAACCTTCCACTGGCGCTTCCGGGGGTATCACTACTGCCTGGGACGACAGCCTCCTGCAACTTATCCACCACTCTATCGACGATTTCACGGTCACCACCACCTTCTCCTGTCGTTCCCATAGCTTCTCCTTCACTATCATCAATGTCTATGGACCATGTCTCCACGACCAAAAGCAGGATTTCCTCAACTCCCTGACCCAAATTTTTGTTGCGGTCTCTGGGCCGGCAGCTATCATGGGAGATTTCAACCTTATCCGGACCCGCGTGATAAGTCGAATGGTAATTTCAACTCTTCTGAGGCCAAAATTTTCAACGACTTCATCAACAACCTCGGCCTTCTGGAAATCCCGCTCCTCAACCGTCAGTCCTGGTCCAACCAGCAAGACGCTCCTATCCTGGCACGCCTGGATAGAGTCCTTGTCAACCCGGACTGGAGCCTCGCGCTGCCAGACTCCACGCTTACCTCTTCTGCTCGCCCCACTGATACGTCCAAAACGTATCTACTTTCCCGAACACTTTTGCTATTGTTTTGCCTCTCATTTGTGTATTTTGGATGCAACTAACACGGACTAACGCTGTTTTCAGCGAAGCTGTTCCGGTGTCTCGTTTTTGTGCGAAATCCAACTTTCGGGAAAAACCTCGGGATTTTGACGAAAGGGCCTATTTTCCCGAATACCGACGGAGCCGGAAGGACAAGTAAGGTGGAGGCCCGAGGGCCCCACACCATAGGGCGGCGCGGCCCGGGGGGCCGCGCGGCCTGTGGTGTGGCCCCCTCGGCTGGCCTCCGACGCCCTCCTTCGGACTACTTATTCGCCTCGACCTAAAAACGCACGGGGAGAAGTTGAAGTCGCCAGAAACCCTCCAGAACGCCGCCACATCGCGAAACTCCGTCTCGGGAGCCAGAAGTCTCCGTTCTGGCACTCCGCCGGGACGGGGAATTGGAGGAGATCATCACCGCCATCACCGCCAACGCCTCTCCATCAACCAGCAATGTTTCCCCCATCCATGTGTGAGTAATTCCCCCGCTGTAGGCCGAAGGGGATGGTAGGGATTGGATGAGATTGGTCATGTAATAGCATAAGATTGTTAGGGCATAGTGCCTAGTGTCCAGTAGATGGTACTTTTATGATATTGTTGCAACTTGTTATGCTTAATGCTTGTCACTAGGGCCCGAGTGCCATGATCTCAGATCTGAACATGTTATTATTTCATCATGATATTCATTGTTTATGGTCTTACCTGCAAGTTGTATACACATGTCGTTGTCCGGAACCAATGGCCCCGAAGTGACGAAATCGGGACAACCGGAGGGAATGGTAGCGATGTGAGGATCACATGTGTTCACGGAGTGTTAATGCTTTGCTCCGGTACTCTATTAAAAGGAGTACCTTAATATCCAGTAGTTTCCCTTGAGGCCCGGCTGCCACCTGGCTGGTAGGACAAAAGATGTTGTGCAAGTTTCTCATTGCGAGCACGTACGACTATAATTGGAACACATGCCTATTGATTGATTAGTACTTGGACACCGTTTTATTATTATCTGCAAATGTCCTGCTATGATTGTTACATGAGTTTCTCTCATCCATGCAACGCCCGTCATCCGTCCCCGTGCCTACAGTATTTTAATCCTGCTGTTTACTAAAATTACTACTGCTGTCTTTGTTACTCTGCTGCTGTGTTATTTCACTACTGCTATTGCTATAAAGCTGTTACTATCGATAAACTCTTGCGAGCAAGTCTGTTTCCAGGTGCAGCTGAATTGACAACTCCGCTTGTTAAGGCTTTCAAGTGTTCTTTGTCTCCCCTTGTGTCGAATCAATAAATTGGGTAATACTTCCCTCGAAGACTCGTTGCGATCCCCTATACTTGTGGGTCATCAAGACTATTTTCCGGCGCCGTTGCCGGGGAGCATAGCTTTATTTGGAAGTTCACTTGGATTGATATTGTTCGCTGCAAATTCTCCATCATGGGTAAAACTCGCGATACTAAGGTCGCCATATTACCATCCACTACAAGAAAAGGTACAACTCCGAGTACCTCTGCTGCTCTTGATTCACCATCTGTGATTGATAAACTTGTTTCACCGCCACATGCTTCAAATGCTGGTACTTCTGCTGAATCTGAAAACTCTCATAATATTGATAATATTTCTGCTGTGCTTGATGATAGTGGTTCATTGGAAACTTTTCTAGATGCTTCCATTGCTAGATCTAGACAAATTGAAAATACTGAAACTCCTGATGTTACTACACCTGTTAATTCACCTGAACTTGAATACTCTAGTGATGTTCTTGATGAAGATTATGTGGAACTTGATGATGATTTTATTGAAAAATGCAATGCTACTACTGATGCAAGAAAAATTAAAAAGTTGCTTGCAGAACATACTTCATTAGATATAAAGCTGTCTCCTGATCCTAAATTTGCCACATCTCCTATAAATATTACGGATAAAGATTATGATTTTTCTCTTGATCTATCTCATATAGCTATTGTTGAGAAAACACCTTTTTGTGGTACTGAAAAAGAAAGTCGTTGTTGAACACATGACTGAGTTATCTACTTTGAGTAGCTTGTTTTCCGATGATGTTAAGAAGCGTACTTACTTTGTTGCTAAAATCTTTCCATTCTCATTAAAGGATGACGCTAAAACTTGGTATAATAGTTTGCCACCTAGCTCTATTAAAAGTCCAAAAGAATTGCTTGCTTGTTTTCTTTCGGAAATACTTTCCTGCTAGTGCTCAACATGCTTGCTTTGCGGAGAGTTTATAATTTTGATCAAGGAGATGAAGAGAAATTGCCTGAGGCTTGGGCAAGATTTTGCTCTCTTATTAGAGCTCTGCCCGACCATGATTTGGAAAAGCATGATTTACTTGATATATTTTATAGTGGACTAACCATTGAGTCTAGGGCATACCTGGATAGTTGTGCTGGTTGTGTTTTCGGAAAAGAACTCCAGGACGACGCTGAAGAATTATTGGCTAAAATAGGCCGGAATTATGATGATTGGACTACGCCTGAACCAACTCCAACGCCAATAGTGAAGAAGAGGGGTTTAATTAAATTGAATGATGAAGATATGAGGGAAGCCAAGAAGTCTCTCAAGGAGAAAGGTATTAAATGCGAAGATGTGAAGAATCTACCTCCCATAGAAGATATATGTGAGATAATTCCCCCTTCATCCATGGTTGAGGTAAACTCCCTTCAACGCTTTACTAGAGAAGATATTCCGTATTCAAAACCTCCTGCGCAATGCTTAGATGAGTTTGATAATTATATTGTTAAGCAAGAAAATTTTAATATGAGGGTAGAGAATCATTTAATGGAAAATTCTCAAGCTATTAGTGAATTGCATGATATTGTGGAGAGAACCTCCAATGATGTTAAGATGCTTGTTAAACATTTTCATATGGTTCAAACTCAAATTGATCAACTCACTAAAGTGCAAAATGACTTGTTAGGAAATAATGCTAAAGAAAAACATGCTTATGAAGTAACAACTAGAGGTGGTGTCTCTACCCAGGATCCTCCGTATCCTGAAGGGCATCCCAAAAGAATTGAACAAGATTCTCAACGCATTGAACCTAGAGCTCCATCTAAGAAAAAGAAGAAGAAACATAAAAATGTTGTAGAATCCTCCGAACCTGCTAATGATCCTAATAGTATTTCTATTTCTGATGCTGAAACTGAAAGTGGTAATGAACATGATAAAGATAATGATAAGAATGATACTCCCGATAAAGAAGAGGTTGAAGAAGAACCCGAAAAGCATGCTAAAAATAAAAAGTATACTAAAGAAGATTTTATTGCTTGAGAAACATGGTAATGAAAGAGAACCTTGGGTGCAAAAGCAAATGCCTTTTCCTGCTAAGAAACTAAAATCAAAGGAAGAAGAACACTATAATAAATTCCGTGATTGGATGAAACCTTTATTCTTGCAAATCCCTTTGACTGATGCTATTAAATTGCCTCCTTATTCAAAGTATATGAAAGATATTGTTACTAACAAAAGGAAAATCCCCAATGAGGAAATTTCCACTATGCTTGCTAATTACTCTTTCAATGGCAAAGTTCCAAAGAAGTTGGGCGACCCAGGTATACCTACTATTCCTTGTTCTATTAAGAATAATTATGTTAAAACTGCTCTATGTGATTTGGGAGCAGGTGTTAGTGTTATGCCTTTTTCTCTTTATAAGGGACTTTACTTAGACAAGTTGATACCTACTGATATATCTTTGCAAATGGCTGATAAATCTACTGCTATTCCTGTTGGTATATGTGAGGATGTTCCTGTTCAAGTTACTAATAACTGCTTGATATTAACTGATTTTGTTGTGTTGGAAATGCATGAAGATGATAATATGTCTATTATTCTTGGGAGACCTTTTCTTAACACCGCAGGGGCTGTTATTGATTGCAATAAAGGAAAGGTTACTTTCAATGTTGATGATAAGGAACACACCGTCTATTTCCCCAAGAGGATTGAAAAAGCATGCGGAGTTAATACTATTTCTAATGTGAGAACTATCAAAGTGGGAACTATTGATTGTCCTATATATGAGCCTAAAGAAGAATATCAAACTCTTGTGATTGGATCCATATCAATACAATTCAAGGTAACATGATTGATTTGAGGTTTATTTCTTCTTATGCTATGTAAAATTTATTTGGTGGCAAGACTTGATCAACCTTGTTAACAAATACTTTTTATATGCATAGAGGAGGTAAACAACATATCTTTCTTCCTCCACTTATTTTACTTACTGTAGCAATACATTTGTATCTTTACTTTATTGCATTATGGTGCTAAGTAAAGTCTCTAATAGAAGGTTGATGCTAGATTTGGATTTCTGCGCAGAACCAGATTTCTTGCTGTCACGAATCTGGGCCTAATTCTCTGTAGGTAACTCAGAAAATTATGCCAATTTAGGTGAGTGATCCTCAGATATGTACGCAACTTTCATTAGTTTTGAGTTTTCTGATTTTAGCAACGGAAGTACCTCTTTAAAATTCGTCTTTACTGGCTGTTCTGTTTTGGCAGATTCTGTTTCTGTTTTTTGCATTGTCTCTTGTGGACTTTAAGCAAGGCTTTCTAGACGTGGAGAGCTGTAGCTAATGTTTTATTGAGTTCTTGCAATGTGTCACTACAGGACTAAAGTGGATTAAAGTTTTTGAGTACTAACCCCTCTAATGAAGTTTATGAGAAGTTTGGTGTGGCAGAAGTTTTTAAGGGTCAAGAGAGAAGGGTGATATAATGTGATCAAGAAGAGCCAAAAGCCTAAGCTTGGGGGGAGGTATACCGGCATCACTCATTATTTGCATATTATGGTTGCTGGATACTTGCACATACTTGTTTAGTCTCTTTGAGTGGTTTTCTAATGAGAGGGAGATGATATTTGGGGAAGTGCTGCCTGAAAACAGATTCTGGACTGTTACTAGAAAAATTCGTGCGCACAGCCAGAACGTTATTTTGAGTTGCCAATTTTTGTGCAGGTTCCCCAGGTTGTTATATAACTTTCATTAGTTGAACACTTTTCGAACTGAGCAACGTAAGATTTTTGTAAAAATCGATTTCTGTACTGCTGTCAGGTTTTGGCAGATTTCTGCCATTTCGCTTTTCTGTGTTTCTTTTAGTTTGCTATTTCTTGTTCTTGCTCTGTTTCTTTTCTAAAACACAAAAAGACCAAAAATATTTCTGTTATTTCTCTTCATCATTTGTTTATCTTGGTTTCTTGCATTTGTTTCGCTTTATTTGCTATTGCTAGTTTGCTATAAGAAAACCCAAAAAGATTTTGCTTTGTTTGCTTGTTTCCTTTTGTTCTTATTCTCAAATTCGAAAACACCAAAAATATTTGCTGTTCTTCTTTGGTTTGTAAAGTTCATTATGAGTTCAATGGTCTTCGGTGGCTGGAGCGTGGTTTTCATTTCATATTATCCAAGCTGCACAAGTGAAAAGGCAATAATGACGATCTACGACAATCTGATTGTGGTGAGAGGCTGGTATGAACTCTATTTGTTTTCATTTTTGTACATATACTCATCCATGTGAGCATGCTTAGTTGGTTCATGTGAGGTATATGTTATTTAAGGAAGTCTTGTAGTTCATGATCTCTCATGTTTAGCTCCAATTTATTAATATGAGTAGCATGTCATGGATGTTTGCTTGCATTGTTTTATTCATAAGTTAGTATGGCATTGTGGTATCCTCCTCTGAATAATTCATTTATATCGACTTGGCACATGCTCACGCATGCATATGACTGAACAAGAGTCAATTAAGCCTCAATGATTTACATTGCTTCAGAGTTCTTGTATCACTTTTATGCCTCAGTTAATTTATTTTGCCGCAAGCATGATTATGACAGTTATTGCTCTCTTGATTTTTAGCTCCCTAGTCTTTTGCTAGCCTTCACTTGTACTGAGCAGGAACGCTGCTCGTGCCTCCAAACACATGAAAACCAAGTTATTCCAGAGTGTCCACCATAAATACCTATGCATGGCATTTCAAACCATTCCAAGTAAATTCTCATGCGCTACCTTTGAAATCTTCTAAATGCTTCTTAATTTGTGTTTATGTTTCATAGCTCATGAGGAAGTATGTGGTGTTTAGCTTTCAACCTTGTCATTTACTTTTGACGGACTCTCATATGGAATAGTGGCATATCCGCTTATCCAATAATTTTGCAAAAAGAGCCGGCAATGGGATTCCCAGTCCCGAATTAATTAACTTAAATAGACACTCCTCCATGGTTTGTGATTGTTGGACGGCACCCGAAGGATTCGGTTAGCCATGGCTTGTGTAAGCAAAGGTTGGGGGGAGTGTCATCATCATAATAAAACTAAACTAAAAAGGCACTCCTTCATGGTATGAGATTGTTGGCAGGCACCCGAGGATTCGGTTAGCCATGGTTTGTGTAAGAAAGGTTGGAAGGAGTGCCACATAAAAATGCAAATAATTCATGGGAGCCGCTCTTGAAAGTCCGGTTGGCGAGGTAGTTGGTGTACCCATTACCATTCGTTGACAACAACAAACACCTCTCAAAATAATTTTACTCCTGCTTTACAAATGAAAAGCTCTAGCGCATGTTTAATCCTCGCTTCCCTCTGCGAAGGGTCAATCTTTTACTTTTATGTTGTGTCTCCATCCTTTCTTTGAGCACTTTCTTGAGAGCACAACTTGTCATTCTTAGTATAATATGCTTGTCTCAAAATATGATTGATTGTGGTATAACTTTGATGCCTTTATCTTTGACAATCACTACTTCTAGTTTTTCTATGAACTCCGAGAGGTGCCCGGGCATTTATGTTTTGCCAATCAAATACGAGCAAGCGAGATACCACTTTATCATACTCTCTTATGAACATTGCAATCCTGCTTATATACATGATTCATGATGCTTATTATTAATTGTTGGTACCTCTTCATGATTGACATAGCTGTTAGATGATCTTATTTGCATGTACCTTATTATGAACTTGCTCAAGTATTAGCCATATCATGAGAATATATACATCATATGAGCAAATGTGTTCGTGAAAGTTCTTTTATCGCTCAGTTCTTAAACTGAATTGCTTGAGGACAAGCAATAAGCTAAGCTTGGGGGGAGTTGATACGTCCAAAACGTATCTACTTTCCCGAACCCTTTTGCTATTGTTTTGCCTCTAATTTGTGTATTTTGGATGCAACTAACACGGACTAACGCTGTTTTCAGCAGAACTGTTCTGGTGTCTCGTTTTTGTGCAGAAATCCAACTTTCAGGAAAAACCTCGGGATTTTGACGAAAGGGCCTATTTTCCCAGAATACTGACGGAGCCAGAAGGACAAGTAAGGTGGAGGCCCGAGGGCCCCACACCATAGGGCGGCGCGGCCCGGGGGGGCCCGCGCGGCCCTGTGGTGTGGCCCCCTCGGCTGGCCTCCGACGCCCCCCTTCGGACTACTTATTCGCCTCGACCTAAAAACGCACGGGGAGAAGTCGAAGTCGCCAGAAACCCTCCGAACGCCGCCACATCGCGAAACTCCGTCTCGGGAGCCAGAAGTCTCCGTTCTGGCACTCCGCCGGGACGGGGAATTGGAGGAGATCATCACCGCCATCACCGCCAACGCCTCTCCATCAACCAGCAATGTTTCCCTCATCCATGTGTGAGTAATTCCCCCGCTGTGGGCCGAAGGGGATGGTAGGGATTGGATGAGATTGGTCATGTAATAGCATAAGATTGTTAGGGCATAGTGCCTAGTGTCCGTAGATGGTACTTTTATGATATTGTTGCAACTTGTTATGCTTAATGCTTGTCACTAGGGCCCGAGTGCCATGATCTCAGATCTGAACATGTTATTATTTCATCATGATATTCATTGTTTATGGTCTTATCTGCAAGTTGTATACACATGTCGTTGTCCGGAACCAATGGCCCCAAAGTGACGAAATCGGGACAACCGGAGGGAATGGTAGCGATGTGAGGATCACATGTGTTCACGGAGTGTTAATGCTTTGCTCCGGTACTCTATTAAAAGGAGTACCTTAATATCCAGTAGTTTCCCTTGAGGCCCGGCTGCCACCGGCTGGTAGGACAAAAGATGTTGTGCAAGTTTCTCATTGCGAGCACGTACGACTATAATTGGAACACATGCCTATTGATTGATTAGTACTTGGACACCGTTTTATTATTATCTGCAAATGTCCTGCTATGATTGTTACATGAGTTTCTCTCATCCATGCAACGCCCGTCATCCGTCCCCGTGCCTACAGTATTTTAATCCTGCTGTTTACTAAAATTACTACTGCTGTCTTTGTTACTCTGCTGCCGTTATTTCACTACTGCTACTGCTATAAAACTGTTACTACTGATAAACTCTTGCGAGCAAGTCTGTTTCCAGGTGCAGCTGAATTGACAACTCCGCTGTTAAGGCTTTCAAGTGTTCTTTGTCTCCCCTTGTGTCGAATCAATAAATTGGATAATACTTCCCTCGAAGACTGTTGCGATCCCCTATACTTGTGGGTCATCAGCAAGCTTCACCTCCTTCTTCTTCTCGGTGATGAGGAGCTTGGTATCCAATGTCTTCATCGTCAATGCCTCCTTGGACTTCATGAGTTGATCCAACTTCTCCTTGAAGCTAGCTGCTTCGCCTTCTACCTTCAACTTCTCCTTGGCTTTCCTGGAGCCCTCGGGCTTGCCTTTGTTTCTTGCACTCGTCCGCTTCATCATCCATGCTGAGCATTGCTTCCTTCTTGCACTTTGGTTCATTGTCCCTCAACCACTTAGGAAGATGTTGAAGCAAGGAAAAGCAATGTTGGAACTAAAATTCCTTGTGCTTGGAGCCAGCCATGTCTTTGTACCTCATTTGAGCATACTTGGGCTGCACAACAACAAAATTAATGTGATGTTTGCACATCATCAACACATAGTATGGATAGCAACAAACTTGAAAAACTTACATAGTCCTGCGGCACGCATCCACTAGGGGGGTTGTCGGCAACTTGGTCCATGGCAGCACTCCATAGAGAACAAGCTAGTTTGATGGTGTTCCACCAGCCTTCAAGGGAGCGGTAGGATCTGTCGGCCATACTCTTGGTGCGAGGCTTCAGCTGGTGGTAGAGATCCTCGATGCGCTGCCAATAGCGTTTGCCGGCTTTGTCCACTCCGGTGCACGCATCCATCCCCACCCTACCCCAAGCACGGACCAAGTTCACGTCTTCAATCTCGGTGTAGTTCGAGGTGCGTGGCTTCGGCGGCGCGGAAGAACCGGCGGCAGCTGGGTCAACCTCAACCACCTCCTCATCATCGACCGCTTCGTCACCCTCACCCTCCTCCTCCTCCTCGGCATAATCATCAATCCCTTCGACATTGTCCTCCCCATCGAACGCATCGATGCCGGCATCCAAGTCCATCGAGGAATCGTTGAGCATGTCCATGCACGATGTTGTGAACTCAACATCGAACACCTTGTCTACGTCCATGGAGGGTGGCGACGGCGCGGGCATCACCGCGTATGGAACGGAGGGAGGATGGGTCGTGGCCTTGGAGGGCGGTGGAGGCGTGAGGCTGATGCGGCTAACTGCCTTTGTCTTCACCTTGCTCGGCGGGGCACCCCTCGGCCCGGCCGGCTTCGTCTTCGTCCTGCTCCGCTTCTTGGCAGCTCCAGCAGTCACAGCCGGCGGAGCTGTGGTCGCCGCAGGGGCTTCGAAGAACTGCTTCGGGATCCTCTTCCTCTTCAACGGGATGGTGGCGGAGATCATGGCTGACATGTCGCCGGCGTTTGGCGGACCTCCGACGGGGACATCAACCACCGCGGGCGAAGGTGGTGCACCGCCGGCGGTCGGTGGTCCTTGCGAGGGATTCATGGCATCGAGATCCGGCCGCGTCGTTGCCGGGAAGGGCGGGGCGGAGGAGATCGTGCGGCGGCGGTTGGGTTTCGCTGAAACCCTTCGCGCGCAGTGGAGGGGAGAACGGTGGTTTGGCCCTCTATTCCCCACCCCGCACAAGTAGGGGGCGAAGAACCGCCCCGTAGCCAAAACTGAAAAAATTCAATACGGGGGACTGTTTTACGGGGTTTGCTAGACGGCCGGGTAGAGCTCTACCCCGTATATCGGCGGTTATTTTACGGGGTTTGAGCCTTTTAGAGGGTCTGTTAGACTTGCTCTTAGTACGGAGTAGCTTTACTTTGATGTACGCAGACTATATGGTTTGTGTGTCTTGTAATGGAATCGGGAGAGAGATCTCCCTTTTTGCTCTAAAAAAACATCACACCAGTGTTCAGAAAAAAAATCAGTAAGAAAATTAATCCTGTCACCTGGTTCCCTCTCTTCCTTGCGTCCTTCAGTCTTCGGTTTCAGCATGCCAATAGTAGTCGAGCCGTTAACTTTTCCTTGTGCTTCTTCTTCGACAGTGACAAACCAACCGCCAAATCCAGTTATTATCGTACACGGCCGAACGCCTGCGCATGCAAAGCACCCTTCCCTGCTTGCCGTAGCTCCGCCGCTCTCGTTCCCCATTGGCTCAGGGCACAATCTCGCCTCGTGCTTATAGCAAACCACTAGCTCCGGTATTCAGGCCGCCGCCCTCCTCTTCACTCCAACGTCTTCTCGCCATGCTCGTCCACACTCCTGGCATCCATCGATTTAGCCTTATATTGCGGTGCAAGAATTGGCTGCGATCATGCAGATCAGATTGAAATGTAGCTAGTGTCTGCTAATTCAGTCCTTAAGCCGAAGCAACCATCCGCTACAAGGCATGTGATCTGCGGATTAAGCCATGAACATGCGAGTGGGAGATCAAGTGATCGTTACGGTGAAACCGGCCGAGGTCGGAGTATGGCGATGAAGTATCCCTTTTTCGTTTTCCATTTTATGTTTTTGATAAACGACGGCGGCGTATCTCGATGCGAAAATAAATATTCTTGTGTAGCTTGCAATCCCAGGCAGATGACTTGTTTGCGATCGTTCGTTGGCCACTCTCTGTTTTCCTTCCAAGTTCCAACTTGCGATCGGTATATATAGGTCACCGATTATTGGCATTAGCATCAGATTAACCAGCTAGCTCACTCAGGTGATCGACAGAAAGCTCGCAGCCTCAGGTACACACAGTACTTGATCGGTGTGCGCACACATCACATCAATGGCGATTACTGGCACCGAGGGGCGCGTCAGCGACAGCGGCGGCGACGAGAACATCATCCTGAACCCGGAGTTCGACAGCGGGCTGGACGGCTGGTCCGGGAGCGGGTGCAAGATCGAGCTGCACGACTCGCTGGACGACGGCAAGGTGCTCCCGGCGAGCGGCAAGTACTTCGTGGCGGCCACGGGGAGGACCGACACCTGGAACGGCGTCATGCAGGACGTCACGGCGCGGCTGCAGCGCAAGATGGCCTACGAGGTGGCCGCCACCGTGCGGCTCTCCGGCGCCAACGTCTCGCCGTGCGAGGTCCGCGCCACGCTCGCCGTGCAGACGGCCGACGGCAGGCAGCAGTACATCGGCGTCGGCAAGTACGTCGGAGTCTTTGTCGCCGGGTCACCGCGATCGGCATTGCACGGTGTCTTGGTATCTGACGGAGGATGTTGCCGTTGTGTTTTCTGGCTGCTGCAGGTTGCAGGCGTCAGACAAGGACTGGGCGCAGCTGCAGGGCAAGTTCCTGCTGAACAGCACCGTGGCCAAGGCCACCATCTACATCGAAGGGCCGAAGGCCGGCGTCGACCTGCTTCTCGACTGCTTGGTGGTGAAGCACGCCCAGAAGGCAACGCCGTCCCCGCCGCCGGACTTCGAGGTGAACGCCCTTCTGTTGTTAAGGATGAAGTTCGTATTGTACCAAACTTCAGTACGATGAAGTCCGTCAGATAAGCTTTCACGTTACTGTTGCACAAGTATATATCACTACCTGAATCCTATCCTTCTAACACCAAGCGTCAAGCATGCCTATGCACAGTACGTGCTGTCAGCTTAACGTAGTAACATATTCGCCCGGATCTTAAAGCATTGACAACTAAGGTCAACTCGTGGTCCAAGTTGTGATCATGCCATTCTTTTGTACAGAATCTGGTGTACGGTGCCAACATCATCGAGAACAGCAACCTCGACGACGGTCTCAACCCCTGGTTCCCGCTCGGCCCGTGCGCGCTCGCCGTCGGCGAAGGCTCGCCGCGCGTGCTCCCCGCCATGGCGCAGGAGTCCCTGGCGCTGGACGACGAGCCGCTCAACGGGAAGCACATCCACGTCACCAACCGCACGCAGACGTGGATGGGCCCCGCGCAGATCATCACCGACAAGCTCACCCTCCACGCCACGTACCAGGTCTCCGCCTGGGTCCGCGTCGCCGGTAAGATGAACGGCGCGCCGCAGAACATAAACATCGCCGTCCAAGTCGACAGCCAGTGGCTCAACGGCGGGCAGGTGCTGGCGCGCGACGAGCGGTGGTACGAGATCGGCGGCTCGTTCAGGGTGGAGACCAAGCCGGCGTCGCGCGTCATGGTGTACGTCCAGGGCCCGGACGCCGGCCTGGACCTCATGGTCGCCGGCTTGCAGGTGTTCCCGGTGGACCGGAAGGCCCGAGCCAAGCACCTGAAGAAGATCACCGACAAGGTGCGCAAGCGCGACGTGGTGGTGAAGCTGACGGGGGCCGACGGCGGCGTCGTCATGGCGACGGAGTGCGTGGAGGTGCGCGTGCGGCAGGTGTCCAACAGCTTCCCGCTGGGCGCGTGCATCATGCGCACCAACATGGACAACGAGGACTTCGTGGACTTCTTCACCAAGCACTTCAACTGGGGCGTGTTCGGGAACGAGCTCAAGTGGTACTGGACGGAGCCGCAGCGCGGGCAGGTGAGCTACGCCGACGCCGACGACCTCCTCAAGCTCTGCTCCGACAACGGGATGTGCGTGCGCGGCCACTGCATCTTCTGGGAGGTGGAGAACATGGTGCAACAGTGGGTGAAGACGCTCTCCGCCGACGACCTGTCCGCCGCCGTGAAGAGCCGAATCGACGGGCTGCTCACCCGGTACAAGGGCAAGTTCCGGCACTACGACGTGAACAACGAGATGCTGCACGGCTCCTTCTACCAGGACAAGCTGGGCAAGGACATCCGCGCCACCATGTTCAAGACGGCCGGCGAGCTGGACCCGGACGCGCTGCTCTTCGTCAACGACTACAACGTGGAGGGCATGTGCGACATCCGCGCCACGCCCGAGGCCTACATCCAGCAGATCATCGGCCTGCAGGAGCAGGGCGCGCCGGTGGGCGGCGTCGGCCTGCAGGGCCACGTCAGCAACCCGGTGGGCCCCGTCATCCGCTCCGTGCTGGACCGGCTCGCCGTGCTCGGCCTGCCGCTGTGGTTCACGGAGCTGGACGTGTCGGCGGCCAACGAGCACGTCCGCGCCGACGACCTGGAGGTGATGCTGCGGGAGGCCTACGCGCACCCGGCGGTGGAGGGCGTCATGCTCTGGGGCTTCTGGGAGCTCTTCATGAGCCGAGACGACGCGCACCTCGTCAACGCGGAGGGGGACATCAACGAGGCCGGCCGCCGCCTGCTGCAGCTCAAGAAGGAATGGCTCACGCACGCGCGGGGACACCCCGACGACAACGGGGAGTTCAGGTTCCGGGGCCATCACGGCGCATACACCGTCGACGTCGTCACGTCCACCGGAAAGATCTCCCAGGAGTTCACCGTCGACAAGGATGACTCGCCCATGGTGCTCGACATTAATGTGTGAGCGCGCGTCTGATCGATCCATCGATCGATCGGTATATAGCGGGAATGACATCCTACATACAATGCAAAATGATATATACTAGTACATGCCAATCTATGCCTGGATCGATGGCTAAGAACACATGTAATAAGGGACAATGAAATTCAAGTATTTATCATGATGTATGCACATAAATATGTGCTCTATACTGCAAAACCATGGTGTGTTCGTAAGAAACTAGCTAGTGGCTAATCAAATTCACAGATCGGTGCTTTGGAATATCCATTGCTAGTTGATAATGTTCCCCTCAGAATCTTAAAAACATGACTCAACCGTGCAAAATTAGATGGCCAAACCTAGCGGGAGTTCATCTCGTGGATGAGGGACTATCTATCCTTCATATCCTCATAAACATATAATCCTGAAACCTTAAATTAATTTTATCAGCGTTCGAACAGTCGTCGGTACTCAAAAATAAACTTTCATACGAGTGAACTGCTTTGTTTCGGGAAGGCGCATAACACGGCTGCTCTCTATGCCAAACTACATGATTTTGTGGAAGGCTAATTCCCTACATTTGGGTATTCCGGTACATTATAGGAGATTCACACAAAATACCAATGAAAACAAGTTGAGGATACATTCCAAAAAAAAAGGCTAAGTAGCTGGAAATAAATACTAGTATCTCTTCACCGAAGAATATTACTCATAAACTCGATACAAATTAATGTGCCACCTCTTTTTTTCCAATTTCCCAAAGAAGTATTCCATAGGTTGAATTATTTTCGATCAAAGTTCTTTTTTTTTGAAATTCATTCGGGTGGAAACCCGACCAATCTGCTATTATAACTGGAGTACAAAGAGACCCAAAGTGATACCAAGAATTACAAAGGGGTCAAAGATTACAAAGAGGACCCTAAAGAGAAAAACAGAAACGCGATCAAGTCCTCTATCTTCCTCCTCCAGATCGAGCTCCACCGACGGACTGCGACAACCTCTCCGGGGACACACCACTTGGAGACGAAGCACAGAAGAACCCCGTTGGTCGGAGCAGAGCAGCAGCGGAGCGACAGCCCGACGCCAAACAGCATCAGAGAGGAGCTCCACAACAAAGCCGCCACCGCCGTCAAGCCACTCCCACGAGAAAGCCACCACCATGGTGCTTGAACAAGCAAGAGAGAGACGCGGTCGCGACTATTACTGTGCCATCAGCAAGAAGAAGAAGCACAACTGCGTGGCATCTCCCGCCTCCTCGCCTCCACGGCCGGCCAGGCCGTAAGAGACCAAGCAGCTCACCCTCGTACCCATCTCCCTCGCCACCATGGTCGGCCAATGAGGCAGGGGCAATCTTCTCACCAGCAGACGACTCCTAGGCACCTTATCGAAGGGCGTAGCCATCGACGAGCTCCAGTCAAGATCCACCATGGATCTGGAGGGAGGTCGCCGGCGACGGGCCACCTGGTGTCGCGCCAGAGCACCAGAGAGGCACTCAGCCCTGCCACCTTGATGACCCACAAGTATAGGGGGTGTATCGTAGTATCTTCGATAAGTAAGAATGTCGATCCCAACGAGGAGCAGAAGGTGTTGACAAGCAGTTTTGATGAATGATTCACTGTAAATGCTCACAGACAAGTATTCGGGGGGTTTTGATGTAACAGTTGAATAAAGTACGAGTAAGTAAAGTGCGAGAGTAACAATTGCAGCGAGTGGCCCAATCCTTTTTAGCACAAAGGACAAGCCGGTTTGTTTACTTATAATGACCAAACGTTCTCGAGGACACACGGGATTTTAGTCTAGTGCTTTCGCTACATACGGCTAAATAATCTTCATTGTTTTGATAACTGTTGTGTGGGTGAACCTATGCTAATGTACCACCCTTCCTAGGACTAATACATACTTGTGATTATACCCCTTGCAAGCATCCGCAACTACAAGAAAGTAATTAAGAATAAATCTAACCACAGCCTTAAACTCTGAGATCCTGCTATCCCTCCTGCATCGATATACCAACGGGAGCTTATGTTTCTGTCACTCCGGCAACCCCGCAATTGGCAAACGAGTACAAGATGCATTCCCCTAGGCCCATAAAGGTGAAGTGTCATGTAGTCGACGTTCACATGACACCACTAGAAGAATAACACCACAACTTAAATATCATAACATTGAATATTACTCAACCATAGTTCACTACTAACAGTGAGACTTCACCCATGTCCTCAAGAACTAAACGAACTACTCACGAGACATCATATGGAACATGATCAGAGGTGATATGATGATGAATAACAATCTGAACATAAACCTTGGTCCAACGGTTTCACTCAATAGCATCAATAACAAGTAGAAATCAATACCGGGAGAGTTTCCCCTATCAAACAATCAAGATCAAACCCAAATTGCTACGGCGGTGACGATGTCCAGCGGTGGAGACGGCGGTGATGATGGTGGAGATGATGATGGTGGTGATGGAGATGATGTCCAGCTCGATGACGGTGACGATGGCGTCGATTTCCCCCTCCCGGAGGGAATTTCCCCGGCGGATCTCAGCCCGCCGGAGAGCTCTTTTCTCTCTGGTGTTCTCCGCCCCGCAGAGGCGGCTATAACTCTTCGTGAGGTACCCTCTGTGGCTTAGGTCTTCGGGACGAAGGATTTCGCGAAGAAAAGGAGGCGAAAGGGGCTGTGGGGCCCCCTCACCACAAGGTGGCGCGGCCAGGCCATGGGCCGCGCCGCCCTATGGTCTGGGCCCACCTTGGGTCCAACTGGCTCCCCCTTCTGGCTTCCTTCGTCATCTGGAAAAATAGGATTTTTGGTATAATTTCCTTCCACAGTTGATCTTCCAAAATATTGCGTTCTGACGGTGCTTTTTCCAGCAGAATCCTGGCTCCGGTGCTTGATCCTCCAATAATGATGAAACATGCAAAATAGATGAAATAACATAAGTATTATGTCCAAATATGAAATATATCAATGAATAACAGCAAATTATGATATAAAATAGTGATGCAAATTGGACGTATCAACTCCCCCCAAGCTTAGACTTCGCTTGTCCCCAAGCGAAACTGAACTCAGTAAACAGGACTACATGTTTATGGAGTGAAGAGTCGATAAATAAAATACGGACAAGAAGCATCATATTCATTCACACAAGACATTCTAGTAAACAACTTTCTCATATAACTCAACTCAGGTTATACTTATCTCATTGAGCAGCGCTCTCATGTTAAAGTTTATATTGCACAACTTGCATACTCAATCATAATAGTCTCCTCGTGATCATTGATAACTTGCAAAGCTATATTCATTCAGATAAAACTTGTACTAAACAAGGAAGAATAAAAGACATGATGAAGCAAATCACAATATAATGGTTTGATCACAACTACTCAAATGCTTGCTTGAGATGGAGGGAAATAGGTTTACTGACTCAACATAAAGTAAAAGACAGGCCCTTCGCAGAGGGAAGCAGTGATTAAATCATGTGCTAGAGCTTTTTCAGTTTTGAAATCATATAAAGAGAATAAAAATAATATTTTGAGAGGTGTTTGTTGTTGTCAACGACTGGTAGCGGGTAATCTAACCCCCTTGCCAGACAACCTTCAAAGAGCGGCTCCCATTTATTTTTATTTTGTGTGGCACTCCTTCCAACCTTTCTTTCACAAACCATGGCTAACCGAATCCTCGGGTGCCTGCCAACAATCTCATACCATGAAGGAGTGCCTTTTTATTTTAGTTTTATTATGATGACACTCCCCCAACCTTTGCTTACACAAGCCATGGCTAACCGAATCCTTCGGGTGCCGTCCATCAATCACATACCATGGAGGAGTGTCTATTTAGTTTAATTAATTTGGGACTGAGAATCCCATTGCCAGCTCTTTTTGCAAAATTATTGGATAAGCGGATGAAGCCACTAGTCCATTGGTGAAAGTTGCCCAACAAGATTGAAAGATAAAACACCACATACTTCCTCATGAGCTATAAAACATTGACACAAATAAGAGATAGTAAATTTTGAATTGTTTAAAGGTAGCACACGAAGTATTTACTTGGAATGGCAGAAAATACCATGTAGTAGGTAGGTATGGTGGACACAAATGGCATAGGTTTGGGTTAAGGTTTGGATGCACGAGAGTATTCCCTCTCAGTACAGGTCTTTGGCTAGCAAGGTTAATTAGCAAGCATAAGAGTTGAAGGAAACAAACAAATATACATGTGATAGAAATAATCATGCATCTTCCTTATAAGCACAAACAGTTTTAACTTCAGAATAATAAGCTATGAGCTAACAAGAAAGAAAGACAATGAAACAACTACATGTATTTCTCTTTTCTACTTAAACCTCAAAGTGTTGTTGCTATTGACCAATGCTAAGTTTGCCAAAACCAAATAGATTTATTCAATGCTCGCAAAGTGATACCAATACTATCAACAAGGTAAATCATATAATAGAGATTGCAAACTAAAATAAGATGTGCAATATATAAATGATAAGACTTCTCATTGATATTCCATAACGATAACTCACACCAAGGGATACATAGACAACCAACTAAAGGAGAGATACTTCCAAACTGCAACCCAATCTTATATGATAACTTCCCTACTCATGATATGACTCTACTTGACAATAAAAAGTAAAAGGTAGTGATGATGTGATACCGCGGCACTCCCCCAAGCTTGGAACAAACCAAGGGGATGCCAATACCGATGATGAATTACTCCTTCGGCGATGGTGGTGATGAATTCCTGACAAGCTTCTCAACAAGCTCCTGAAGCTCATCAATCTTGTACGTGAGGTTGCGAATCATCTCTGAATTGTGCTCGACGCGGTTAAGAAGTATGTCCGACAGCGAGTCCCAATTCTTGGAGTTATTTCCCCACTCTCCACCCTCAGGCTTCATCCTTCCTGCAGTGTTAGAACGATCTATATCCCAATTGCTAGGCAATGCTGCCCTGGGAGTCCTTTCAATTTGATTATTGAAAATTAGATTGCGGAAGGGATGGTGAGTGCCTGATAAAGATGTCTTCGGAGCTAGGTAATGACGTGGAACTCCTCCCCCGGTGCGAATTCTTGCGCTCTTTTTTGCACTGAAAGGGTTATCCACCACCTTGATGCTTGCGACGGTAGCACGCGGGTGTGCGTGCGAGTCTTCCTCCACCTCTTCTTCATCCTCTTCCTTGACGCTCTTGTCCTCCTCTTTCCACTCAAGATCTTGATTATCTTCATCCGGAAGCTCCTTGCCCTTGTTCTTGGAGACCATGGTGCTTCTAAACTGAAAACAGATCCTGGAGAAACAGCTCGAAACAAAACACGTCGAGAAAACGATATACGGACCTCCAGGGTCCGGGGGATTATATAGCAAAAAATTTCACGACAAAAGGAAAGTACCAGGTCGAACCAGAGTCGGAAAGGGGCGACGAGGCGGCCAGCTCATAGGGCGGCGCGGGCCAAGGCCAGGCCGCGCCGGCCTATGGTGGCACGCCCTCGTGCGTCTTTTCCACTCCGTTTCGATCTCGTAATTTTTCATATTTTCCAAAAACAGCAAAAATATTGTTCGGAAAGTAAATTGCGAACTTTTCATTACCGATCTTGTTACCTATTCAAAGTCGAGTTCTGGCGGACTGTCAATTTGTCCTTTGATGAAGGCCTCCGGTGTTTCCACTCGAATAATATCAACATCAACATTATAAGAATCACCTGAGATATAATGCTTGAGTCTTTGTCCATTTACCACTTGTGTGGCATTGCCTTGGAGAGAGCTAATTTTGATTGCTCCTGAACGATACACCTCCTCAACAACATATGGTCCTTCCCATTTCGAGAGTAATTTCCCTGCAAAGAATCTGAGACGAGACCGATACAATAGGACTTTATCCCCAATATTAAATTCTCATTTAATAATCCTT
This sequence comes from Lolium rigidum, assembly GCF_022539505.1. NCBI lineage: Eukaryota > Viridiplantae > Streptophyta > Magnoliopsida > Poales > Poaceae > Lolium > Lolium rigidum. The sequence goes on from NC_061510.1 coordinate 329,454,034, forward strand.
CTATCATGCCACTTTTTAACTTTCTCTTTAAAGAGTTTAGCATTTTCATAAGCTTCACTTCTCCATTCATCTAGAGAACTCAGTTGCAACAACCTCTTATTACCGGCAAGTTTAGGATCTTTATTTAATTCTCTAACAGCCCAATAAGCTTTGTGCTCTAGTTCTAAAGGTAAATGACAAGCTTTCCCATAAACCATTTTATAAGGTGACATTCCCATGGGATTTTTATAAGCAGTTCTATAAGCCCATAGTGCATCCTTCAATTTACTAGCCCAATTCTTTCTAGTTTTATTAACAGTCTTTTGCAAGATAGATTTAATCTCTCTATTCGATAATTCTACTTGCCCACTAGTTTGAGGATGATAAGCGGAAGCAATTCTATGATTAATACCATATCTAGCAAGAGTTTTTCTAAAACCACCATGAATAAAATGAGAACCTCCATCAGTTATAATATATCTAGGAACTCCAAATCTAGGAAAAATAATATCTAAAAGCATTCTTAAAGAGGTCTCACCATTAGCACTTTTTGTAGGTATGGCTTCCACCCATTTAGTAACATAATCAACAGCAACAAGTATATGAGTGTTACCTTCTGAAGAGGGAAAAGGTCCCATGAGGTCAAATCCCCAACAGTCGAACGGTTCAATGACAAGAGTATAATTCATAGGCATTTCATTGCGTCTGGAGATATTACCAACCCTTTGGCATTCATCACAAGATAAAATAAACTTTCTTGCATCTTTGAAGAGAGTTGGCCAATAAAAACCTGATTGTAGAACCTTTTGCGCGGTTCTTTCTCCGGCGTGATGTCCTCCATAAGCACTACCATGACATTTACTCAATATCTCTTGTTGTTCATACTCGGGAACACATCTTCGCAGAATACCATCCACTCCTTCTTTATATAAGTGTGGGTCATCCCAGAAATAATGCCTCAAGTCATAAAAGAATTTCCTCCTTTGCTGGAGCTGAAAAGGTTGGAGGCAAATACTTGGAAACAATAAAGTTAGCATAATCGGCATACCAAGGATCTGTCTCGCGAACTCACCTTTATTGCAGCCAATTGTTCATTTGGAAAACTATCATTAACAGGAACAGGATCATAAGCAATATTTTCCAATCTAGACAAATTATCAGCAACAGGATTATCGGCATCTTTCCTATCTACAATTTGTAAATCAAATTCTTGCAACAGAAGTACCCATCTAATAAGCCTTGGCTTAGCATCTTTCTTTTGCATAAGGTATCTGATTGCAGCATGATCAGTATGAATAGTAACTTTTGAATCAACAATATAAGATCTAAACTTATCACAAGCAAGGACTACAGTTAACAATTCCTTTTCAGTAGTAGCATAATTTCTTTGAGCAGCATCAAGGGTTTTACTAGCATAATGAATAACATTCAATTTTTTGTTTACTCGCTGTCCAAGAATAGCGCCTACAGCAAAATCACTAGCATCACACATAATTTCAAATGGTAAGTTCCAATCAGGAGGTTCAACTATAGGAGCGGTTGTTAAGGCTTTCTTTAGAGTTTCAAAAGCTTCCTTACAATCATCATCAAAAACAAAAGGTACATCTTTTTGAAGAAGATTAGTAAGAGGCTTTGAAATCTTGGAGAAATCTTTAATAAACCTCCTATAAAACCCAGCATGACCAAGAACACTACGTATACCTTTAACATCCCTAGGATAGGGCATCTTCTCAATTGCTTTAACTTTAGCTCTATCAACCTCAATACCTCTCTCGGAAATTTTATGTCCCAATACAATTCCTTCATTAACCATAAAGTGGCATTTCTCCCAATTAAGAACAAGGTTGGTTTCTTCACATCTCTGAAAAACTTTATCAAGGTTCCGCAAGCAATTATCAAAAGAATTCCCATAGACAGAAAAATCATCCATGAATACCTCTACAATACTTTCGCAAAAACCATGAAAAATAGCAGACATGCATCTTTGAAAAGTAGCAGGAGCATTACATAAACCAAAAGGCATACGTCTATAAGCATAAGTTCCATAGGGACAAGTGAAAGTGGTTTTCTCTTGATCCTTAGTTTTAACAGCAATTTGTGAAAATCCAGAATAACCATCAAGAAAATAAAAATGAGTATTTTTAGATAACCTTTCTAACATTTGATCAATAAAAGGCAAAGGGTAATGATCTTTTTTAGTAACTTTATTAACTTTTCGATAATCAATGCACATTCTATATCCTACAACTACTCTTTGAGGTATGAGCTCATCATTATCATTAGGCACAACGAGTCATTCCTCCTTTCTTAGGAACACAATGCACAGGACTAACCCATCTACTATCGGCAATAGGATATATAATACCAGCTTCAAGAAGTCGTAATACCTCATTTCTTACCACATCCTTCATCTTAGGAATTAGACGACGCTGAGGTTCAACAACAGGCTTTGCATCATCTTCCATATTAATGGCGTGTTGGCATATAGAGGGAGAGATCCCCTTCAAATCATCAAGAGTGTAGCCAATAGCACCTCGGTGTTTCTTCAATATTTCCAATAGCCTTTCTTCTTCAAACTCTGTAAGGTTAGAACTAATAATAACATGATATATTTTCTTATCATCAATATGAGCATATTTAAGATTATCAGGCAAAGGTTTTAAATCAAAGACAGGATCTTCCTTTGGTGGCGGTATTGTACCCAGATCTTCCACCGGTAAATCATGCTTAAGAATAGGTTGACGAAGAAAAATTTCATCAAGCTCATCTCTTTCTTGCCTAAAAACTTCACTCTCGCTATTCTCCAAATGTTGCTGCAAAGGATTATTAGGAACAAGAACAATAGATGCACACTGTTCCATTTTAAAATCATCATTATGCGGATCAATTTTATAAGGAGTTTTGGTAAATTTAGAAAAGTTAAACTCATAAGATTCACCAGCAAATTTAGTCAAAATTTTCTCTTTCTTGCAATCTATAATAGCTCCACAAGTATTTAGAAAAGGTCTACCAAAAATGATAGGACAATATTCACTAGCAGCAGAACCAAGTACCAAAAGTCAGCAGGATATTTAATCTTACCACATAGAACTTCCACATCTCGAACAATACCAATTGGAGAGATATTTTCTCTATTAGCCAGCTGAATAACCACATCAATATCTTCAAGTTCACAAGAACCAATTTCGTGCATAATCTCCGTATAAAGTTCATAAGGAATAGCACTAATACTTGCACCAATATCACATAAACCATAATAACAATGATCACCAATTCTAACAGATAGCATAGGAACACTAGTTTGTTTGGGTTTATTAGGATGTGAAACAATATTAGAAGCATCTTCACAGAAAATAATATGACCTTCCTCCAAATTTTCAGTCACAAGATCTTTAACTATTGCAACAGCAGGTTCAACTTTTATTTGTTCTTCAGGTTCTATAGGTTTCTTTTCACTTTTATGAACCGCACTATTTATAACAGAGTACTCCTTCATTTTAGCAGGGAAAGGAGTTTTTTCAATATAAGCTTCAGGAATAACATGATCAACAGTTTCAACTACAACGCATTTATTAATAGACGAATCAATTTTATCTTTATACGGTTCATGATACTTATCAAAATTCTTCTTAGGCAATTCATAATGAGAGGCAAAAGCTTTATAAAGATTTGCAGCAACTTGAGAATCAAGACCATAAGTAGCACTCATATTATGAAATTTATCGAGTATCCATAAAAGCTTCAATGCATTTGTAATCATAATTTATACCTGATTCTCTATCTTTGTCAATCTCCCATCCTTCAGTATTTTCCTGGATCCGATTGAGAAGGTCCCTTTTAAACTCTTCCTTGTTGCGTGTAAATGATCTAGAACAAGAAGTATCCAGCAAGGTCTTGTCTTCAAAAGAAAGTCTTGCATAGAAATTATCAATAATAACATTACCAGGAAGCTCATGAATGGGGCATTTGAGCATTAAAGACTTCAATCTCCCCCAAGCTTGGGCAATACTCTCTCCATCATGAGGCCAAAAATTATATATGCGGTTCCGATCCTTGTGAATTTCACTTGGAGGATAGAACTTAGAATAAAGCCGGGGCACAATATCATTCCATTCAAGAGAATCCCCATTATCCAGTAATTTATACCAATGCGCCGCTTTACCAGATAGCGATATAGAGAATAGTTTCTTCCTCACTTCATCCATAGCAATACCTGCACACTTGAATAAACCGCATAATTCATGCAAGAACAGTAAATGATCTCCAGGGTGGACAGTTCCATCCCCTGTATAACGGTTATTCACTACGCGTTCAATAATTTTCATAGGTATTTTGTATGGTATCTCTTCTTTACCTGGCGCCTCATCCACTACCTTTGCAGTAGTAGCGGATTTCCCAAATAAACATTCAAGAGGAGATCTCTCCATAATGAATTATGGCAGCAGGCAGAAATAAAATCAGCACAAACAGTAGATATTTCCCTTACCAATTCCACTTACCAATAGCGCTTCACTCCCCGGCAACGGCGCCGGAAAATAGTCTTGATGACCCACAAGTATAGGGGGTGTATCGTAGTATCTTCGATAAGTAAGAATGTCGATCCCAACGAGGAGCGGAAGGTGTTGACAAGCGAGTTTTGATGAAGGATTCACTTGTAAATGCTCACAGACAAGTATTCGGGGGGTTTTGATGTAACAGTTGAATAAAGTACGAGTAAGTAAAGTGCGAGAGTAACAATTGCAGCGAGTGGCCCAATCCTTTTTAGCACAAAGGACAAGCCGGTTTGTTTACTTATAATGACCAAACGTTCTCGAGGACACACGGGATTTTAGTCTAGTGCTTTCGCTACATACGGCTAAATAATCTTCATTGTTTTGATAAGTGTTGTGTGGGTGAACCTATGCTAATGTACCGCCCTTCCTAGGACTAATACATACTTGTGATTATACCCCTTGCAAGCATCCGCAACTACAAGAAAGTAATTAAGAATAAATCTAACCACAGCCTTAAACTACGAGATCCTGCTATCCCTCCTGCATCGATATACCAACGGGGGCTTAGGTTTCTGTCACTCCGGCAACCCCGCAATTGGCAAACGAGTACAAGATGCATTCCCCTAGGCCCATAAAGGTGAAGTGTCATGTAGTCAACGTTCACATGACACCACTAGAAGAATAACACCACAACTTAAATATCATAACATTGAATATTACTCAACCATAGTTCACTACTAACAGTTAGACTTCACCCATGTCCTCAAGAACTAAACGAACTACTCACGAGACATCATATGGAACATGATCAGAGGTGATAGGATGATGAATAACAATCTGAACATAAACCTTGGTCCAACGGTTTCACTCAATAGCATCAATAACAAGTAGAAATCAATACCGGGAGAGTTTCCCCTATCAAACAATCAAGATCAAACCCAAATTGCTACGGCGGTGATGATGTCCAGCGGTGGAGACGGCGGTGATGATGGTGGAGATGATGATGATGGTGATGGAGATGATGTCCAGCTCGATGACGGTGACGATGGCGTCGATTTCCCCCTCCCGGAGGGAATTTCCCGGCGGATCTCAGCCCGCCGGAGAGCTCTTTTCTCTCTGGTGTTCTCCACCCCGCAGAGGCGGCTGTAACTCTTCGTGAGGTACCCTCTGTGGCTTAGGTCTTCGGGACGAAGGATTTCGCGAAGAAAAGGAGGCGAAAGGGGCTGTGGGGCCCCCTCACCACAAGGTGGCGCGGCCAGGCCATGGGCCGCCCCGCCCTATGGTCTGGGCCCACCTTGGGTCCAGCTGGCTCCCCTTCTGGCTTCCTTCGTCATCTGGAAAAATAGGATTTTTGGTATAATTTCCTTCCACAGTTGATCTTCCGAAATATTGCGTTCTGACGGTGCTTTTTCCAGCAGAATCCTGGCTCCGGTGCTTGATCCTCCAATAATGATGAAACATGCAAAATAGATGAAATAACATAAGTATTATGTCCAAATATGAAATATATCAATGAATAACAGCAAATTATGATATAAAATAGTGATGCAAATTGGACGTATCACACCTCCAGATCAAGCCTTGACCACCACTCCGACCGCCCCCCCCTTCTCACCACCAAGGCCGGCCAGGAGCGGAAGAAGAGGCACCAAGAGAAGCTCGAAGGAGATGACGCCGACCTTATTGCTGAGATCGGTCGAGGAGGGGCTCCCTGGACTCCGGCCGCCGGAGCAAAGAGGGACGCCGTCAGCACTCGGCCCGCTCTGGATCTGGCCCCGAACCAGAGCTCCTACTCCAAACCTAACCGGCAAAACGTCGGGAAACTACTCCTAGCCTAGGAAACTAACTCTGGCGCCTCACCTCCGCCACCTCCGGCCGGCATCGCCGCCGGAGGGGCTCGGGATCGGGCCAGGTCTCGCGGGTGTGCCTCTGGTTACTGTAGCAGGCGGAGAGAGGGGAAGGGGGAGAATGGCAAGCCTTTGTTAACACAATAGTTAAAAGAAGACTAGCAAGATAGGATCTAGTTTGCTGACCCAAAGGTCAATAGGGCTCGTAATTCATGACCTCCGGAATCAATATACATCCCTACTCGGTAAATGGCTTGTTAAGATGGTCATCCAAGATGGGGTGTATTAAACCCTTCTAAAAAGAAAATAAATAGCCTCAAAAGCATCGTCCCAATTTTACTATAAACTGGGTGTCTCTCACTTTTGGGTTTGGTCTTCTTGCGATGAAAAACACTTCTTCCGCTTTGGATCATTTAACATCAAAGAAGGTTCAGATATTAGATTCAAGGAGTGTAATTTATTGGGTAACACCATTGTTCGGATCATTTAACATCAAAGATGGTTTGGATCCTCATACAATATTTTCCGCCATAAGAGCAATACTATTGCTACGGTATTGGAGCCATCCCCTCCAAACATGACGTTCAGACAAGATTCAATCGATCATATATTCATAGGTTAACTGCATAAAATCGTCTGTTAGGGTCATGACAATGGTTGAAATATCGCGAGGGGCGGATAAATTTTGATGGAATCTACCTAAAAATGGTAATTCTCTGTGGACTCAATGGGCGCTAGTCTAGCTAGAAGTACAGGTCAATTAAAAAAATGAAAAATAAGATACCACTTAAATAAAATAAAATTGTGTTGTCTATGCACATAGAAGTCACCCTTTACTAAGACTAGCACAGAACCGACCTTTAGATACAGTTCCCACCATGGCCAGGCGGCCGTTTTCCCATGCGGCCCTTTTTTTTGACACAAATACAGTAGGGAAAGGCTCCCTACTGTGTCATTTTCTATTAATATAAATGGAATATTTACAATGGGTTTACAAAGAGGAAAAAACTTATTACAGACTCATAGAGTATCTAACCATGATTGCATTCCTTCTCTAAGACTAGGCTTAGCTCTATGCATTGTCAGGGTAAAAGTGGCTTTAAACCTAGTCAAACATGTTTGGACCATAGGATAGTTAGCATTGAAGATAGCATCATTTCTTTGATCCCAAATGCTCCAACATCCTGCAATCATTATTTCCATCAGAAAGCTCAGGGAAATTCTTTGCTGCGCTTCCTCAATCATCTGATATAGTGTCATATCCACATTCCACTCCAATCCAAGTGCCCACCAAAAGCTTTGACTGAATGTGCATTCAAAGAATAGATGCATAATTGTTTCTTCTGGATAGATTTCACAGAGTATGCAATCAGAAAATTCCACATAGAAATTCTTGTGCTTCATCATATCCTTAGTATTCAGTCTGCCATTTAGTAACAGCCAAAAGAAAAATTTATGTCTCGGAATACTGCAGGATTTCCATATAGCTGTAATACACTTTGGTACATCATGATTTCCCATTAGTTCTCTGTACACTTTTTTTGTGGAAAATGAGTTTCCCCAATTGAAAGACCAAATATCATGATCCCCTGTGATTTCCATGTTCAAAATTTCCTGTTCCAAGTTATGGAGTTCTTCATGTGCAATAGTACTTAGGGGCAACTGGAACATATCATATATATTTTCATTAGATATTTCCATAGCCTTATCAAAGATGATATTCTGATTTTTGGCCAATGAGTGTAAGTGAGGATATTCATCCTGTCTGATGGAATTATCCCAATTATCTTTCCAAAGTACCACCGATTTTCCATTTTGAATGTCCACTGATGTCAATTCTTTATATTTGTCCTGCAATGACAAGCAATCTCTCCACCAAAATGATGTCTTTGGTTTAATAGTCTGTGGAGTGCCTCTATTATTATAGTAAGCTTGCCAGATCAGATTAACCCATGGAATATCTTCATGATTATAGAATTTGTGTAAATTCTTCATAAGTAAAGCTTGATTTTGCACCCTGAGATTCAAAATTCCTAAGCCCCCCTGATCTTTTGGCCTGCACATCATTTCCCAACTTGCTAGGCATTTTCCTTGAATCCTATTTTCCCTATCAGACCACAGAAACTGTCTTCCACTTTTTTCAAAGTGTACAAAAATGGTAATTGGTACTTTGAAAGAGCACATAGCAAACATTGGTAATGATTGTATCACTGAATTTAATAATGTGAGCTTGCCAGTGTAAGACATCAGAGATGATATTCCAGATAGTTTTTTATCAATTCTGGAAACTGTTGGCATGAGATCAGATATAGATGGTCTTGTAGTACCCAATGGCAATCCCAGATAAGCAAACGGCAGTGTCTCTACTTTGCATCCAAAAATATTAGCCAGTTCATTTGCTCTGTCATTATCAATATTGATGGGCACAAGCGTGGTTTTGTGAAAGTTTACATGTAGGCCAGTAGACAGACTGAAAGCTTGGAGCAACTGCTTCGGATATCCCAATTGAGTATCATCTGCTGGCATTATCATTAAAGTGTCATCTGCATATTGCACAATTGGGTATTTCTGACCGAAGTCCTCCATAATTGGTAAATCAATAAATCCATCTTGCCAAGCCTTATTAATAGTGCTCTGTAGGAGATCAGCAGTATTGACAAAAAGGATTGGAGATAGTGGGTCACCTTGCCTTACTCCTCTTTTGCATACAATTTTCTTTCCTGGCACTCCATTTAAAAGCACTGAAGTTGAAGTTGAATGTAGGATATTGTGTATGAGTTTGACCCATTTTGGTCCAAAGCCCCTTGCCTTAAGCATAGCAATAACTGCATTATAATCCACTTTGTCAAAAGCCTTTTCAAAATCAATTTTCATAATAATAATAGGTCTTTTGGAGAGATGGCATATATGCAGGTACTCAAATGCCCAGCCTAGGCAGTCTTGAATATTTCTTCCTTTAATGAAACCATATTGATTTTGATGTATCAAGGGGATAATTTCTTGCTGCATTCTGTTTGCCATAAGTTTAGTAATAATCTTGAGAGGAAGACTGACCAATGAGATAGGCCTATAATCATTCATGTTCTCAGGATCTGCTTTTTTGGGGATGAGTGTGATAAATGCAGTATTAATACTTTCCAAATTTATTTTCTCATTATAGAAATCATCAATGAGCTTATAGAAATCCTCTTTAATCACTGGCCATCACTTCTTCAGGAATTTTCCATTGAAACCATCTGGTCCTGGTGCTTTATCAATAGGGAAATTTTTAACCACAGTATCTATTTCCTCTTTGGTAAATGGAGCATCTAAATGAGCAAGATCAGCTGGTTGTATAATATCTGTCAAATTGATATTCATTGCAGCATTTTCACTCACACCAAGTCTTTCTTTATAAGATTCCCAAATAATAGCAGCCTTGTGATCATGGTTAAAAACCATAACATTATCAGAGGATTTAATATATATGATAAGATTTCTTCTATAGCTCTTTGTTGCAATTGAATGGAAATATTTAGTATTTTCATCTCCCAGAGTTGCCCATCTAATTTTGGCTCTATTTTTCCAATATATTCTTCTTGCTTCAGTCAGTTTTCTTGTATGTTCTTGCAAGATTCTCTGAAAATTCTTTTCTGCAGTAGAGAGTAATCTCTGCTCTTCCAATCCATCCAGGAGGGCCAAGGTAAAATTACATTTAGTAATAAGATTTCCAAGGTTTGATATATTTTTACTCCATTTCTTCAGACCATATCTGAGCTTCTTAAATTTTCCATTGATCATCAATGCAGTATCCTTTTTATAGTCTGATGAATTCCAACATTTGCTGACAGTATCATAAAATCCATTGAAGTCCAACCAATAATTTTCAAACCTGAAGAGATTGGCCTTAGGAATATCAGTTCCAATTTGCACATGAATGGGTATATGATCAGAGCCCAATCTAGATAGAGGAAAAGACAATGTATTGGGAAATTCAGCAGTCCAATTGGCAGAAGTAAAAACCCAATCCAGTTTTTCAAGGAGAGGTGATTGCTGCATATTACTCCAGGTATAAGATCTACCTTTCAGAGGTATTTCTTCCAAGTCATGAATTTGGATGACAGTGTTGAATAACAGCATATTATTTGTGTCACCACCACCTCTGTTTCTATCATTTGGGTTTCTCATCAGATTAAAATCCCCAAGGATCATACAATAGTGGAAAGAAGAGGAGTCCAATTCAGCCATCCAATTGAAAAAATCTTCTCTGTTATCATTATGTGCTGGCCCATAAACATTAGTTAAATACCAGACTTTGCCAGACATTTTGCATGTGAACTCCACAGTTACTTGGAAGAGGTTATGTGAGATGATTTTTCCTTCAAAGACATTGCCATTCCAGATTGTAATAATCCCTCCTGAATTCCCAATAGATGGATGATATGCAAATTTGTTGAATTTCTTGTGGCGGAATTTTTGAATATATGATTGATCAAAATGTTCCCTCTTTGTTTCTTGCAGACAAATAATATTACAATTGCATTCTTCCACCCTCTGTTTGATATCATCCCATCTCTCATGGGAGTTAATCCCTCTAATATTCCAATCAAGTACATTCCATGCTGTTCTCATTATATAACATTATCAGATGTGATATTCTTAGTGACAGCATAACTAGCCACTTACACATAAATACAATCTCCAGATATAAATTCCTTATTGGATTGATCTCCACATTTCCATAATAGTCATCAATAACATCACAGAAAATATAAAGCAGAAGACCACATACATGCCCCATATAATCAGCATAGATGATATAACTGGAATAACTGACAATAACAGAGTTCAAAGCACAGCTGGTAATTATTACATGACTGAACATAGTTCTCAAACCAGAAGAAACTAAATGATTGGAAATATAACTAGGGATAACTAGGTTGTATAGCAGACAACCCAACTGCTGAGAGTAATAATGGCTAATCATCTAGCCACTTTTGTCCAGAAGCTTTTCCTCAGTCACCTCACTAGGAGGGATCTGGCACTGATCAACAGCAATGGCTTGAATAGTTTTGATGGGCAGTTCTGGAGGTGGTGGAGCAGACTTGTCAATCACATCTGCTTCAAACTCACGAGACAGATTTTTCTTTATCATCTTAGATGTTGCCTTCTTTTTCCCTTTTTCCTTATCTGCCTTGTGATTCTTTTGCATCTCCTTTTCTGCTTCCCTAGCCAGAGCAGCATCAGCAGCATTTTTATCCTTATATCCTGCAGCAATGTCAGCAATCCTTCTGCTGCGTCTGACCTCTTTGACATCCACTGGCCCTTCTTCATTTTTCCTCTTATAAGCTGGAGTAATAACAGCTGATGATAAATTGGTGTCTTGTTGTTCATTCATTGGCATTGTATCAGGCATATCTGTATCAGTAGGCACTTGGCTCATAAGCATAGCCTCATAATCAGAGCTGACATGGGCTGACAGAGTAGCAGAGGTTTCTTCACTGTTATCATAAATTTCAGATATAGTGACAGAGGATTTAGCAGTTGCTGTTTCTTGTGCAGTGAAGACAGTAACAATGCATTTCCTCTCAGCATATCCATCAGCAGTTACATCAACCATCTGGATTCTTGCTCCAGTTACATTATCATTGCTCAACTTGTCCAGGGCATCAGGGAAGGTGGTCAGCACATCAGTCAGCATTTTGTGAAAAGCAGAAATAGCATCTACAGCTTCAACAGCAGTTTCCACTTCAGTATTGTTTTGTGCATTGACTTGGGGAGGTGTGTGAACCATAGGTTCTCCCTCTGCAACAGGTGCAGCATGACCAGCAGGTGCAGCATTTCCCATGTTAGGTGCAACATTTTCACCCATATTGTTATTTCCATCAACCAGATCATCCCAAATTCCACCAAAAGGAATATTTGGTAGAGGGTGTGGGTTCCCTCCATCAGGAGGCAGAGGATCTTCATCCCCACCAAGTCCACCAATCAGCTTGGCTTGCAGAATGTAATTAACCACAGTCCAAGAATGTCCATGACCCTCATCACTATCATTATGGCATAGCACAAGACTGATAGGTACTTCTAGTAAATCTGAGACTCTAATCTTGACCAAAATTCTTGATCTATTGGATCCATCACGATTCCAGACAAGAAATTTACCAAATTCACTGACAGATTCTTTAATTTTCTCTACATGCCAAGCCTCTTGCGGATAATTAACCATCATGAGCCAGACATCATGTGTGAAAGTGCAGTTTCTATGGTTTAGGCCTCGATTCTGGGGGATCACCCTAAGGATGCTATCACCAACAAAAAAAGGACTTCGATCTATAGCAGCATCCCTAGAGCAAGTATCAGAGAACTGTACCAGAGTAGCACCCATCGCAGAGCGTGTCATCTGACGGACATGATGGCCTTGGTCATTGAGGAAGGCGCGGATGAGTGCAGCATCGCCAGCAAATTGTGCTAGGCGATAGTCGCTAATCATACGTCTTTTTAGATGGTTTTTCAGGTCGCCTCGGAAATAAGCATGTAGTCTGTTTTATATTGGGTCACCTCCCAAGTATAGTTCACAGATTCGGTTAGATATATGTCCCATATCTATACATCGGGGCGCCCGCCGTTATTTAGAGGTCCCGGAAATGTTGAAGTTGGTGTAAAAAAACCGACTCTAAACAGCAGAGCCGGCCGAATAAACCAACCGTTTCTACTATGTAAGGGTTTACCCGCGTTTTTCTGGTGGTTCATGTTGGACCGTTCGAATATTACGACGACCCTCCGGTTCATCATAGTATTAATTCATAGAAGTATTCTTTTAACTGGTGTATCAATCCAACAAAGTGGTTGAGCAATTATTTATGATGGACGTTTGTGTTGTATTTAAGGTGTCACTAGTCTTCTGCAAATTTGAAAGATAAAATGAGTGAGAACGAGAATGAATTATTGAAGTGATGAGTAATAAATAGCATAAAAATAACAAAACTGTTTGGAGTTTTAGGAATTTCCTCCTGACTGACGTCGATCCTCACCACGATCTAGGCGTCTAGTAGGTCCGCATTAGATTCAGTAAGAGCATCTCTAGTCACATCCATCAAAAGGATTTGGGGGGCGCCGGATGTTTGACTGCCCTCAACCGCGTGCCTCAAAGCTCTTTTCCGTTTGGCGCGGCCCAACAATATGTCCGACACCCCGATGACATCCCCGCTACACATGGGACGGTGAGGGGGCGCCGAACACAACTAAAAGCGATGCGGGTACCTACCTGCCAGTGACCACATTGGCTTTCCCGCCTTTCTTTCGCATCACGCCTCCCCTCCATCGCCGATAAAATTGTCGGCCCCTCCGACCGAATATTTCGCCTGCGTTGGACTCCGCCATGATGCCTGAATCCCTCTAGCCGCCCTTTTCGCTGCCGGTGGTTCACCAACTCAGGCAAGAACACGGTGGCCGCTCCCTCCCCTCCACCTCGTACAAAAGGTGTTCAGCCGTTTTTGTGGTAGACGCTGTCGATTGCTGTTCGTTGCCTCTATTCAGTGGTGGAGCCTGGATTTGAACTGAGTCGGGTTAGAAAAATAAGCTACAGATTTATTTTTTGACATAAAAGCAAGTGTATTCAACAAAAAAGGTGTAAACCGATTATATTTGCATATTAAAACAAGTATAACTATAAAATAACCATGAAGAATAAGAATATATAAAATAGAGTTACATTTTAATAAGATACTCCCTCCGTCCACAAATAAGTGGACGCGCGCGATTTCCAAGAGACCTTAAGCTTTTTGTAAAAAAAATCCTCATTCCTTCAATTAATCTGCTCATTAATCAAAAAGATGCTTTGATTTAGGCGCTAATAAATGTTGTGCATACTAGTAACCAATAAAACAACATTGAGAAACCAAAAATGATTAATGGAGGCTAAAATCAAGGCATGTACTAGGGGTCTAAACGTAAAAAATATACCAAAAAGTCTAGATGTACACTTATTTGTGGATTTCTTAAAAGGCTAGATGTGCACTTATTTGTGGACGGAGGGAGTAGTATCGTATGATTAAGTGAGATCTCCCCACTCTCTAGCTATGCTACCAAACGGTCATGATAGAATTGCAACAATGCATCTTTCCTCTTACAAGGGAAATTCACCTACAAAAAAATGTGCACCGAAAAATTAGAATTGATATGTAGACAAAGAGTTGACAGCATGTTTAATTGACATTCTTGTTTAAGTGACCAAAGAAGTAACCAATTGGTAGACATTTGCCTTTTCAATATCCTACAACTTTTAAATCGAAAATCAATCTTTGAACAATCTCTTACACACTACTAGTCCGACAAGTAGACATCAAAATTAAAATTGAAATCTGAATAGAGGGGAAAATAACCTGCTCATCTCGTGCCCTCTTGCGATTTCTGGAGCTCGCCTCTTCTTCTTCCTGAGCTGCTAGCGCTGCTACGGCTTTCTCCTCCTTGATCCACGCAGCCTCTTTGTCGGCGTCCATCATAGCAGGGTGGGACGGGACATCGCGTGACGGCAGAAGAAGAAGCAGGGCGGGACGCTAGCCTGCGGGAGATAGCGCGGCCGCCGGGAGGTGAGTAGTGAAGGCACAGGAGGGGCATGTATATGCCGGACGTGGCGGCGATCAGCGTGGCATGGGCCGGCCAGATGGCAGGGTGCGGGCGGCGTGGCGGCAGGGACTGGGAAGCTCGAAAAGGAAACGCTCGAAGAGTTGAGGTCAAGGGATTTTCGCCAAACGTCGGACGGAGCCGGGGTTAGGTTGCAACTCACGGTACGTATTTTCTTCGCACGATGTGAGCTGGGTCGGTCAACCTCCCTCGACCCCATGTTAGCTCCGCATGTGCCTCCATTGCCGCCACTGATTTCTAACCATTTTTTTTGTTTTGTTTCTAGACATGGATAGTGACAACAAAATGATCTAACAAGGAGAAGAAAAGGAGACCACATTGTGGAGGTTCGAAGCCTGAAAGAAGGAAATTGAAGCCCACGCAGAGGTTGGAAGGTCATAAGATATTGTGCAATGACTACTTATCTGACACTGCAACCCACAGTTTGGGGGCGGCATTTGGGGACGCAACTGGAGATGCTCTTATTTGTGGAAGTCCTTTATGGCATTAGAGCATGTCTAGCAGGTTCCTTACTTTTCTGCCCCGTATTTCGCTGTTTTTTCGCCCGTATAAAAAATCTGGTCGTAGATGCACCGCTCCGTCTAGCAGAACCCGTATTTGATCCCGTATATTTGAAAATTAAAACCCCGGGAAACTTGTTCATTCATAGTTCGTCGATCATACATAGGAATCGACGTACCTACATACAAAATGCGCGATCAAGGATCGCGACTTCTAGTCGGAGAGGTCGATGATGTAGCCGTCGGCCTCCGCCTCCGCCTCCCGCGCCTCTGCCTCCTTCACGGCGGCGATGGCCGCCGCCCTATCTTCCTCCTCCGCCCTCTTCCTCTCGTCGGCGTCCTTGAGGGACTCTTCAATCGCCTTCAAGAAGGCGGGGTCCTGGTCCTCGTCTTCCTCCTCCTCCTCGCCGGCGAGCGGAGCACCTCCGCCGCCGGTGCTCCCGATGGTCGCCCTCCATGCCTCGTCCACCCGGCGGCGGCGCTCCCACTCGGCGCGCCACGCCTCGAACTTGGGGCCGCTCATCGGCTTGAGCGGCGGGTCCTCGTCGTACCAGCGGCCGCCCCGCGTGAAGTCACGCAGCTTCGCCGGGACGGACGAGCCGCCGTCGTACTTGCAGGCCGCGCGGCGGCTCCCGGCGGCCGATCTTTTGCATTGCAGCCGCCAGGCGTCCTCCACGTTGTCCGGCGAGCGGGATCGCTTCGATCCGCTCGCCGGGGAGGCGGTACTGCGGCGGCGGGAGTCCATGCCGGAGATGGGGTGGAATGCGGCGCGGGATGGAGGAGGCGGCGGCGCACGGCGGAGCACCCCTCACTCGCACCTGCGCCCAGTATAAGTAGGGGGCGACAGGGCCGATTTCCTGGGCCCCGTATTCCGCAGAAACGGGCCGGCCCGAATACGGGGCCTGCTAGACGCCCCAAATCGCGCCTGCCCCGTATCCCACCGGAATTTTACGGGGTGGGCGGGTTATACAGGGACTGTTAGACATGCTCTTAGAGAGTTCATCCCCTACTTTAGACTGAAGCACAGACATCGTTGGCATGGCTTCTCGTCGATTCAAAAATGCACCATCGATGGTGCACGATGCACATAACGACTCCCAGAGTAAGTCCACATACTGAGATGCTAATAGCTCCGCCCCAATTCGCCCCTAATTCGTTGTCGTTCCATTGCCAAGCTCCGCCCCTGATTTGCTGTCGTTCCATTGCCGGCTCCGCCCCTGATTCGCTGCCGCCACGCCGTCGGTCGCTTCATCCGGCCGTGATTTTCTGCTTCCTCTCCTCGACGGCTCGTTGTTGTGGGCTTGGTGCCCCACCCCATCAGTTGCCTCGCGACCCTTTTTTCTCCACCAGTGGTCTCGCGAACCCCACCCGTGTTCGTCGTCAACCAAAGCGCCTTCGCTGGAAACGGTGAGAGCCTCCTCCATCTATGACCCCTCCGATATCGTGATTGATTGTGTGTGATGCCAAGCTGATTGTAATATTTTTGTGATTGCTATGTGAAGTATCAATGTGAGATATGGTTGCACACAAGCTGTTTGTAGTATGGTTTTTAGGAATTATTCGTTGGCTTGATCATGCCTATCCCATTTATTAGCATATACTTCTAAATTTGCTCGATGATATTCTGCTGTAAAGGTTTGGGTATTCCATGTAGCGGTGGTGCCGTTGTACATGCCAGTGTCGTCTCCTAAAATTAACGCCACCAAGACACCATTATATTTCTTATGAAATGATGACTTGTTAGAATATGAATATTGGTGACAATATGATGTTATGATAATAGTAGTCGCTTCATCCAGTTCTGTAGCTGAAGTTGGCGGTATCTTATAGTTTCAACAATCTGAAGCTGTTCTCCTATTCGTGGTTTGTAAATTCAGGAGTTATCTGTCTATCTACAATTAGAATCGCACAACCGCTTCTAGATTTTCTTTGCATTTATATGTGACATTTTCTGACACGAACTTAGAGCATCTCTAACAGATCCTGTAAAGGCCCGGCCTCTTAAAATTCTGGCGGCTTTACAGTTTTGAGGCGATTTTTTTGGCCCGAACAGAGAAGAGCCTGTATAACGGGCAGGCCCGAAACAAAAAATAAAGTGCACTGTAAATCCCCGCACGTGGTGCACCCGAAGGGGCCAAAATTTACAGGATCTTTTAGAGATGCTCTTATGTCGCTGTCGATTGACGCTGGATTTTTGCATCATTTGCATGTGCTATTCCGAAGAATCTCTATCCAAGTTGAGTACAAATCAAGCCAGTCTCCATTACCTGCCCAGGATCGCTAGGACAAACAAGCTGGGCCGGACATGACTTACCTAGCTACTGCCTCTCCGATTCAGACTGCTCAGTGTCATGAGGAGAGCAACTGCTGAACCTATTATTAGAGAGATTTGAAATTTGCCGAATAGTGCAGCATGTTCATCTTGTCTTCACCTCCAATTTTTTGGTTTGAATTCAAATCTTAATGGACAGAGATCGTGTTCAGAGTGGATGAATTTTCATCCTCAATTTTTTTGGTTTGAATTCAAATCTTAATGCACAGAGATCGTGTTTCAGTGTGGACGAATTTGAATCTACTTATCGGTGTGGCTTTGACTTGCAGTGAACAGTGGTAGTAATAGCACTTAGAGCATCTCTAACAGTAACTGAAAAACGAGCCGGAACCGAAAAATTCCGGGGAGAATATGGATTCAGGCCGAAAGAGGCCTAAAACGGAGCCCGAACTCGCAGCCTGGCCCGTAAAATGAGTTCGGGGGCCCGAGAAACTGGACGGCCGCCCATTTATACAGAGCGCGGGGGCGAGTTAGGTTCCAAAACCCTACTCCCCCGCCGTGTCTCCGCTCCACCTCCAGCGAGAAATTTCTTCGCCGGCTTCGTCTTTTTCGCTCCGCCGCCACCACCCCTCCCTCCGCAATTGTGCGCGCAAGACGGGTCGGTAGGGGAGGGGGCCGAATCGGCGGCGGAAAATCGCTGCTGCGTCCGCCGGGTGTGCGGTCGGAGGCAGACCGCGCGAGGCGGGGGCGCTCCGATGGAGTTTGGAAGCGGGAGGCCCGTAGGTGGCCGCGTAGGTTCGCGCGCCGGCCGGCGCGCTCCGAGGAGCACGATGGGGAAGCCGATGCGCCACCCTCCGGCTTGTGCAGCCCATCGCAGCCGGCGCTTCCGCCGCGCGGCGACAGCAACGACGACGACGAGGAAGACGGGCCGGCTCTCACCTGCGGGAGCTCGGCGGAGGCGGCGCCGTTCGAGGTGGCCGTAGTCGTCCTCGCATAGGTGTCGCCGGCGCCAAGAAACCCTCCTCCACCGCGCGTACAATCCCGGGGCCAATTTCATGGATCAAATTAGCGAGGAGGAGTAGGTTTAGTTAGTATTTTGATTAGTATATGTAAATTATGTTCGAATGTAGCTCAATCGGAGCAAATTTTTGTTTCATTTCGCATGGATCATCGGAGCAAAATTTCCCGCGACTTTTGATTTCCATTTTTCAGTTCGCGTTTTCGGTT
Organism: Lolium rigidum; assembly: GCF_022539505.1. NCBI lineage: Eukaryota > Viridiplantae > Streptophyta > Magnoliopsida > Poales > Poaceae > Lolium > Lolium rigidum. The sequence goes on from NC_061510.1 coordinate 329,472,974, forward strand.
TCTATTCTGCGCGGCGACTAAAATCATCGAAACTGAAAAATTCAGGAGACCGACCTCCGTGTTTTCGGTTCGAGTTTATACTGGCACTACTAGAGATGCTCTTAGGACTTGGAAGTTGGTCTAGAACCTAGTGCCATATTCTGTATAATACTACAAGCCTGAAGCATGTGGCATGTTTGCGGTGTGTGTTACTTGCTAGTTGCTTGTACTCATTAATTCCCTTCCTGTGATTTCTGCACTAAAAAAATGTGATAACACACTGCACTTGATTTCCTGATGAATGCAGGGGTTGTTTTCGAAGAAAATAGCTTCTAACCAATATAGGAAAGAATTGTAAAGAATCTGTATTTTTCCCCATTGTAGGTGTCCTTGAACAACAAAGACAATTTCAGCAATAGAATGTGGATCCCAAAAGCACAACATCACAAACAGAGGTTCACATGGTGGAAAAGAAACTGAGGAAGAGTTCTAGTGCAAAAGCTACAGGAACCGGGGGCACACGCTGTCTCAAAATGAAAGAGCTCCCCCTGGAAAAGATAGGCCTCCTTGGAACCTTGTAACTCGAAGCTCTCGTTCACAATATGCAAAGGTGTATGACAACAATGTGTATATGACAACTTCACAACTTCAACAAACTGGAAGTAAGTATAATCTCTGTCTATCATCTTACTGTAGTTTCCAATGCAATGCTCCTGACTATGTTCATGTTCTCGTCTTGAGTGGTCGGGTGTTCACCAACTGCTCCCCTAGTCGCTTCTTTGGGTCGAGTTGTACGATGGGGTGTTCGTCCTCTTTTGGGCTACTTTTTCTATCAATGCATCGAAACGCAACTGTTTTTTGCGTTTTCGCGAAAAATGCTACTAGTGGTGATTTTTGGTCATTTAATAGCATGTATGAGTACTATTTTAGTTCAAGTCAGTTCAGATTAGTATGTGCTAGCTGAGCACAAGCCAATTTGAGAATATATGTTGTGCTAGAGAAAACAAAGTTTTCTACTGGATGCTCTATTTGATTAGGTTTCACATTTGTGCTAGGGCATAAATGTTCCAATTTTTCCTTGGTGTTTATTGTTCATGCAGTCTTGTAAATTTATTTACTGTGCCACCAGTGATCTTATAGGTTCAAGTTAATTTAATCATGTGTTGCATTGGATATAAATGCTTTCAGTGATTGTCTCACATATTTAGTAGCTATTTGTTTCCTTTCCGTAGCACCTGTTCTCCAGGAACAGATACTCCTGCAATTGAGTTGGCCTCTAGATACTTGTTGACAAGTAGTTACCTAGAGCGATGTATCAGGACCATCTCATGAGCTATCACTGTCCAGAATTTAGAAAAGCCGACAAGTAGTTTAAAAAGATCATCATTTTAATAGGGCAATTGAGTTGGCCTCTAGATATGTTGTATTATTTTCAACAACATTGCTCCACCACGTCTAGTCGAGTTTTGTCTTCTTGTGCTGCTTCTTTCCGAGAGCATAGAATCCAGATGCATGCCCATGCATCGCATGAATCGGGATGCAGCTTGAGAAGTTGATGCTAGAATTCAGAATCGTCAATAAGTTGAGCATCACCTTCCTCATCCTTTCCCTGAGTTACAACAAGGGTGAACTAATTGTATCAGTGGAAGTATCCCCCAAATCAGTCAATTCGGTCGCTCACAAACTAGCGAAGGAAAGCTGCGATTTAGAACTTTGTAAAACTTGGTTTTTATTTTCTCGAGATTGTATTGTGGATGATTTAGCTCGGGACATGCCTGAGGGTTAATAATAACGCAGCAATTTCCTCTCAAAACAAAGTGGAAGTATCCCCCAAATCAGTACAATTTAATCTGTTAGGTAATTTGAATAGATCAAATGCGAGACAGACAAGGTTGAAATTTCAAGTACAGAATCAAGTATTTCTCAAATCTCCATGGCAGTAGAAGCATCTGCTACGGATTCTGCAAAATGACTGAAAAGGCTCACAAAATAATCATTATAATTAGAAGTAGAAAAGGGCTCACAAATTAACAAATTACTAGATTAAACGCGTGCAACTTTCCTTTCAGTGCAGCGGTGCCTGCTGTGACCTGTGTTTTCTTCTGCCATTATCTATCTCAGTATTTCCGAAGGGGTTAGGCTGTATGAAAATCATGATGTCAACCCCTGTTTTATTTTCTATCCGTGTGTATGAAGTCAAGTAAAAAAAAATCCCAGGAACTGCTATTTCTTCTTTTTATATTTGATAATTGTATGTTAATTGTGATGAAGATATGGCACGGAGATGCTCGATGCCAGATTTAGTTGTATACATCCGACACATATTGTCAGTTTATTGTCTTTACACATTTTTTAGAAGTTGCCAGGTTTTAAGATTTCATTTATAAAACAGGGTGAGTTAGAAGTAGTTCGATGAGATCTAGAGCAGCAATATCCTAATCAGTGGATGGTAACTTTGTACTATGCATATCAGATTCAGCTAGAACAAATGTAAGTCTGTAAGGATGAAATACTAGCTAGGAGATAATATTGGCATTGCATCGTGTGTGATTAGCTCATATCTTTATGTCTGAGAGCATCTTCTGTTGTCAAGGGGGGATTCGAGCAGGTGAACTCCAGCTGCACTGCCCACCAAACTCACAACAGAATCATGGCCGTAATGCAGTGAGTTTCGGGAACCCTAGCCTACCGCACCCCTCCTAGCCTCCTCCCAACCCTAGCCTACCGCACCCCTCCTCCCAACCCTCCCACCGCCGCCGGCAGCGCCGCCAGGGCAAAGTTCTCGGGGCGTGGCGGCGGCGGGGGCCTCCCCTCGTGGCGCGTCGGGAATGGCGGCCAATGGAGCCTCTCACGCGGCGGCGGCCCTTCCGCCTCCCGGGGCGGCGGCGGTCGGATGAGGATGTAGGGGCGGCGGCCCTCCCGGGGACGATCCAGCTGCGGGCTGCGGCTTCCCCGCCTCCCATCGGCGGCATGCCGGCGGTGGTGGCTGGTGGAGGCGGACAGCGCCTTTCCCTCTGCCTCTCGCCGGTGAGGGGTGATGATCTTGGGCTTCTCCCGCGGTACGAGGACGTCCGGGGCAGCAGCCTTGGGTTCGACGGTGGAGGTGACCCTCTTCTTCGCCGGAGAGGATCGGCCTGCGGTTGGTGGTGGTGGATCTATTGATCTATCACCGCGTTCCGGCGGCGAGATGGAGGAGCTTGGAAGCCGACGATGGTGTCGCCGGTGGAGGGTTGGAGTGGCCAGCCCAGGGTGGTCGCCGACGTGGGGGTCCGACCTGAATAAAGGCGGCGGTCCTAGGGCCTCTCTTGCGTGAAGAGGAGGACCTACCGGAGGCCTGGACTCGTGATCTGGCCGGAGTGTTGAGTTCCGGAAGGCTCCGCCGGCGAATGTAATAGTGCTTTTGCCTGGAGTTTGTTGGATCGGTGGTATTCGGTCGTGCGCACCCATGCTTTTATTCCGACCGATTGGTTTTGGAGGGAGCGGCGCGAAGCTCTTTTTCTGTGTTGACATCAAGTGACTATGGATCCATGATGAAAGTTGGAAGAAGAGAATTTCATGAAGGCCGGAGGGGAGGACTAGCTAAGGGAGGTTCAAGTCTCCGCGCTGTTGAGTGACTTGCTTGATGTTTCGGGCTTCACAACAGCGGTATGAAAGTGGGGGCGACAACACAGGTGAAGTACAGAGTCCTACCTTTCAGGGTGAAAACCCAAGGTCTGGCCTTAACTGGTTGTTCCTGGCAATGACCTTGTTGGAGGCATTGTTTTGAGAGCGAGGACTATCTTCAGGTTGAAAATCTAAGATCTTTGACGGGCGACGACGGTGTTAGAGCACCGTTCCCTTCTTGGAGGCGTCGTTTTTGGAGAGTCTGTTTTTCAGGTGTTGTCTTGGCGGTGTATGTATTGCTGTTGTTAGGTTCGAGATACTGTAGCGGGACTTTTGTTTCTTAGTTTTCTTTTCGTTTTTTGGCTGTGTGCATCCGTAGTGCCATTAGGGTGGTGCGTTGTTGCAGAGGCTGGATGTAATTGATATCTTTTGATATTAATATATTTCCTTTATTGAAAAAAAAATCTTCTGTCGTCAAACTTTGCCCCATTTCTATTGCTTACATGTGCATGGATGCTCTGTGGTTTTGCTATTTGCGCTTTGGGTTTGATAGCTAGCTTGACTGCTTTCAGACTACATTAAACTCAGCTGAACCATGTTGTCGTTGTTTCTGAAATTGAAAGTGGCCAGTACCATTGTTACAATATGATATGCTTACTCTAACTACGTCTCTAAAATAGAACATAAGTTTAGTACCTATCTATGCTAATTTCCCAGGTAGCGCAGAGTTGTAAAAGGCGTTGGCAAATTGTATTCTAATGTTCTACGATGTGTGTTTCCATGAATTTCGTATGTGTTTGAAATTGTATTTCTTGTAGAAATAAAAAAGCGTGCTTGGCTCTCAAACAGTTCGAGAAACGCAAAGCAAGTGCAGATGACAAGCAGAGCAAAAACAGATGATAAGCGCGAAGGTACAGCAAGTGAAACTACACCGAGTGAAATAGTGCCAAAGTATCTTTATTCCTTAACCTGACCCGAAGCACTTCTTCAAAGTGTGATACATTTATGGTTGTATTGTGATCCGTGCAGACTGTGTTGGTTCATACAAAGTGGATACAGATAATCATGTGACAATGTGTGTTTTCAATTCACTCATATCTTAATTTAATTTAGACAATCATGTAGTTGCAATTTAATGTTTTGCATAATGGTTGCTTCTGGGTAATTTCAGAAATGGCTATGTATTTTTAGAAAATATGCCCTCAAATAGATTTTGAGGCATTATGGTAAAATGACTAAGTATACATATTCTGGTATTTTGAGAAATGCCTTCAATTGTTATTTGACTCATTTTGAGAAATACTACAACAAATTATTGCATGCGTTTCTCAAAATGCCACAAATAACAATTGAAGGCATTTTTAAGAACGCCTGCGTTGATATCTTTGGAGGCATAAAATGCCTCAAATTACATTTCCTTTCCCTAACTTTTTTGTCATTTTTTCAAACGCCTCCAAATATATTTTGGCGCATTTTTAAGGCATTTTCAAAATGCCTCCTAACTTGGAACAAGGTGGTGTGACTTTAGGGGTGTGATTGGTTGCTCGTAGGGTTTTCCTGCACATTGGGATCTTGGCTCCGTGGAAGCTGTGTCTGGGAATGCGACCTCTAATCTATGTTGTGCAATTTATTTGGTTGCTAACAATTTCTAAGCCAAGTCCCTGTTGTTTTGTTGCCTAGAATTTGCATTTCGTGAAATGGACTTGCGTTTGGTTACATCATGTTTCCCGGATATTGTAACCTCGTAGCCTTTTTGGTCAGATTGACAAGTTAACAAACAATGCCCACAAGGTGTTCGACACAATAGGAAAGTAGATGATGACAACTATATATCACATAATAAACAATGCTAACATAGTTCTAGTATAGGATCAAAGTTTATGCTTGCACAACGATATCTCGAACTACTACTCATTGATGCAAGACAAGTTCATCAACCGAGAGATTGCATAAATAGCACCTCGCAAAATATACAAATTTGGCATCAGTTCAGATCAAACTTAGCTACTCCCAAAATATACATATTGAACGCGATGTTCATCATCAGCAACAGAACACGCACGAGAACAAGCACACGAACAATGCTCAGGCTCCTCAGAGGTAATACTTCTTCAGGAAGACAGTAAACCAAGCCATCATGTTTGCAAAAGCCATCACAAGATACATGTTGACATGTGTCTTGTGATCCATGACAAGAGGTGACTGAGAGCACGGTGGAACGCAGAGGGAGATATCGGAGCCGTTGGAACACGACCGGTGTAGATGATCTTCATCTGAGCATAGTTCTCTGGAACAAGAGGTGCATTCATCGTACCCAGGGCCGTACCTGAGAAAACGGAGGCCCAGTGCGAAACGGGAAAAAATAGGCCCTCAACATAATCACTGGCATTAGAAAAACACGGTTTTATATATCGTATATTAGGTTGGTGGTACTATTTTTTGGATAAATCAGATCTTATGGGAAAGCGATCTCAGAATTCATAAGAACTCCATTATTTAGTACAAACATGATATTTTTCTAGCATTTCTTGACATAAAATGTTCAATTAGTTATGTCCAGTTATCCAACTCGAACTGATGTATCCAAATTGCAGTTGTGGAAACCGCAAGAGGTCGCTCGAAGCGGAGCACTGAAACAAGAGATTTATGAGAAATTGAGAAGAAAACACCAAATAAATAGATAGTGTATTGAGAATGCAGCTTGTAATGGACCTTTTATCTATTTAATGCAACAACAGATCTAGTCGCGAAAATCTGGGCGAATTAAGTCCACGATGAAGCTGCGTTTGGAAGAACTCGTTCTCGATAAGAAAGAGTAAAAGAGATCTAGAGGAGAAGAGAGACAGAAAAGAAGGAGGCGTGCGGGAGTTGGGGGTTCTGGTGTTAATCTATGGACAAGTTCCCAAGCGTGAGTTGAGGGCTGTGCCGTCAATGCATTTATTTGGCCTAAGTAAACCTGCCATTAGGAGTACTAAATATAATACAACAGTTTAATTAACAAAAATTGGAGGCCCTTCCATTTTGGAGGCCCTGTGCGACCGCACATTCTGAACCTGCCTCTCATACGGGCCTGATCGTAGCTTGATGTGGGCAAAGTAGGCATCATCGTCCATCATGATAGATGTTGTCTTCTCCACCCAACGCACATCCTTAAGCATTTTCATTCTCAACCCACCTTGCTCTCTAGTGTTTCAGATGGTTGTAGATTTGGTTGTGTCCAATTTGGCGGCCACTAAACTTGAGAACAACCTCCGCAATAGCTTTAAGCTAGGTGCACCATCCTGAATCCCTTGTCCATTGGCACCCCGTTCTTCATGAACTCACACACCATGTTCAACACGAAGGTAGACAGAGCAGCATGCTATACCATCATGTTCCTCTTCCTAATTGGGCAGTATCTATCAGGTGGCACGGGATGTACCGGAACGGCAGCATCGTGTTCACCAATAGAACAGGTGAGCTTGCATCCTACAGCCGAAATCAAAGAACCGTAGAGCAAACAACTTGTAAGAAAGACACTAACAATCTTCGGTGCACGCTGCCATGTAAGTATAAGCGCAAAGCTGGTACAAGGAGAAGATGTACACAATGTAGAGCCAATCTTCGTACCAACTATTGCATTATACGTGGTTCACAACTATGTAGATCACACAACAAGGTGTTTGACGCAACTACACCACCTCCGGATCGAAGCAAACTAGTCAAGTCTTGCAGATCTCAGATACCCAGTCTAGATCTAAGCAAAACTACCAGATCTAAGCTAGGATTCTATGGTACTCATAGTGATCTGATAGTCAGACGCGGCGTAGGAAGATGATGACCTATCGGCGAGGCGGACGAAGATGAACTTCCGCGGTGGAGCTCCACCAGCCTGAGAAACGACCCTCCCTTACATGGTCGTAAGTGAGAAGCTTGCCAAGACGGAAAGATCGAACAGGGGGAAGTGGTGGCGTGGCTTTTGGTAGTGAGGTGGGGTGATGGAAATAGGTGGCCATTATCGACGGGAGTTGACCAATTTCTCCCGCCATATTTTTTCCGTAGGCGCGTGAGCTCCCTCCCCATCTTCAAAATTTCCCCACCCAGCGCGAGAAGAGGTTGACTCCTAGGGCATGGTCTAATCAAATGTGCCCCCTCGTACAGACTCTAGGGTGCTTTAAACATCGTGTGATGCGGGGAATCTTTTTCTCATGAGCAACCAAACGAGCCATTTTCTTCTCCCCAGAAGCGAGAAACGACATTAGGAGCAACCAATCATGCCCTAGCATTTTCCCTATATTTTCTATTTAGGATATCTAGACAGCTCCAATCTGTAGGCCTACATAAGGCATTCCACATGGCCGAACACGAAAAAAGATTGGAGCTCCGGTGATGTGTGATTCGTCGACTGGAATGTGGTCTGTGGTGGCTTCCTCTTTGGGCGAAGGCGGGCGCCCGCATGGAGGCCTGTCGATCTGCCTAATTAAGGTGTCAATCCTATGGTCCTTCTCCCGTTGAGATGGTGTTATGCTTGATGTATGATTTCATTGTTCTGGCCGTCGACGTGTTTCGGAAGGATCCACCGAAGATCTTCATTGGGCGATTGACGCCTCTATGTTCTGGATCAGATGAGATTCGATCGTGTGCACCCATATTCTGCCCGTGCGGCTTTGGGAGGGAATGACGCAAAGGTTCACTGCCCGGACATGTTGGTTTCCGATTTCCATGGAGAAGACGTTGGCGGAGAATGTCATGGAAGCTGATATCTGAGGAGATCTAGCAATGGCGGACCGAGTTTTCGTGACGATGATGACTTTGCTTGGTGTTTCTTGACTTGCAGCAGCGACATCGGCAAGCGAGGACGTCGGCACGGGAGGAGTACAAAGTCTAATCTTTCAGGGTGAATATCCATCCAAGATATGGCCTGAGTTGGTTGTGCCTCGCAATGACTCTGTTGAATGCATTATTTTAAGAGCACGAACATTCTCGTGGGTAAAAATCTAATATCTGACCTTAATTAATTATGTTGGGCAATATCCTTGTTGAAAGTATTTTTTGAAAGTGAAGACCCCAATTATTGTCTTGGCAGCGGTTTGTGTTACGGCTGGAAGATTTTGATCACCGCAGGAGGATCTTTTATTTTTCTTCTTCTTCCTTTTGTGGTAAAATTATGTGCATCCATGGTAACATTAAGATATTTTGTTCCTGTAGAGGTTAGATGTAATTACTCCCTCCGTCCCAAAGCTTAAGGCTTATTGTTTTTTGAAAAATCAAACCAAATAAAGTTTGATCAAACTTTTAGAACAATCTATCAACAAATATAATATTGTGTAGATACCATATAAAAATATATTTCATTATCTATTGAATGATATTAATTTTATATTTTGGATGTTAATGATTTTTGGTAAAAGCTTAGTCAATCTTGACATAGTTTGACTTTTTAAAATAATATAAGCCTTAAACTTTGGGATGGAGATAGTACTATTTAACTCAAAATAAGTACAAGCTCAAACACCATTAATTAACTTCTTATCAATCCCTATTCATTTTAATATGAGGACAAGAATTGAACTGATTTAATTAATAATTACACAACAAAAGAGAAAGGAGAGAAATTATTTGTTGGCGGTAGATGGTTTTTACTAAATTAAAATTGTGATTCTTTAGTTCTTTATTTTAGATTTGCAGGCAATATAAATACATATTTCTTTTATAAAAAAAATGTACTAGATTCATTGGAATCGCATTCAGTCAGTACTGTACCCCGGAAGCTAGCAATCCGCCAAAAGGGCACGTAGCGTCGCAGCAGCCATCCACAGCCCGCAATCCCCCGGCTGTTTTGTATCGCCTGTCTGTCCTCTTCCTCCAGGAATCTTCACCCGCTCGGCCGCGGATAAAACGCCCGCACGCGCATCCATTGCTACGACGAAGCCTGAAACCATCAGCTGGTCGCCAACTTTTGCCTTTCCCTTCCCCCATCATCGCCGCCCCCCTTTCTTTCCTTCCCTTCCGCAGCAGCTCCACTGCGACTAGCCTTTTCACTTCCCAGCTTCCACCCATCATCAAATGGGCCAGCTCTTCCTGCTCATACTAGCCCTCCTCCTCGCTTCCACTCGCGCCGCCTTCCATGCCGACGCCGCCGCCTTCGCCGAGGTATGTCTGTGTGGTTACTACTCCCTGTCACACACTCACACATGTTCAGCTTTTTTCTGCAAGCCTGCAACTTCTTGCAATGCGATTTGTTTAGCTGATCTTGCTGTCTGTTGAATCGTCGCAGGAGAAGAGCATAGCAGGGATCAGAGGCATGATAGGGTCAAGGCCGCCGAGCTGCGCGGGGAGGTGCAGGTCGTGCGGGCACTGCGAGGCGGTCCAGGTGCCCATTTCACCACAGGAGCTGCGGAAGAAGAAGAAGGAGCTTGGGCGCCATGGAAGCCGGGATTCTGCATCCTACGGTGCAGGTGGGAGAGCAATGCCTTCCTCCTACGACGACCACTCCAACTACAAGCCACTGAGCTGGAGATGCAAGTGTGGGCGCCTGATATTGAGCCCATGAATCGCTCGGATGCTCCGGTTTAGCTAAGCAGGGGGCTTGTCGATATTAATAGTAGTATAGGGTTTTGGCGTTTCTTGGTGATTTTCCTTCCTTCGCTGTTCTTGCATGACCAGTGATGGATCCTTTTGGTTGGAAGATTTGGGGATGGAAGGTTCAAGAACTTGTCTTCTTCGTTGCGGTGGCTTGGCTAGTTTCCCCATGTCCTGTTGCTAATCGAAGATATAGATGACTAATCTGAACCTCTTGGTACTTAACTACTCCAGTCATGTACAGCTTCCTAGTTTGATGCCGTTTTGGCTGCTGACAATACAGTGTACTGCTGGCTTAGCACTGTTTGCAACTTTGCATGTTATTTCTACTCCATAATGCAACGAGCTATGTCATGTTGTGATGTCATTAATAGATGCCGAGCTAGGTTTCAGGCTTAAATACTGAGCTGCTTACCGAGTTTACGCTGCGTCTTTTTGACTAGACTCTGTCACAACTCACAACCGGACAAAACGTAGGTGCACTAGCAAAGTACTACTACGAATGGATAGCATGTGTAGTAATCGGCCCTTGCTTCCAAGAAAATAATTGTAAGACATAGATTACTGCTATCATCTTAATAGATCCTTCCTTCTCGGTTCTTTTGTTCTTAGATTCTACTACACACTCTAGCAAGGCTTTAGAAACGGCTGAAAGGAGGACGCATTTAACAGGCGTTCCTTGGAAATGTCAGTGGCATCAAAGGGAGGAGCTACTCTTTCTCTCTCGTTCTTCTCTGTCACGCTCTCTCACTTTCTCCACGACGCGCGCGGATCGGTGGCAGCATAGGGAGACAAGGGTACGTCGCTAGTCTTTGTTCTTTCTCGGCTCGTGCATGTTTTGTTACACGGACACGGCACAGCCCCCTGACCAGCACCCATGAATTGTCCTGTCACAAGACTTACAATTGAAATCCCTTTCCAGCTGCAGCGGCAGCCTTTCATGCCCAACGCACAGCCAAAACATGCAAACTGCTGCTCCTATCTCACAGCTAACATTGCAAGCAAAGGATAGCCCCATAGCATTGCAGACACAAGCAGAGAGAGAGAGACATATGGCAGAGAAAATAATATATATATATATATATATATATATATGTATCCAGAGAAAAGAAAGAAAAAGAATATACTAGTATACATTTGTGTGCAAGGTAGCAAAACAAGCTGCATGCGGTGCAGCAGCTTGTAGTATCTACTAGCTGGCCGCCGGTCTGAAGTGTGATTCCTTCCTTGCAAGGGCAGCATACGAGTGGTAGGCAGAGGAAGCAGGAGTTTTGCTCCAAAAGGATAAAATGGAAACCCTTTCGGCTCGTACTGTGCATGGCCTTGTTCAGTGGTATTACCAGCATCCCAACCAAGCTCTGCCGTGCGGTGAACTGATGTGGCCTATGCGGTGCGCCTCAAAGTAAGAGAGCCGCGCTGCACTGTGCAGTACTGCACCGATGGGTTCCTCCCAATGTGTTCTTGGTTGTCATATGCAGTATGTGTTACTACTGTGCTTGGACTTTGGAGTTTGACTTGACATAGGTCTCGCTAGGATTGGATTTTGTGCTGATCAAGAACGAGTTATCCTAGCTTGTGCTTTCGTAGAACTAGAGCCAACTTAAGTTAAGCTGCTTAAGTAACTCTCGGAGACGTAACAAGTTTATTTGTCTTGCGATGGAGAGACTCCCTCTGTTTACATAAAAAAGATTTATATTCTTCTTGAAAAGTCAGAAATATTTAAAGCTTTATAAATTTTTTACGAAAAAGATATTGACATGCAAATTACAAATTTAATATCATTAGATACATCATGGAACATTGATAGCAAAAGAACATTATATTTTTTAATAGTTTTTTCGAAATTTGGTCAAACTTTAGTTGACCTGACTTTGAAAAAACAAAGACTTATCTATTGAAACGGATGAGGTAGTACTGACTAAATAGTTTTAAAGGATACATCCTCAAGTGATGCAGTATCATATTTCCTACAATGAAGATGAAGATAGCAAGTGCAACTTTAAGAAGGCAACAACGATACACACGAAGCAACACACGGTTAGGGCATCTCTAGCATATCGTCGATTTGTTGTTTCATGCAGTTTTGTGGCCGGAACAAAAATTACATATCGGCCCAGCCCTCAAAAAAAAATCTAGTCTACTAGATATTAGCTAAAAATGAGCCGATATAAAATCTTGTTGTGGCACCGCCGCGGCCACACCTCCTCTGTCGCAATACTCCGATAACTTGCTCAAATTGATCCCACAAGCCCCTAGTCGGATCTACAATTAATGTGTCCGGTCAATAGCTCCATTGTTGACCATGGGGGCTCCTTCTCCCCGCAGCCACACACCTCCTACACCGCTGATGATTGTTAGATGTATATATCTGTATATTGTATTTTTCTCATATGTTAGTGGGCTTCCTGCATATTTGCACATGTACATGTACTATATATTATGGTCTTTGCCCCGCTGATAATACAACACGCATATTGCCCTAACATGGTATCAGAGCGCTCCAGGTCTCGAGTTCAAATCCTGGCTTCCACAATTTATTCTAAAAAATTATCTCCCCCTTCTCGCAGCCTCCTGATGTGTGGTCCTGGCCTCCCGCTGCCTCTTTGCCTCTCTACACGTGTTGACTTGTCTTCTCGTCTTCCCGTCACACGTGAGAGGGGGTGTTGACGTGTACAAGTAGATTGCCTCTTCTCTTCCGCCGCATTTCTGGGATGAGGCTGTCGCTACGTCGACTTACCTCATTAACATTCAACCTTCTGCTGCCCTTCAAGGTGGCATTCCTCTTGAGCGTCTTTCTGGTCGTTCTCCCGATTACTCGACTCTTCGTTTATTTGGTTGCGTTTGCTATGTTCTTCTTCCTCCTCGCGAACGCACCAAGTTGACCGCCCAGTCTGTTGAGTGTGTTTTTCTCGGATACAGTGATGAGCATAAGGGCTATCGCTGTTGGGACCATGTTGGTCGTCGGATGCGCATCTCTCGTGACGTCACGTTTGATGAGACGCGTCCCTTCTATCCTCGCCCCACCTCGGGTACTTACCCGGTGGGTGATATCTCTTTTCTTCTTTTTCCGCATGCACCCCCTGCTGTCCCTTCTCCTTCTCCTCCTATTTCTGATGGACCTCTGATACGTCTCCGACGTATCGATAATTTCTTATGTTCCATGCCACATTATTGATGTTATCTACATGTTTTATGCACACTTTATGTCATATTCGTGCATTTTCTGGAACTAACCTATTAACAAGATGCCGAAGTGCCGATTCTTGTTTTCTGCTGTTTTTGGTTTCAGAAATCCTAGTAAGGAAATATTCTCGGAATTGGACGAAATCAAAGCCCAGGGGCCTATTTTTCCACGAAGCTTCCAGAAGTCCGAAGACGAAACGAAGAGGGGCCCCCGCGCGGCCCTATGGTCTGGGCCCCTCGCGCCGCCTCTTGACCTACCCTTCCGCCTACTTAAAGCCTCCGTGACGAAACCCCCAGTACCGAGAGCCACGATACGGAAAACCTTCCAGAGACGCCGCCAACGCCGATCCCATCTCGGGGGATCCAGGAGATCGCCTCCGGCACCCTGCCGGAGAGGGGATTCATCTCCCGGAGGACTCTACGCCGCCATGGTCGCCTCCGGTGTGATGTGTGAGTAGTCTACCCCTGGACTATGGGTCCATAGCAGTAGCTAGATGGTTGTCTTCTCCCCATTGTGCTATCATTGTCGGATCTTGTGAGCTGCCTAACATGATCAAGATCATCTATACTGTAATTCTATATGTTGCGTTTGTTGGGATCCGATGAATAGAGAATACTTGTTATGTTGATTATCAAAGTTATATCTATGTGTTATTTATGATCTTGCATGCTCTCCGTTACTAGTAGATGCTCTGGCCAAGTAGATGCTTGTAACTCCAAGAGGGAGTACTTATGCTCGATAGTGGGTTCATGCCTGCATTGACACCTGGGACAGTGACAGAAAGTTCTAAGGTTGTGTTGTGCTGTTGCCACTAGGTATAAAACATTGATGCTATGTCTAAGGATGTAGTTGTTGATTACATTACGCACCATACTTAATGCAATTGTCTGTTGCTTTGCAACTTAATACTTGGAAGGGGTTCGGATGATAACTCTGAAGGTGGACTTTTTAGGCATAGATGCGGTTGGATGGCGGTCTATGTACTTTGTCGTAATGCCCAATTAAATCTCACTATACTCATCATGATATGTATGTGCATGGTCATGCTCTCTTTATTTGTCAATTGCCCAACTGTAATTTGTTCACCCAACATGCTGTTTGTCTTATGGGAGAGACACCTCTAGTGAACTGTGGACCCCGGTCCAATTCTCTTTACTGAAATACAATCTACTGCAATACTAGTTTACTGTTTTCTGCAAACAATCATCTTCCACACAATACGGTTAATCCTTTGTTACAGCAAGCCGGTGAGATTGACACCTCACTGTTTCGTTGGGGCAAAGTACTTTGGTTGTGTTGTGCAGGTTCCACGTTGGCGCCGGAATCCCTGGTGTTGCGCCGCACTACATCTCGCCGCCATCAACCTTCAACGTGCTTCTTGACTCCTACTGGTTCGATAAACCTTGGTTTCTTACTGAGGGAAACTTGCTGCTGTACGCATCACACCTTCCACTTGGGGTTCCCAACGAGCGTGTGCTTTACGCGTCATCAAGCTAAATTTCTGGCGCCGTTGCCGGGGAGATCAAGACACGCTGCAAGGGGAGTCTCCACTTCTCAATCTCTTTACTTTGTTTTTGTCTTGCTTAGTTTTATTTACTACTTTGTTTGCTGCACTAAATCAAAATACAAAAAAATTAGTTGCTAGTTTTACTTTATTTGCTATCTTGTTTGCTATATCAAAAACACAAAAAAATTAGTTACTTGCATTTACTTTATCTAGTTTGTTTTATTTACTGTTGCTAAAATGGCCAACCCTGAAAATACTAAGTTGTGTGACTTCACAACCACAAATAATAATGATTTCTTATGCACACCTATTGCTCCACCTGCTACTACAGCAGAATTCTTTGAAATTAAACCTGCTTTACTGAATCTTGTTATGCGAGAGTAATTTTCTGGTGTTAGTTCTGATGATGCTGCTGCCCATCTCAATAATTTTGTTGAATTATGTGAAATGCAAAAGTATAAGGATGTAGATGGTGACATTATAAAACTAAAATTGTTCCCTTTCTCATTAAGAGGAAGAGCTAAAGATTGGTTGCTATCTCTCGCCTAAGAATAGTATTGATTCATGGACTAAATGCAAGGATGCTTTTATTGGTAGATATTATCCCCCTGCTAAAATTATATCTTTGAGGAGTAGCATAATGAATTTTAAACAATTAGATACTGAACATGTTGCTCAAGCTTGGGAAAGAATGAAATCTCTCGGTTAAAAATTGCCCAACCCATGGATCGACTACTTGGATGATCATCCAAACCTTCTATGCAGGACTAAATTTTTCTTCGCGGAATTTATTGGATTCAGCTGCTGGAGGTACCTTTATGTCCATCACTCTTGGTGAAGCAACAAAGCTTCTTGATAATATGATGATCAATTACTTTGAATGGCACACGGAAAGAGCTCCACAAGGTAAGAAGGTAAATTCTGTCGAAGAAATCTCTTCCTTGAGTGATAAGATTGATGCTATTATGTCTATGCTTATGAATGATAGGACTAATATTGATCCTAATAATGTTCCATTAGCTTCATTGGTTGCACAAGAAGAACATGTTGATGTAAACTTCATTAAAAATAATAATTTCAACAACAATGCTTACCGGAACAATTCTAGTAACAACTATAGGCCATATCCTTATAATAATGGCAACGGCTATGTTAATTCTTATGGGAATTCTTACAACAATAATAGGAATTCACCCCCTGGACTTGAAGCCATGCTTAAAGAATTTATTAGTACACAAACTGCTTTTAACAAATGCTGTTGAAGAAAAGCTTGGGAAAATTGATATACTTGCTTCTAAAGTCGATAGTCTTGCTGCTGATGTTGATCTTTTGAAATCGAAAGTTATGCCTAATGAGAATCATCATGATAAAATTGTTACTACAGCAAATGCCATCCAAGTTAGAATTAATGAGAACATAAGATTAATGGCTGAACTGCGTGCTAGGTGGGATAGAGAAGAAAATGAAAAACTAGCTAAAGAGAAGAATGTAGCTAAAGTTTGGACTATTACCACCACTTGTAATGCTAATGCTACACATGTTTCCGCACCTCCTACTAATACTAATAAAAGAATTGGTGTTAGCAATGTTTCCACTTCTAATGCAAAGCGCGAGAAACTGCCTGAAGCTGCTAAAACTGCTGAAACTGCCTGTGATAAAGCTGCTGAAATTTTTTCCAACATTGGGGATGATGATCCCATTGCTTTAGATTATAATGGTTTGAATTTTGATGATTGCCACATCTCTGAAGTTATAAAGTTCTTGCAAAAACTTGCTAAAAGTCCTAATGCTAGTGCTATAAATTTGGCTTTCACGCATCATATTACAAATGCTCTCATAAAAGCTAGAGAAGAGAAACTAGAGCGCGAAGCCTCTATTCCTAAAAAGCTAGAGGATGGTTGGGAGCCTATCATTAAGATGAAGGTTAAAGATTTTGATTGTAATGCTTTATGTGATCTTGGTGCAAGTATTTCTGTTATGCCTAAGAAAATTTATAATATGCTTGACTTGCCACCGCTGAAAAATTGTTATTTGGATGTTAATCTTGCTGATCATTCTACAAAGAAGCCTTTGGGTAAAGTTGATAATGTTCGCATTACCGTTAACAATAACCTTGTTCCCGTTGATTTTGTTGTCTTGGATATTGAATGCAATGCATCTTGTCCCATTATATTGGGAAGACCTTTTCTTCGAACTGTTGGTGCTACTATTAATATGAAGGAAGGTAATATAAAATATCAATTTCCTCTCAAGAAAGGTATGGAACACTTCCCTAGAAAGAGAATGAAGGTACCTTTTGAGTCTATTATGAGAACAAATTATGATGTTGACACTTCATCTCTTGATAATACTTGATACACACTTTCGCGCCTAGCTGAAAGGCGTTAAAGAAAAGCGCTTATGGGAGACAACCCATGTTTTTACCTACAGTACTTTGTTTTTATTTTGTGTCTTGGAAGTTGTTTACTACTGTAGCAACCTCTCCTTATCTTAGTTTTGTGTTTTGTTGTGCCAAGTTAAGCCGTTGATAGAAAAGTAAGTACTAGATTTGGATTACTGCGCAGTTCCAGATTTCTTTGCTGTCACGAATCTGGGTCCACCTCCCTGTAGGTAAATCAGAAAATTAAGCCAATTTACGTGCATGATCCTCAGATATGTACGCAACTTTCATTCAATTTGAGCATTTTCATTTGAGCAAGTCTGGTGCCATTTTAAAATTCGTCAATACGAACTGTTCTGTTTTGACAGATTCTGCCTTTTATTTCGCATTGCCTCTTTTGCTATGTTGGATGAATTTCTTTGATCCACTAATGTCCATTAGCATTATGCAATGTCCAGAAGTGTTAAGAATGATTGTGTCACCTCTGAATATGTTAATTTTTATTGTGCACTAACCCTCTAATGAGTTGTTTCGAGTTTGGTGTGGAGGAAGTTTTCAAGGATCAAGAGAGGAGTATGATGCAACATGATCAAGGAGAGTGAAAGCTCTAAACTTGGGGATGCCCCGGTGGTTCACCCCTGCATATATTAAGAAGACTCAAGCGTCTAAGCTTGGGGATGCCCAAGGCATCCCCTTCTTCATCGACAACATTATCCGGTTCCTCCCCTGAAACTATATTTTTATTCCATCACATCTTATGTGCTTTTTCTTGGAGCGTCGGTTTGTTTTTGTTTTTTGTTTTGTTTGAATAAAATGGATCCTAGCATTCACTTTATGGGAGAGAGACACGCTCCGCTGTAGCATATGGACAAGTATGTCCTTAGCTTCTACTCATAGTATTCATGGGAAGTTTCTTCTTCGTTAAATTGTTATATGGTTGGAATTGGAAAATGATACATGTAGTAATTGATATAAATGTCTTGGGTAATGTGATACTTGGCAATTGTTGTGCTCATGTTTAAGCTCTTGCATCATATGCTTTGCACCCATTAATGAAGAAATACATAGAGCATGCTAAAATTTGGTTTGCATATTTGGTTTCTCTAAGGTCTAGATAATTTCTAGTATTGAGTTTGAACAACAAGGAAGACGGTGTAGAGTCTTATAATGTTTTCAATATGTCTTTTATGTGAGTTTTGCTGCACCGGTTCATCCTTGTGTTTGTTTCAAATAAGCCTTGCTAGCCTAAACCTTGTATCGAGAGGGAATACTTCTCATGCATCCAAAATACTTGAGCCAACCACTATGCCATTTGTGTCCACCATACCTACCTACTACATGGTATTTTCCGCCATTCCAAAGTAAATTGCTTGAGTGCTACCTTTAAAATTCCATCATCACCTTACAATATATAGCTCATGGGACAAATAGCTTAAAAACTATTGTGGTATTGAATATGTAATTATGCACTTTATCTCTTATTAAGTTGCTTGTTGTGCGATAACCATGTTTACTGGGGACGCCATCAACTATTCATTGTTGAATTTCATGTGAGTTGCTATGCATGTCCGTCTTGTCTGAAGTAAGAGCGATCTACCACCTTATGGTTAAGCATGCATATTGTTAGAGAATAACATTGGGCCGCTAACTAAAGCCATGAACCATGGTGGAAGTTTCAGTTTTGGACATATATCCTCAATCTCAAATGAGAAAATTATTAATTGTTGTTACATGCTTATGCATAAAAGAGGAGTCCATTATCTGTTGTCTATGTTGTCCCGGTATGGATGTCTAAGTTGAAGAATAATCAATAGCGAGAAATCTAATGCGAGCTTTCTCCTTAGACCTTTGTACGGGCGGCATAGAGGTACCCCTTTGTGACACTTGGTCAAAACATGTGCATTGTGATGATCCGGTAGTCCAAGCTAATTAGGACAAGGTGCGGGCACTATTAGTACACTATGCATGAGGCTTGCAACTTGTAAGATATAATTTACATGATACATATGCTTTATTACTACCGTTGACAAAATTGTTTCATGTTTTCAAAATCAAAGCTCTAGCACAAATATAGCAGTCGATGCTTTTCCTCTATGGAGGACAATTCTTTTACTTTCAATGTTGAGTCAGTTCACCTATTTCTCTCCACCTCAAGAAGCAAACACTTGTGTGAACTGTGCATTGATTCCTACATACTTGCATATTGCACTTATTATATTACTCTATGTTGACAATATCCATGAGATATACATGTTACAAGTTGAAAGCAACCGCTGAAACTTAATCTTCTTTTGTGTTGCTTCAATGCCTTTACTTTGAATTATTGCTTTATGAGTTAACTCTTATGCAAGACTTATTGATGCTTGTCTTGAAGTGCTATTCATGAAAAGTCTTTGCTATATGATTCACTTGTTTACCCATGTCATATACATTGTTTTGATCGCTGCATTCACTACATATGCTTTACAAATAGTATGATCAAGATTATGATGGCATGTCACTCCAGAAATTATACGTGTTATCGTTTTACCTGCTCGGGACGAGCGAGAACTAAGCTTGGGGATGCTGATACGTCTCCGACGTATCGATAATTTCTTATGTTCCATGCCACATTATTGATGTTATCTACATGTTTTATGCACACTTTATGTCATATTCGTGCATTTTCTGGAACTAACCTATTAACAAGATGCCGAAGTGCCAGTTGTTGTTTTCTGCTGTTTTTGGTTTCCGAAATCCTAGTAAGGAAATATTCTCGGAATTGGACGAAATCAACGCCCAGGGGCCTATTTTACCACGAAGCTTCCAGAAGTCCGAAGACGAAACGAAGAGGGGCCACGAGGCAGCCAGAGCATAGGGCGGCGCGGCCCCTGCCACGGCCGCGTGGCCCTATGGTGCGGGCCCCTCGCGCCGCCTCTTGACCTACCCTTCCGCCTACTTAAAGCCTCCGTGACGAAACCCCCAGTACCGAGAGCCACGATACGGAAAACCTTCCAGAGACGCCGCCAACGCTGATCCCATCTCGGGGGATCCAGGAGATCGCCTCCGGCACCCTGCCGGAGAGGGGATTCATCTCCCGGAGGACTCTACGCCGCCATGGTCGCCTCCGGTGTGATGTGTGAGTATTCTACCCCTGGACTATGGGTCCATAGCAGTAGCTAGATGGTTGTCTTCTCCCCATTGTGCTATCATTGTCGGATCTTGTGAGCTGCCTAACATGATCAAGATCATCTATCTGTAATTCTATATGTTGCGTTTGTTGGGATCCGATGAATAGAGAATACTTGTTATGTTGATTATCAAAGTTATATCTATGTGTTATTTATGATCTTGCATGCTCTCCGTTACTAGTAGATGCTCTGGCCAAGTAGATGCTTGTAACTCCAAGAGGGAGTACTTATGCTCGATAGTGGGTTCATGCCCGCATTGACACTGGGACGGTGACGGAAAGTTCTAAGGTTGTGTTGTCGTTGTTGCCACTAGGGATAAAACATTGATGCTATGTCTAAGGATGTAGTTGTTGATTACATTACGCACCATACTTAATGCAATTGTCT
Organism: Lolium rigidum; assembly: GCF_022539505.1. Taxonomy (NCBI): domain Eukaryota; kingdom Viridiplantae; phylum Streptophyta; class Magnoliopsida; order Poales; family Poaceae; genus Lolium; species Lolium rigidum. Next base: position 329,493,745 of record NC_061510.1, read on the forward strand.
GTTGCTTTGCAACTTAATGCTGGAAGGGGTTCGGATGATAACACTGAAGGTGGACTTTTTAGGCATAGATGCGGTTGGATGGCGGTCTATGTACTTTGTCGTAATGCCCAATTAAATCTCACTATACTCATCATGATATGTATGTGCATGGTCATGCTCTCTTTATTTGTCAATTGCCCAACTGTAATTTGTTCACCCAACATGCTGTTTGTCTTATGGGAGAGACACCTCTAGTGAACTGTGGACCCCGGTCCAATTCTCTTTACTGAAATACAATCTACTGCAATACTTGTTTACTGTTTTCTGCAAACAATCATCTTCCACACAATACGGTTAATCCTTTGTTACAGCAAGCCGGTGAGATTGACAACCTCACTGTTTCGTTGGGGCAAAGTACTTTGGTTGTGTTGTGCGGGTTCCACGTTGGCGCCGGAATCCCTGGTGTTGCGCCGCACTACATCTCGCCGCCATCAACCTTCAACGTGCTTCTTGACTCCTACTGGTTCGATAAACCTTGGTTTCTTACTGAGGGAAACTTGCTGCTGTACGCATCACACCTTCCACTTGGGGTTCCCAACGAGCGTGTGCTTTACGCGTCATCAACCTCCTTCGGCGCCATCCTCTCCTCCGTCTAGTCCCCCTTGTACTCCCCGTTCTCCGGCTTCGGATCCTTCCGATGATGTCCCTTCTTCCTCTTCATCTGATGAGTTGTCTTCTGCCGACGAGCTCCCTCCTTCACGGCCTGTTCGTGTTGTCTTCCAGTCCGTTACTCTCCTAGTCAGTATAGTCTCTCTGTTGTTTCTGATCCGACTTTTTATCGAGATGCCGAGCGTCAGCCTGAATGGCAGGTTTCCATGGCTGAGGAGATCGATGCGCTTGAGCGCACTGGCACTTGGGATCTTGTTTCTCCCCTTATGGTGTTCGTTCTATCACGTGTAAGTGGGTCTATAAAATTAAGACCCGCTCTGATGGATCTCTTGAGCGCTATAAAGCGCGTCTTGTGGCTCGTGATTTTTAACAGGAGCCGTGACTATGATGAGACTTTTGCCCTGTGGCTCATATGACCACTGTGCGTACTCTTCTTGTTGTTGCTTCTGTTCGACGCTGATCTGTGTCCCAGCTTGATGTTCAGAACGCATTTCTTAATGGCGAGTTGAGTGAGGAGGTTTACATGCAGCCTCCTCCTGGGTATTCTGTTCCTGATGGGATGGTTTGTCGTCTTCGATGTTCTCTCTATGGTCTCAAACAAGCCCCTCGTGCCTGGTTTGAGCGCTTCGCCTCTGTGGTGATTGCTGTTGATTTTTCTCCTAGTTTTCAGTATCCAGCACTTTTCGTTCACACTTCTCCTCGTGGACGCACACTTCTTCTTCTCTATGTTGATGATATGATCATTACTGGTGATGATCCTGAGTATATTGCCTTTGTCAAGGCTCGTCTTCGATATCAGTTTCTTATGACTGATCTTGGTCCTCTTCGCTATTTTCTTGCCATTGAGGTTTCCTCCACTTCTGATGGCTTTTCTATCTCCCAGGAAAAGTACATTCAGGATCTTCTTGCTCGTGCTGCTCTTGGGGATGAGCGCACGGTTGATACTCCTATGGAGCTTAATGTTAAGTTTCGTCCTACTGATGGTGATCATCTTCCTGATCCCACTCGTTATCGCCATCTTGTTGGGAGTCTTGTTTATCTTGCTGTCACTCGTCCTGATATTTCTTATCCTGTTCATATTCTGAGTCAGTTTGTCTCAGCTCCTACCACTGTTCACTATAGTCATCTCCTCCGTGTTCTTCGTTATCTTCGTGGCACGATCACTCGTCGCCTTTTCTTTTCCCGTTCCAGCTCTCTCCAGCTCCAGTGCTACTCGGATGCTACGTGGGCGTGTGATCCTACGGATCGTCGCTCACTTTTTGCTTACTGTTTGTTTTTTGGTGGTTCGCTTGTTGCTTGGAAAACGAAGAAACATGTAGCAGTTTCCCGTTCGAGTGTTGAGGCTGAGTTGCGGGCTATGCCTTTGTTGATTGCTGAGGTGACCTGGTTACGGTGGTTGCTTGCAGAATTTGGGGTCTCTGTTACGACACGCACTTCAGTTTTGTCTGACAGTATATGTGCTATCAGTATTGCACGTGATCCGGTCAAGCATGAGCTGACCAAACATATTGGTGTTCATGCTTTTTATACACGTGCTCAGGTGCAAGATGAGGTTGTTGCGGTTCATTATGTGCCTTCAGATTTGCAGTTGGCGGATTTCTTTACGAAGGCCCAGACTCGAGCGTAGCATGACTTTTTTACTCTGCAAACTCAGTGTTGTGGATCCACCATGAGTTTAAGGGGGTGTTAGATGTATATATCTGTATACTGTAGTTCCCCCATATGTTAGGAGCTTTCTGTGTATTTGCACCTGTACATGTATTATATATTGTGACCTTTGACCCCCTAATAATAAAACACGTATATTGCTCTAACAGTAACAATGATGACAACACACGACAAGTCTGCATTTAGCGCGCAACAAAGTGCACACAACAAGGCTGCCTTCGACCCACACGAGGCCTACTCGCCGGGCACTGCGCTCCCCGGAGGATATGGAGAGCTCCTGGACCACCACGCCTCACACCCTACCTCTCCGACTAGCCATCGCCCGATGAGGAGGCAGAGGTGGAGGGGGAACCACACGAGGTGGAGGACGGTGACTTCATCGCTCCCGAAGCCACGACTTGAAGCCGGGTTTTCTCGAGCATTATGTTTAGAAAACGAAATGGAGTCCTAAATACAATTTTGTCCACTTGAAGCTGCAGTCGGAATTGCTACAAGCCTACAGCTCAGAAAGTCCTCAATAGTGGAGTAAAATGTAGCTTGCATTCTACCGAATGCCCTCGGCCGCCATCCCAAAAAACCACATGGGGCCGCCGGAGTTCGGACCCGTCGAATCGGTGGCGGCCCGTCGATGGATCGATCAAATGAGCTGTATACACAAACCAGGTCGTGGCGTCTCTGAACGTCCAGTCACGTCCGGGCGGTCCAGTCATGTCGCCACCCCGGCCGGCTCTCTCTGGTCAGCTATCAGAGAAGGCCTTTTGGACTGGACTGGCCTGGCCTCGCCTGGTCTTCTCACTGTGCTACGCTAGCAAAGTGGCTACGCTCTCAACGCTGCCTGGAGTGATGGCTCGATTTCTTGACGTGCGTTGATCGATCGGTCGGTACAGACGTACTACAGCGGTTGCTTTTGATCGAGCAATGTGGGTGGGGAAACGTGCTCGCTGTGTTATTTCTGGCGCAGCAGCGGAAGTTGGCATGTGATCCGTCAGGGTAGCCGCAGGGTAGTGCAGTGGAATGCCCGTGGCGTCCATCGAGAACGAGGATCGGACCCGCCTTGCGTTGTGCCGGCTCGACGGACGAGGCTTGCCTGCGCCTGCGGCGTGCGACCATCCGTGCGCCGTGGGTACATGGCCTCCATCGCGTCATTTCCTTCTATTTTCCCCGCGTGTGTGCTATTTCTTTGCAAAAGAAAAATGAAAATATGGGCATTACACGGTCGTCTCACATCAGTACAAAACTAATTTGTACAGCACACCGATTATACTTCTTCGCTATCTGTTTCCACGGCCTAAACTTGGAGCTGGGAACGGCCGGAGATGCCACAGTCCAGCGAACGCTTCCTCGTGCACAGAATCGACACACAGCATGTATGATAAGTTGATAACTTGAACTGGCCAGCAGTCCGGCCCTAGTCGAGCCCCGGCGACATGCAGTTCAGCGCTGGCCGAGCCTCGAACAGCATGTCGCAGTCCTGCGCGGCGCCGAAGAGGCTGCCGAGCTCCGAGTTGAGGATGAGGGACGAGTCCGACATTCAGCGCGTGGTCTCCTCCTGGAAAGGCGTCCCGGTGGAGAAAGTCTCCGTGGAAGAGTCTGACCGGCTGCGCAACATGAAGGAGACCCTGCACCGGCGCGTCATCGGCCAGGACGACGCCGTGACAGCCGTGTGCCGCGCCATCCGTCGAGCGCGCGCCGGCCTTGGGAGCCCCCGTCGCCCGATCGCCAGCTTCGTGTTCGCTGGTCCAACGGGCGTCGGCAAGACAGAGCTCGTTAAGGCGCTGGCGTCCTGCTACTACGGGTCGGAGGATGCCATGGTCCGGCGCACTGTTCAGGGTCGAGACAGGTGAGGGTGAAGATGAACAGCGGGCCGCCGGCCGACGTTCCACGGATCCCACCTTGTCGCCGCCGCGGACGTTGACGACGTCCACGCTCCACGACGCCTCGGACACTCATGGAGTCATGGTCGTGGTCGGGCTTCGCGCAGGGCGTGTTCGTATCACTAGGTGCGAGTATCACGGGGTGGGATTCGCCGTATTCGTGGTTTGTTTTTCCTGCCGAAACGTACTAACGCTAGCTGATGTTTGCGGAGCCGCTGGATGGACGCCACGCCCTCATGGGCGCACAGATGGGCGCACGGCTTGGGTGCAGGCAAGCCTCGTCCTCGACGGACGAGGCTTGGACGAGGCTTGCCTGCGCCTGCGGCGTGCGACCATCCGTGCGCCGTGGGTACATGGCCTCCATCGCGTCATTTCCTTCTATTTTCCCCGCGTGTGTGCTATTTCTTTGCAAAAGAAAAATGAAAATATGGGCATTACACGGTCGTCTCACATCAGTACAAAACTAATTTGTACAGCACACCGATTATACTTCTTCGCTATCTGTTTCCACGGCCTAAACTTGGAGCTGGGAACGGCCGGAGATGCCACAGTCCAGCGAACGCTTCCTCGTGCACAGAATCGACACACAGCATGTATGATAAGTTGATAACTTGAACTGGCCAGCAGTCCGGCCCTAGTCGAGCCCCGGCGACATGCAGTTCAGCGCTGGCCGAGCCTCGAACAGCATGTCGCAGTCCTGCGCGGCGCCGAAGAGGCTGCCGAGCTCCGAGTTGAGGATGAGGGACGAGTCCGACATTCAGCGCGTGGTCTCCTCCTGGAAAGGCGTCCCGGTGGAGAAAGTCTCCGTGGAAGAGTCTGACCGGCTGCGCAACATGAAGGAGACCCTGCACCGGCGCGTCATCGGCCAGGACGACGCCGTGACAGCCGTGTGCCGCGCCATCCGTCGAGCACGCGCCGGCCTTGGGAGCCCCCGTCGCCCGATCGCCAGCTTCGTGTTCGCTGGTCCAACGGGCGTCGGCAAGACAGAGCTCGTTAAGGCGCTGGCGTCCTGCTACTACGGGTCGAAGGATGCCATGGTCCGCCGCACTGTTCAGGGTCGAGACAGTGAGGGTGAAGATGAACAGCGGGCCGCCGGCCGACGTTCACAGATCCCACCTTGTCGCCGCCGCGGACGTTGACGACGTCCACGCTCCACGACGCCTCGGACACTCATGGAGTCATGGTCGTGGTCGGGCTTCGCGCAGGGCGTGTTCGTATCACTAGGTGCGAGTATCACGGGGTGGGATTCGCCGTATTCGTGGTTTGTTTTTTCCTGCCGAAACGTACTAACGCTAGCTGATGTTTGCGGAGCCGCTGGATGGACGCCACGCCCTCATGGGCGCACAGATGGGCGCACGGCTTGGGCGCAGGCAAGCCTCGTCCTCGACGGACGAGGCTTGCCTGCGCCTGCGGCGTGCGACCATCCGTGCGCCGTGGGTACATGGCCTCCATCGCGTCATTTCCTTCTATTTTCCCCGCGTGTGTGCTATTTCTTTGCAAAAGAAAAATGAAAATATGGGCATTACACGGTCGTCTCACATCAGTACAAAACTAATTTGTACAGCACACCGATTATACTTCTTCGCTATCTGTTTCCACGGCCTAAACTTGGAGCTGGGAACGGCCGGAGATGCCACAGTCCAGCGAACGCTTCCTCGTGCACAGAATCGACACACAGCATGTATGATAAGTTGATAACTTGAACTGGCCAGCAGTCCGGCCCTAGTCGAGCCCCGGCGACATGCAGTTCAGCGCTGGCCGAGCCTCGAACAGCATGTCGCAGTCCTGCGCGGCACCGAAGAGGCTGCCGAGCTCCGAGTTGAGGATGAGGGACGAGTCCGACATTCAGCGCGTGGTCTCCTCCTGGAAAGGCGTCCCGGTGGAGAAAGTCTCCGTGGAAGAGTCTGACCGGCTGCGCAACATGAAGGAGACCCTGCACCGGCGCGTCATCGGCCAGGACGACGCCGTGACAGCCGTGTGCCGCGCCATCCGTCGAGCGCGCACCGGCCTTGGGAGCCCCCGTCGCCCGATCGCCAGCTTCGTGTTAGCTGGTCCAACGGGCGTCGGCAAGACAGAGCTCGTTAAGGCGCTGGCGTCCTGCTACTACGGGTCGGAGGATGCCATGGTCCGGCGCACTGTTCAGGGTCGAGACAGTGAGGGTGAAGATGAACAGCGGGCCGCCGGCCGACGTTCACAGATCCCACCTTGTCGCCGCCGCGGACGTTGACGACGTCCACGCTCCACGACGCCTCGGACACTCATGGAGTCATGGTCGTGGTCGGGCTTCGCGCAGGGCGTGTTCGTATCACTAGGTGCGAGTATCACGGGGTGGGATTCGCCGTATTCGTGGTTTGTTTTTCCTGCCGAAACGTACTAACGCTAGCTGATGTTTGCGGAGCCGCTGGATGGACGCCACGCCCTCATGGGCGCACAGATGGGCGCACGGCTTGGGCGCACGGCTTGGGCGCAGGCAAGCCTCGTCCTCGACGGACGAGGCTTGCCTGCGCCTGCGGCGTGCGACCATCCGTGCGCCGTGGGTACATGGCCTCCATCGCGTCATTTCCTTCTATTTTCCCCGCGTGTGTGCTATTTCTTTGCAAAAGAAAAATGAAAATATGGGCATTACACGGTCGTCTCACATCAGTACAAAACTAATTTGTACAGCACACCGATTATACTTCTTCGCTATCTGTTTCCACGGCCTAAACTTGGAGCTGGGAACGGCCGGAGATGCCACAGTCCAGCGAACGCTTCCTCGTGCACAGAATCGACACACAGCATGTATGATAAGTTGATAACTTGAACTGGCCAGCAGTCCGGCCCTAGTCGAGCCCCGGCGACATGCAGTTCAGCGCTGGCCGAGCCTCGAACAGCATGTCGCAGTCCTGCGCGGCGCCGAAGAGGCTGCCGAGCTCCGAGTTGAGGATGAGGGACGAGTCCGACATTCAGCGCGTGGTCTCCTCCTGGAAAGGCGTCCCGGTGGAGAAAGTCTCCGTGGAAGAGTCTGACCGGCTGCGCAACATGAAGGAGACCCTGCACCGGCGCGTCATCGGCCAGGACGACGCCGTGACAGCCGTGTGCCGCGCCATCCGTCGAGCGCGCGCCGGCCTTGGGAGCCCCCGTCGCCCGATCGCCAGCTTCGTGTTCGCTGGCCCAACGGGCGTCGGCAAGACGAGCTCGTTAAGGCGCTGGCGTCCTGCTACTACGGGTCGGAGGATGCCATGGTCCGGCGCACTGTTCAGGGTCGAGACAGTGAGGGTGAAGATGAACAGCGGGCCGCCGGCCGACGTTCACAGATCCCACCTTGTCGCCGCCGCGGACGTTGACGACGTCCACGCTCCACGACGCCTCGGACACTCATGGAGTCATGGTCGTGGTCGGGCTTCGCGCAGGGCGTGTTCGTATCACTAGGTGCGAGTATCACGGGGTGGGATTCGCCGTATTCGTGGTTTGTTTTTCCTGCCGAAACGTACTAACGCTAGCTGATGTTTGCGGAGCCGCTGGATGGACGCCACGCCCTCATGGGCGCACAGATGGGCGCACGGCTTGGGCGCAGGCAAGCCTCGTCCCGGCTCGACCACGCCGTGCGCTGCCACGTTTGCTTCTCTTTCTGCTTGCATTTCTGAACACAAAAGAACTGCAGGAAATAATCATCCACCCGATACACCTCGTAGTCCAAGGGCGGGTTGACTGCGCCAGCGAGATGGGAGCCCCTGCGCGTCACGAACGGGACATAGGCAACTTTTAGCGGGTCGTTTGGTAGCCTGTGAGGTTAACTTTTGCGCGCCGGAGAAGGATGTTAGAATATGTAATAGGTTTCCTTTATTTCATGTATTCTTCTCCTATACGGTTATGTATTTGGAGTCCTCCCCTGTATAAAGCAGCACATATATTTAACACGAAATCGCCTGGAGACGACCCAAGGCGTTCCGATCTATTCGCTAATATGGTATGAGAGCTGCCGTCTTCCTCGACAACCTAGCTGCCGCCGCCGCTGTCTGTCAGCCGCCGCCGCCAAGAAAAACTGCCGCCGCTGCAGATCTCCTGATCATCTACCGCCGCCGCCTCACATCCAAGAAAACAGACGTCGTCGCCACCGCAGATCATCTGATCTCATGCCGTCGCCGCCAGACAACCAGAAAACAAAACAGACACCACCGCGCCGATCTTCTGTCGCCGCCGGCCACAACCCTACAACCAACAACAACCTCCAAAAACCCCTAGCCACCAAACAGCCACCAAAACAGCCACCATATTACCAAACCCTAGATCGTCTTCTCTGCCATGGCATCCTCGTCGACCTCAAGCTCCGGTCTTGCTGCAGCTCTCGGTGCCCCACCAGCGCAACAACTCACGCGGGGGAATTTTCTCCTATGGAAAGCCCTCGTCTTACCTGCCTTCCGCGGTGCAAACATGATGGCACTACTAGACGGTACTGACACTGCCCGGCCAAGACTATTGAAGTGGAGGATGCTGAGAAGAAGAAGACCATTGTTGAGAATCTTGCCTATGTTGGATGGCTTGCTCGCGATCACCAGGTCCTAAGGTTTCTCCTCAATACGCTCTCACCTGATATTCTTTCCCATCTCCTTGATGTAAGCTCCACAGCTGAGGCCTGGTCTGCCATCAACTCCATGTTCAAGACAGCTTCACGCACCAAAGCTCAGCACCTCCGTGAGAAATTGAATGACACGAAGAAGCTCTTCATGACAACCGATTCTTATTACACCAAGATGAAAGGGTTTGCCTCAGAACTGTCTGCTTTTGGTAAGCCTGTTGGAGATGATGAGATGCTTGGTTATCTGCTGCATGGCCTTGACAAAACTGAATACAATGCACTCATTACCTATTTCAATGCAAATCCTAGTACTACACTTGATGATTTTTATGAGCAGCTGAGTTCTTATGATATGCGCAATGGAGTTGAAGAGAATGGAGAGTTCATCTCCTCGGCAAATCTTGCTCGCCATGGTCGTGAGCAGCAGCATCGTCCACGAGGCCGCACTCCGCCACCCCGCGGCCACACTCCTCCATGTAGGCCTGGATTTAAAACTTGAAACTCGCGAGCTAAATGAGTAACTCGTGACTCGACTCGCCTCGACTCGAACTCGATGTATAACGAGCCAAGCCGAGTTTCATATTTTGTCGTTAAACGAGTTCAAGCTAAACGAGCCGAGTTCATCAAACTCGTGAGTAGCTCTTTTAGCTCGGTAAAGATGAATTTGGCCCAAGCCCACCAAAATGCGCAAGTATATTTGTGGTTTCTGAAACTTGGCAATCTTATGCTGATGATATATTGATCGCTGGGGTTTATATTTTTGTGGTACCATAGTCCAAATGCTTGTTGTTCATTATTTATGCCCAAATATCCGAGGAAAATGCATTGTAAATATTGCATGTTCTATTTGACCATTTTAAACGAGCTACTCGTGAGTTACTCGCGAGCTTTGCGATTCGAGCCGAGTTTTAAATCCAGACTCGATTGTTAAACGAGTCGAGTCGAGCTAACTCGATTGTTGACCGAGCTTTAGCGAGTCAAGCCGAGCTGGCTCGGCTCGGCTCGAATTCCAGCCCTACCTCCATGTGGCCGGTCCCCTGACTATGTCCCTTACCGTGGTGGTGGAAGTGGCAACTATCGAGAAAGAGAGGATGATCGTGTCCATTGGCGCCGTGATGAGCGCCCACATGATCGTCGTGATGACCGTCGTGACAGACGCTGAGATGATGGCCGGCGGTCTGACAATGGCCGCCGCTTTGACCACACTCCTACTCCCTATGTCGACACTGATTGCCAGATATGTACCAAGCATGGTCACCTTGCTAGCAAGTGTTGGTGGCGCTACTCAGATGACAAGAAGAACAAGGATGATCGCGAGAAGGGTGTCAATCTTGCCTCATATGGTGTTGATACAAACTGGTACACTGACACAGGGGCAACAGTTAATATCACTGGCGAGCTGAATAAACTCCTCGTCGCCAATAAGTATCATGGACAAGACAGTATTCGCACTGCTGAAGGTACATGTATGAACATTAGTCACATTGGTAATTCAATTTTGCGCACTCCTCATGGTTCCTTTGATCTTAAAAATATTCTCCATGTTCCTAGTGCTTCCAAAAATCTATTGTCAGTTCATCGCTTTACACTTGATAATCATGTCTTTATTGAGTTTCATCCTTTCTTCTCCTTAATAAAGGACCAAGCAACACGAAGAGTTCTATTTAGAGGACCATGCTGGGGCGGTCTCTATCCCTTGGTGCCCATGTTCCATGAGACTGCCAAGCATGCTTTTATTTCAATAAAGCCATCATCCTCCACATGGCATCACCGCTTAGGACATCCATCTTCATTTGTGGTTCAGCAAGTTCTTAGAAGAAATAAAATAGCTTACACTCCAGAGAGTACTCCATATATTTGTGACTCTTGTCAGTTGGCCAAGAGCCATCAGTTGCCATACCCCATATCCTCTAGTGTCTCTACTGCTCCCTTGGAGCAAGTATTATCTGATGTATGGGGTCCTGCTCCTCTCTCTGTGGGAAAACATGCATACTATGTAAGCTTTATCGATGATTTTAGTATATTCACCTGGATTTATTTGCTCAAAAAGCGATCTGATGTCTATCAAGCTTTCCTTAATTATCAACAATATGTTGAACGCAAGTTCGATAGAAAAATTGTTACTATGCAAACTGATTGGGGAGGAGAGTATGAAAAATTGAATGGATTCTTTCAAAAAGTAGGCATTACCCATCATGTATCATGCCCTCATGCTCACAAACAAAATGGTTCAGCTGAAAGAAAACACCGTCATATAGTTGAAGTTGGTCTTGCTTTGCTTGCCAATGCCTCTATGCCTCTCAAGTTCTGGGATGAAGCCTTTATCACCGCTACCTTTCTCATAAATCTTCTCCCTAGTAAGGTTCTTGATTTTGAAACACCCACTGAACGTTTACTTCATGTAACACCAAACTATGATGCTCTTCGGACTTTTGGTTGTGCTTGTTGGCCTAACCTCCGTCCCTACAACAAACGGAAACTTGCGTTTCGTTCCAAACGATGTGTGTTTCTTGGGTATAGTCCTCTACATAAAGGTGTCAAGTGTCTAGATATATCTACAGGCCGCATCTACATCTCCCGTGATTTTGTGTTTGATGAGAATGTCTTCCCTTTCGCCTCCTTACATCCAAATGCTGGTGCACTTCTTAAGAAAGAATTTTTGCTCCTTCCATCTTCCTCTAATTCCCATGAGAGTGCCCATAATTGCAATGATCATATTGTGCCTATTGTTTTTGTTACTAATGTGGAACAGGAGGATGCAACTGCTGAAGAAAATTCTGCTGAAAACAGTGAAGAAACCAGTGAAAACTGTGCATACAATGATGCTGAATCAGCCTCAGAACCAGACGAAAACGGCGCGGAGCACGAGGAGGATCTGGGAGAACATTCCTCTGGCCGCAGCGATCCCGAGGCGCATCCGCCCGAGGCAGATTCGCCCGCCAGGTCCTCCGCCCGCCCCGAGGCGGATCCCGCCAGCCCCGCGTCGCACTCCTCCACGTCGCGCCACGTTCAGGCGCGTGCCGGCCACACGCCCGGCGGGGACCGGGTGCATGCAGCCAACTCCTCTCCGCCACGTGCCGGCGCTGGGCAGGATGAGCAGGGCTCTGCCTCCCTGTCCCCCGGCCTGTCCCCTAGCGGATCCTCTGCGAATGGTGGGGGTGAGGGTGAATATGTTTCACAGTCTGAAAATTCCGAAAATTCTGAAAGTGCAAGCGACAATAATTCCAGCCCCTCACTTTCTGCCACTGCAAATGCTGCTCCGCCATCATCATCACCACGTGGAGTTCGCACTCGGTTACAGCAAGGTATACGTTGTCCAAAGAAATATACTGATGGTACAATTCGATATGGTATGTTTTCTTCCACAGGTGAACCACATACTCTCACAGAAGCCTTGAGTGATCCAAATTGGTGTCAAGCTATGAAGGAGGAATATAATGCTCTTATGGAGAACAAAACTTGGCACCTTGTTCCCCCAAACAAAAACAGAAATTTAATTGATTGCAAATGGGTGTACCGTATCAATAAGAAGGCAGATGGTTCCATTGATAGATATAAGGCTCGACTAGTTGCAAAAGGGTTCAAGCAAAGGTATGGCATTGATTATGAAGGTACTTTCAGTCCTGTAGTAGAGATTGCCACTACCAGAATTGTTTTGTCTCTCTCTGTTTCTCGTGGCTGGAGCCTACGGCAGCTAGATGTCAAGAACGCGTTCTTACATGGTGTTCTGGAAGAGGAGGTTTATATGAGACAACCCCTGGTTTTGAAAGTTCTCACGCTCCGCATTATGTTTGCAAGCTGGATAAAGCTTTGTATGGACTTAAGCAGGGTCCTCGAGCATGGTACTCTAGGCGTAGCTTCAAGTTATGTGAGTTTGGATTCAAACCATCAAAGGCTGACACCTCATTATTTCTTCTCAACAAGTCAGGTATCATTATATTTGTTCTGATTTATGTTGATGACATCATAGTCACTGGTTCCTCTGATCATGCCATCAATGCTCTTCTTCAAGACTTAAAAGCCAATTTTGCTATAAAAGGTTTGGGCAACTTACACTACTTTCTTGGTATTAAAGTAAAGAAGATACATAATGGATTACTTCTTACACAGGAGAAATATGCTACAGATTTACTGGACAGAGTTAATATGCAGGATTGCAAGTCAACACCTACTCCTTTGTCTTCATCTGAACAGTTGTCTCTGACAGATGGTACACCTCTTGGCTCTGAGGACAGTACTCAATACAGAAGCATTGTTGGAGCTCTTCAGTATTTAACATTGACACGTCCTGATTTAGCTTTCTCAGTAAACAAGATTTGTCAATTCCTGCATGCTCCAACCACAGAACATTGGACAGCTGCAAAGCGTATTCTCAGATATGTGAAAGATACATTGAAGCTTGGGCTCATCGACTTTCACAAAGTCCTCATCGACTTTCTTAAGTGCTTTTACAGATGCAGATTGGGCTGGATCTTTGGATGACAGACGTTCTACAGGTGGTTTTGCTATATTTATTGGACCAAACTTGGTTTCCTGGAGTGCTAGGAAGCAAGATACAGTATCTCGGTCTAGCACTGAGGCAGAGTACAAAGCAATAGCAAATGCTACAACTGAGTTGATTTGGGTTGAAGCCCTTCTGGTTGAACTGGGAATCAAATTAAAAGAAAAACCAATTCTTTGGTGTGATAGTTTAGGAGCAACTTATCTGTCTGCAAACCAATGTTTCATGCTCGTACCAAGCATATTGAGATTGATTTTCACTTTGTTAGAGAAAGAGTTGCAAATCAGAAGTTGGCCGTTTGGTTTATCTCAAGCAAGGATCAAATTGCAGATGGTTTTACCAAGGCACTTCCAGTCAAGAAACTTGATGAATTCAAACGTAATCTCAACCTTTCGAAAGGTTTAGATTAAGGGAGGGTGTTAGATAAACTCAGCCATATTGCGGCACATATATTTAACACGAAATCGCCTGGAGACGACCCAAGGCGTTCCGATCTATTCGCTAATAAAGGAACCTAGGCCTTATCGTTTGGTTGCCCGTTAACCGTACTTTCTTCCCTGCTCGTGCAGCCTACAACCTGTTTGGTTGCAGATAGCTCAATGTTGTGGTAACCCCTTCACTTAGAGTGGTGATGTTACCCAGTACTGAATAACAACACACATGTGATTCAGTTCATCAGAAAAGATGTTGCTAATACATAGCAACTACTACTTAGTGGGTGATACATCACGAACGAAGCAACTACTTTGAGATGCAAATCACATGTTCATCACAAGGGGTATATGAAATGGTTTTTTGTAATTTTGGATTCGTGGAGTCTATATGGAAATTGAAGTTATGTCAATAAGAGACTTAACTGTATTGTGCCCCCGTGAATGCTTCATGTTGGATATAGGCGTATAGCAGTAATTAAGACTGCTAGCTCGAAACGGGGCTTGTGAATGGTATATTGAACTCAAGCCAAATCAGACCTATGATTTATTTGAACTGTAACAAAAAATTGTGCACCGGGATTCTCATGCAGTGTAGGATTTAAACTTCCGAAGCTTTCATTGTGGCGGAAATCCAAACTGGCTCCCGGGTCTATTTGCTCTCCCGACTTGAACCAACCAGCAGAGGACAGTTGGTCCCCCTCTTGTGTATATGCTCAGGTATTCGACTTGGTATCTAGATTATTGAACAGTAGTATTAGGCTCATAGTCCAGCATATTTATTACCATCCGGTTGTCACAGGTGCCAGTACACATGACAGATGAACGTGTTGGACCAACGTTAGTACCGATTTCGCTTGAACGAGCTTAGGACATATAACGAGCCGACGCAAAACAGACGCTTAAATTGATCGGCCGCGTCAGTATGTGTTGGTCGAAATGGTCGAAATCTGCGCATCCGTTTGCATCTAGGGTGTTCCAACTCGACGCATAAAAAGAAGAATTTTTTTCATGAATTAAAAGCCCATTATTTACATAATTATAAAAATGCAGAAAAAAGCTTAAAATTTAAAAGGGCCAGCAAGGCCTACTAAAACCTAGCCATGGAATACTGCTCGTCGTTGCTGACGAGGTCGATAATGTCCAGCATCCGCCATGGCAGTTGGTAGACCGGTAGTGAGGAGGAAGGGGAGCCTGCGGTGACGGCAGCCACGGATCCCATGCCGAGGATGGAGCAGGAGACAACGCGCGTGGCTGCATTTCGGTGTGGCCGCAGGAGTCGCCGGCGTCCCCTGCGCCACCTAGGTTGGATCGGCTCGCTCCTCGGCGGTGAGGCGAGCCCGCAGGGTCCTGATCGCGTCCCTCCAGCGCTCTGTGCCCGGCGGCGGCAGGACGCCGACGCCGTTGACGACAATCCTCCATCCGCTGCTGCTTGGCAGGCGCACGTCCGGCGGGACAGGATATCCCGCGTGGTATAGCGCCCACGCCTCCGCCATGGTGAGGCTGCCGCGGCCGAAGCCGTTCGTCGCGGCGCTCTTGCGGGACGACAACATTTGAGCAGCGAGGGAGGAGATTGGGAGCGACGAGCTTGGGAGCGGCGAGGGAGGAGGAATGAACCTGTTTCGGTTTCAACGCGTTGATCCTCGGCAGCGGTATCTAAAAATGAACCTGTTTCGGTGGAAACATCAGTAAGGAAGGAAGAATAGCAAGAATAAAATCAAGCACGGTCAAGTAAATGAAGTGTACCTGTCATATCCAAGCTGGAGTCATTCATCAGTTGAAGCATATAATTTTCTCGCGAAAAAGCTTCGGCAGCCTCAGTAACCGCGGCCTCTTTTTCAGCTATAGCATCCTGAGCCTGCTGAAGCGCAATTTTTTCCCTCTCCAACGATTTTCGAGACTGTTCCATTGTCATAAGTACTTGCTTCTTCATAGACTGAAGTTGTTGGCGAAGTTCTTCCAAGTCTTGTGCCGAACCCTTACTCGAGGAATCTTCAATAAGTTCATCAGCAACAGGTGTTTTCTTCAAACAGGATAAAGCAGGAAAAGCATCGGAAGGACGAGCAGTTGAAGTATAGTTGTCAAATATCAACTGGAAATAAAAGTTTCGACATCAATCATCAGGTAAAGATAGATTTCCATTGATTTTCAAAGTATGTACATGGCTATTACAAAAGGAGGATCCCTAATGAACTACTGAGGCAGTTGTCGCCAAAACTACTATGGCGGCAGCATCAAAAGAGACAAGTAAAAAAGAAGACAAGATGGTCTACTTGACCTCCGGCTTCGACGAACTAGGAGCAGGAGTTGGCTTGCATCCAAGGTAGGCGAGGATTTTCTTTAAATTTGGCTTAGCAGCTCTAATCAACGACTGCCACCTCTTGGTTTCCATCTCCGTTGTGTCGCCAACTCTTGCCCAGTCGACATCTTGCTGGCTGTCGGCGACCAAGGCAATAGTGCCTTCAACGCCAACTTTCAAACCTTCTTGGCGAAGCTTGAGCCCAAGATCTTCTTGAGACTTGAAGCATTTGGCGAGAGCAGCAAAAGGCGTGGGTTCTTCTTTCTTCGGGAAGAAGTAAGGAAACAGCTGCGACAGACCATCTCTGGCATCGGCAAGACCTTCACGCGCCTCATCTCCGTGGATCTCAAGGAGGGAGAGAGCGTCGAGAAGGCGATCACTTTCAGGGTTCTCCAGATCATAATCCTGTTGCGTTTTCCCTAAGTGAGTCACAAAAAATCTTGTCAGAGAAAAGCAAGGCAAGAGGAATTTGATGATCCGAAGAAGTAGAAGAGATATGATTACTTACTAACAAAACGTCGACTCTGCGACTTCAAGCGAGCAACAATTTCTGTCTCGCGAGCAGATTGCTGAGCTATATTTTCGCTCAAAGAAGTTTCCGCGTCATGAAGTCTTTTTCGAAGATCTTCGACGGCGGCAGCATCTGCTTCAGCTTTCTGGCGAGCTTTTTCGCTTTGCTCTAACTTGATAGCAAGAGCGTCAACACGTTTGTTGGATTCCGCAAGATTTTCTGGCATAATCAACGACAGTAAAAAGTTATGACAAAATAGTGGAGTATATTTAGCAAAGGAAGCAGATAAAAAAAAGTACCTTCAAGCTTCTTGGCATGGTCACGGTACTCGACGAATTGGGTACCGATGCGAATAAACTCCTTCATCAAAGGCTGAAGAGAAGACCAAAAGAAAAAGAGAAGTCAATATAGGAAGAGAAAGTTCGACAGCACCTAGCAAGAAATAAAGGGGAGTTGAAAGTAATGAAATGCTCGGAAAAAGAGGAGTGAAAAAACTTACATCATCCAATGAAGGAGTCGTGGAACTACCAGCCAACAGGAGAGGCTCCTTGGCTGGTTCTACCCTAGCTCTCTTTGGTGAAGAGGCTCGGGGGCTCGCAGCTGGAGTTGGATGCTCTGTGTCTTGATGAGGAGGCGAAGTTTCGTCCCCATCAGGTTGAGCTTCTGAGACAACTAAAGTACGAGACGTGCTCGTTCGAGCAGTCGCGTCAATAGGTGTATTTTCATCCTCGTTGCCACTACAGCAAATAAAGCGACAAGATAAGAAACAATATAGACAAAGTATCGAGAACAAACAACACAGAGCAGCAAGAACTTACGAGCTGACAAGAGCATCTTCATAAGGATTGAAAGTCTTCCTTCCAGCATCAGGAACAACTTCTTCGGCACGCGAAGCACCGGCTTTGGAGGTGCCGGAATCGACAACCTCGCCCCTTTTTATCTTGTTCTTCAGAGAAGCAGCTGGGGGAGGAGAGCGTGTCGATGCGGTAGCCTCGGTTTCAATCTCTTTTTCAGAGGATGCCGCGGATTTTCGAGAACCCGCGACTTCACTCTCAGGGCGAGAAGTACCCTGGTTGTCGTCGATGACAACAGCCCGTTCTTCGACTTCCCCATCTTCGGGAAGGGGAGGAAGAGGAGACGCAGTTTTATGGTTCTGGACAAGATAGAAAAAGTATCGACATGAATTTATATCAGTAACAGCAGTCGAAGAAATAACAGTACCAAAGGAGAAAGAGAAAAAGAGTGTATGAATCAAAAGATGATAAAAATATATTACCTGCGGGAGCGCGTTGGCGGCGCTATATGGCGTCACACGCCAAGATGACGGGACGGTGTCCTTCTTGCTAAACGACGAGATCTTTCGGACAAGTTTTTCTAAGTCCTTGACCGATAAATCTGTCGACAGGCGATCCACATCTTCATCGCCAGCATACATCCAAAGGGGATTTTTGCGAGCTTGCAGAGGCTGCACCCTAATCCTAAGGAAGTACGCCGTGATTTGGATACCCGACAATTCTTGTCCTCGGGTATTTTGAAGCTGGTGGATGCGTGTCATCAGTGCCTCTGTCGCCGCTTTTTCTTCGTCGCTAGCCTCTGCATCCCAGGAACGACGGCGACAGATTTTTTCGGTACCATCAAAAGGAGGGATGCTGTCTTCAACAGAGCCATGATTCTCCTCGTGGATGTACAACCATTTTTTGCGCCACCCTTGAACTGAGTCAGGGAATTTGACGTCAAAGTACTCGACGTCAGGGCGAGCGCAGATAACAACGCCGCCGATGTTATAGGAAACATTGGCAGAGCCATTGCGGTGACAGAGAAAAATGCGCTTCCATAAAGCCCAGTTCGGCTGGACTCCAAGGAAGGATTCGCAAAGGGTGATAAAGATCGAGATGTGGAGGATGGAGTTGGGAGTAAGATGGTGAAGTTGCAATCCGTACACAAAAAGCAACTCCCGAAGAAAACTGTGAATGGGGGCAGGGAGGCCACGGATGAGGTGGTCAACGAAACTGACCCGATACTCCATAGGAGGGGTTGGATAGCTTTCTTCGCTGGGAAAGCGCAGCGCGTCTTGCTTCTTGCTGATCCCAAGTTTCTTCAGCAAGTTGATGTCTTGGGGGGAGATTTTGGATCTCTCCCACTCAGTGTTCCCCAGATCCTCGGTCGCCATCTTCGATTCGGGAGTGCTGTGCCTGGTGAGTCTGCGCGGTGGCATCAACAATGGCGTAGGAACAAAGTGCGAGCGTGGTTGAGCTCAAGAACTGTGGGGCGCAATGGAGGATTTTGGCAGAGGAGAGCAGAGGAGCGGCGCGAGCAAAAGTGTGGAAGGAGGAAGAAGATGACCTTAAATAGAGGTGCGGTGAATCGACGCACCGTTGGATGGAGAAATTGTGAGATAGATGGTGTACACGTGGACAAGGGGTAAAAACGCAATTTCACTGAGAAGGGAAGGAACATGCGCTACAGTGCGTGCGCCAGAAAAAGTGGAAGACGTGTGTCCCCCACTTGCACGACGTGTCAACTTGATAAGAAATTTGGGCCCACGAGACAGAGAGAGAGAGCAGTTCTCGCGTTTTCCCGATACAGTGATCATGGCTATCGTCAGCAATGATGTCACCTTGACAAGAGAAAATCTTGGCTATGAAGCTTCATAAGAATGGCGACAGCAAAAGATTATTGATTATTTCGAGAGCCTTTGATCAAATACAAGTTTTTGCCCAAATGCTCGGGGGCTACTTTGGAAAAAAGAAAAATTCGAGTATGACAAAATAGAAATGTCGAGAGCCTATGACCAAATGCAAGCATTTGTTCATAGCCTCGGGGGCTACTCCCATCGGGAGCGCTGGTCGCGCACCCGATAGATATGAAAAATTCGAGAAAGAATGAAAATATAAAGACATGAGGCATTAAAGTGTTGAGCCTACAACCAAGCACTAGTCCTTGGCTGTAGCCTCGGGGGCTACTCCCATCGGGAACGCTGTTCGCGTGCCCGATGAAATTATAAAAAAAAAGAGAGAGAGAGAGAGAAGAAAAAAAGAAGAAGTGAGCATATTTCGAGTTATACAAATAACTCTACATATACTCCCATCGGGAAGGCAAAATAAGTCATCCGTTGACTCAATAAAATGTGCTATTCCAACAGCCGAAAAAGCACTCGATAATATATTCTCAGAGCGCCAAAGTAGCGAATACACTCTGAATGCCGCAAAACTTTGCGAAGGTAAGACCCCAGATCCGTTTTGAGCGGCGTGGCGCCGTCTCTGACGTCGGTTTGCTACTTTTTTCCGTATCAACAGATACGAAGAAAAATCCTAACGGACGCGTTAGGTACCCGATAAAATATGACCGGGACTCGACGGAATGGTAAGACCTTAAGCGGCACCTGTTGAAGTTTACACCGGTATCCCGAGATCATGTCCAGGGACGTGATCTTGAAGTAGGTTTTTGCGGATTGCCACTAGAGCAGTTAACTAGTACCTGATCCGTCAGATGAACTAGCCCCAACTACCATCATCTCTGTACAATATATAATTGCATATCCAAAGATATGTGATAAATTCGGCAAATTTATTGAATGATTAAAGTTGGAGATTTTCCCTGACTCTTCGATTCAAACAAAATCTCGGGGGCTACTGACATAGGCATCCCCAATGGGCTACCGAAGATGGTACCCGGGGTTTACTGAAAACCCATAACTCGAAGAATAAGAAGATTCGGAAGCCCAAGATGTTATTAAGGAAAGCTAGAATTGTATTAGGAAGTATAACTTGTAATCTCGCGGGATGGGTTGGAAACCCTCCCGGACTCTGTAACTTGTGTATTACGAATCCCTCGGCTCCGCCTCCTATATAAGGAGGAGTCGAGGGACGAAGAGAGGATCGAATCTATTGTCAACACAACCCTAGTTTCTTAATAGTCGAGCACTTTTCGGCTGAAAACCTTCGAGATCTACTTGCCCTCTACGTCCAACGAAACCCTAGTCTACAATACGTAGGCATTGATAAGTTAATACCTTGTCAACAGGAATGACCAGCCCACGCGACGTTCATGTCTCTACCCCTGGCCCATTAAATCCCATACGATTCACATACCTGCAGCCAAATTTCTACCATATGTATTCCTTCACCCAAATCAAGTGGCACACCACCCTATGCACCAGTGGACCAATCACCACGCGGGAGTAGGTGCGCCCGGGAGCCAAATCGCTGCTCCCTCATTGTGGCACCTATTATCTCGGAGAGTTGTTTGTATCCCCTGAAAATGTCTTGTTGACAATTTGACTTTTGAAAGGCCTGGTAAATATATATTTCGTTCCTACGTTGCCATTTTCTCATTTTCTGGATTTTTGTTTCTAAATGTGGCTATTTTCTATTTCACATACATGCCTAGGTATTGCTTGGTGGTCAAGCTGAACTGAAACTTGAGCATAGTATTGTGTTGATTGCTTGATCATATTCGTGTTTGCCAGAAAGAGGTATTGTGCATATTTTCCAAAAAAGAGGTATTATTCGTCTTCAATGTTCTTTAAATTACATATAGCAGATTTGAATTGACTTAGGCGTATATGGGCCTAACATATTACTGTATCAAAATAAGATTTGCAGGTAAATACCCTACGTTCATTGTTTAGTGCTCTGCAACTAAATCCGTTCATTGTTTAGTGCTCTGCAACTAAATCCTACATTGTCTACACAGTTCATATAATTCAAGGCTCTGCTAGCAGGTGACATGCACGTCTTTTCAGTGAACTTTGGGTCACCAAGCCGTGGTGGAAGGCAAGAAATAATAAATTATTAGAGAGAGTTAGATTGACGAAGCAAGCCTGGTTTTGGCTTTATAAAGACGAGCTCACTTGATAGTTTTCATTTGTAATCTCTATGAACACTTGCCCTGTGTTACCACTTGTACATATGTAATAACTTATAAAATATGTTTATCAGTTGTAGGAGCTTTTCCTTCTATAATTCCCTAAAGAAAAGGTTGATTTCATTACACTCAAAGTTGTGGTTTTGGAAAAATCTGTTAGAGCAAAGAGAAAGGACACACACCATATGCCATTCCATATATTTCACATATTAACCTCTCTGCGCTATGATAAAAAGAATCAGGAGAAATTTCACTCTGGTTGGTGAATATTCAATTGCAACACGAGAGAATTTACATCTGTTAGAGCATAGACAAAGCAATAAAGAAAACAGAGTAAACAAAACTATTTGGTCTGGTTGCCATCTTCTTGATTGGGAAGAGATAACACTTATATATACACCATGTTACCACTTGTATCATATGTAATTTATTTATAGAATCAAGTTAGTTAGAGGCCGTGCGTTACACGTGCAAGCTTACTAGTCACCCATAAAGATCTTGACCTGATCAGAACCCCTTCCGTAGAGTATGGGTGTTATCCGGCTTCATGGCGGCGTGTTGTACCGTTGCATACGTGGCTCTCAACTCTTATTGGGGAATCGGTGAAGCTGTACACGGTTACTAGCTTAATAACATGCGCGAGTGGGTTGAACGGAGGCGGGAAGGAAGATCTACTTCAATCGGAGGCTTAAGGGGATTCCTTTTGCGTTGGGAGTAGGATGGGGCAGCGTCAAAGTGGGTGGAGGAAATGCAAACTACTATCGTGGTGCTTTGGTTTCCCCCAATCTCTCTGGCTCAACATTACATACGTAACGGCTAACAAACATTATATACATTTATGAAGCTTTGCCCTTTGACAGATAACGTGAAATTATACGAAGGAAGGGAGATGGGAGGGAAATATATAGGAGCACCGGAGCAACAACTTTTGCTGGGTGATAGGTGCTGCATGTTATAAGGAGGACACGATAACCATGACAACGCTTACCCGCATAGGGAGGACACGAGATGTATGACTAAGATTAACTGTAGACTGAAACATCGTGATCGATCAGTGTATAACAGAACTGTGCTACAAATGCATCCGTTTTTTCCCCTCTAGCAGGAAAGAAAGCGATAAATCATGCATCTACACTGCATCTGCATGAGAGAACAAGTCGCGGGTGACATGTATTGTCATATGGTTCCATTCCGATGAAACGGAGTATTTGGTTCAGAAAAAGTTGAGGAACGAAACGGTTCCGTTTTCAGTTTGGTTCCCGAATCGCACCGCAGAACGAAACAGCCTAAACATGATTTTTTTTTTTGTCCAAATCAAAATCAACACAGGCATAAACATGATTTTTTGTCCAAATCAAAATTAAAATTAAAATCAAAATCGCCGCCTGCAAGCGTGCTTGGCCTCCGCCGCGGGTGTGCGCCACCGCGCGTGCTGGCCCTGTTGGGCACTGCCGCCACGCATGCTGGCCCTGTTGGGCACTGCCGCCACGCATGCTGGGCAGAAACTAATCACAACGGGGTTTTTTTTTCCGCTTGGTGGTTAGACGCCTCGTTCCTCCAAATTCTGGTAAATTGGTCGGATAAGTCCATTCCGCATCTATGCGATGTATTCCATTCGAGGAACTGCTTAAATCAATTCCTTCTACCCAACCGAACACAGAAATGGGTGGTAGGTGCGAAACCGTTCCATTCAGTTCCTCCTAATTCTAGAATCAAACACACCCATAAAGAATTGAAACATCGAGCATTTAGAATGTAGGCACAATTGATATTTTTAGGATAGGAGGTAGGTACTGTACAAGCAGCAATGAGACATGACGTCATTGAAAACATTGCCCTTACTTATTAATTAAAGTGAAGGTGTTTTACATGGCAAAGGTGTCCATGACATTATTGAAAACATGCATGAGAGTATCTCTAATTGTATAATAGGGCATTCAAACTAGATAGTGCCCTAATTTATGGTGTTTTCACCTGGGAGCATATGCTCCCGATTTTTAAATTTAGTTTTAAATACACTTTTGAAATGCTGAAAAATTCGAACAAAATTTAATCCGTGCATCTCGAAATTCGCCGCCGTTGACTCAGGTAGCCACTCTTCACGCTGCCTCCGCTCGTCGTCTTGCGAGTCGCTCAGCTAGGGATTTGGTCGGATCGATTTGGGAATTAGGGATGTCCCTCTCTAGTCACATGGTGGGAGGATCGTGCGACGCAAAATATCGTCAGGGTTTCTGCAAAACACGCACCAGTCGGGCCCGCGTCCTTTTCCAGCGTGGCACTGCCAAGTGTCCTCCGGTGTTGGTTTTATACTAAACTGCACGCGAAACACGAGCTTTTCTACCACGGAAACACACTTTGCAAGTTTTTGTTTACTAAACTTCACCCAAAATACAAGTTTATGTACTTATGGTGCAATTACCTCAACAACATCTTGGTTTCAAAGATTCAGTTAGTCCCTCCTATGCGTGCAAGCTCTACAAAGCGATCTATGGTCTTAAGCAGTCCACACGGCGCTTGGTAATCTTGATTGAGCAATCGGCTGCATCAGCTTGGCTTCACACCCTCGGTGGCTGACAGCTCATTGTTTGTTCTCTGCCAATGAGGTGTCACCATTTATATTTTCGTATATGTTGACGACGTAGTCATTGTCAGCTCATCAGCATCAGTTACGGAGCATCTTCTCTCTCAGCTTAGTGCATCATTGCCTGTAAAGGATCTTCGACGGCTCCACTACTTTCTTGGTGTTGAACTGACTATTGTTCTTCCACAAAACAAGTATGCATAGGACATTCTTCAGCGCACGAGGATGGTGAATTGCAAGTTTCTACACCAACTTGTGCGCACGAGAAGCTATCTTCAGAATCTGGTACTCCTTTCGGTGATTAAGATGCTTTTGCGTATCGTAGCACAGTCGGGGCACTCCATTACTTCACACTTGCAAATAGAGTGGCATAAGTAATCTGGGTTCAGTCTATGTTCTAACTTCTAAGAGCTGCAAGTCCAGCCGCCACGACTGGCAGTTCTTTGATGTGACAATTTCAGTGCGATGTATTTGTCAGCGAACCCTGCGTTCCATGCGCGCACTAAGCTCAGAGGAGGACTTCCACTTCGTGAGGGAGAAGATAGCACTTGGAGCCATAGAGGTTCAGTTTGTGTCTTCAGCATATCAAATTGCAGATGTGTTCACAAAACTTGGGATCAAGCAAATATTTGAACGACATTATCGCATTCTCAACCTATGTAGAGTGGTTGAGATTAAGGACGTATGTTAAGCAACGTAACCTACGATTTAGTTGTACCGTTCCAATTGTATAGGGACCAGTCCCACATTAGTTAGGATCTCTAGCTAGCGATCCGATGTTGCAATCCATAACCGACCTTGTATAATCTCCGTATGTGCTGTTTAAAGGAAACATGACCTAGACTCCTAGAATCTCATTACACTAAAAGTTCTTGGATAGTAGGTTTTTTTTCGAAATGGGGAATATCACCCCGGCTTTTGCATTACGATGATATTACGATGATGCACACGACCTTTTATTAAATAATCTAGGTTTAGTATTTGTGTTACAACTCAAGCATCGCCCAGAATTGATACAAAAATCAACCAGCGAAAAAAGCACAATCTACTCCGAATAGCCATCAAAGTAGTCTCCTAGTATGACATCAGCTAGCCTGGCACAGCGACCATCTGGAGCCGTGTGCATCCAGTAACCATAGCATCCCGCTGTCCCACCGGCGACAGGAAAGCCCAAAGCTGAACCCAATGTGACACCAAATGGATAACCTGCAAGAAATGAAAAGATTGTTTTTTGTTAAAGATAATATCATTCCTGACCCTCCATATAGACCAACATAAAGCAGAAACCCCAATACGGATAAAAGTCTTAGATTGTCTATATACTCCATTTAACCAATTACCAAACATATTAGTACCATTGGTTGGAGGTGGAAGATCATAAGTAAAATTCATTGTACACCAAAGAAGCTTAGCTAAAGGACACTCAAAGAAAATGGGTTGGATCGATTCCTCTTCTCCACAGTAGACACATTTCGTACACCCATTCCAATGACGTTTTACTAGATTATCTTTAGTCAACATAACCTTATTACTTAAAAACCACGTAAATATTTTTATCTTTAGGAGAATTTTAACCTTCCATAAGTACTTTCTCAAAAAAGGGGTATGATCACTCGTAATATCCTCATACATCGATTTTACCGTAAATAATCCATTAGTTGTGAGATTCCATACAAATCAGTCACTTTCTTCATTCAAGTTTACCGTCATCAGTTTACGAGATAATTGTAACCAAGAAGTCCATTTGTTACCATTCAACAACCGTCGAAAACTAATATTCAGAGGAGTTTGGGCTAACACATGGGCTACTGTTACATTTTTGTGATGAATAATATTATATAAGGACGGATATTGCTGAGCTAAAGACACTTTTCCTAACCATACATCTTCCCAGAAACGTGTTCCCATGCCATTTCCCACTTTAAAATATCCTCTAGAGAAAAAATCTTCTTTAACCCCCATCAACCCCTTCCAGAAAGGATAATCAGTGGGTTTAGCTTGTACCTTGGCTAAAATCTTGTGTCTTAAGTACTTGGCTTATAGTAATTCTTTCCACACCCCGTCCTCATTCAGAAGATTAAAAAGCCATTTGCTCAATAAGCATCTGTTTTTGATTTCGAGAACCTCAATACCTTATCCCCCTTGATCCTTAGACCGACATACAATGTTCCATTTCGTGAGTCTATATTTCTTTTTCTGCTCGTCAGACTGCCAAAAGAACCTAGATCTATAGAAGTTCAACCGCTTCCTTACCCCAACAGGTATTTGTAGGAATGACAACATAAACATTGGTAACCTAGTTAGTACTGAATTCATAAGGACTAACCTATCCCCATAGGATAGTAATTTCCCTTTCCAGCATCACAATTTGCTCTCAAATCGGGTTTCCACCGGATACCAATCAGAGTTCTTTAGCTTCCTATATTGATAGGAATACCCAAGTATCTAAAGGGGAGTGAACCAGCGTCATATACTGGACCTCCTCCTCCTTGGCCTTTCCAAAACAAAAAATCTCACTTTTATGAAAATTAATTTTAAGACCCGAGAGCTCTTCAAAAAGACATAAAATTAATTTCATATTGACTGCTTTCTGTAAGTCATGTTCCAAAAATAGAATCGTGTCATCAACATATTGTAATATGGAGATGCCACCTTCAACAAGATGAGGGATTAGCCCCCCTACTTGACCATCCTCTTTTGCTCGTTCAATTAGGATAGCCAGCATGTCAACTACAATATTAAAATGCATAGGTGACACATGATCCCCTTGTCTCAACCCTTTTCTAGTCTGGAAATAATGACCAATGTCATCATTAACCTTGACACCCACACTCCCCCCTTGCACAAACTGCTAAACTATTTGACTCCACTCCGGAGCAAAACCCTTCATTCTCAACGTTTGTTGCAAAAAGAGTCATTTCACTTTATCATAAGCCTTTTTGAAATCAATTTTAAACAAAACCCCATCCATTTTTTTACTGTGTAACTCGTGAATTGTTTCATGAAGAATGACCACCCCTTCTAAAATATTTCTTCCTGGCATAAAGGCTGATTGTGTTGGTTTTAAAATTCTTGGGGCAATCCCCGTTATACGATTAGTACCAGCCTTAGTAAATATTATAAAACATACATTTAGCAAATAAATAGGTCTATATTGCTGAATTTGGACCGCATCCTCTTTTTTGGGTAGTAATGTGATTACGCCAAAATTAAGTTTGTATAAGGGCAACTCCCCCGTACTAAACTCAGTGAACATGGCCATCAAGTCCTTCTTTATTACTTCCAATTTTTTTTGATAAAACTCAGCGGGAAAGCCATCCGATCCCGGAGCTTTATTAAGTTCCATTTGTGAGATTGCCTCATACACCTCCTCTTCAGAAAAAAGGAGCTGTCAGGATCTCATTTTTAGCTACTGAAATTTGCGGTATATCTTGAATCGCATCCTCAACTAATGAGATATTACTTGGAGCCGATGCCCCAAATAATTTTTTATAGAATTCAGTAATATAGATCTTCAAATTCTCCTCCCCAACAATAGTTCCTTTATGTTGTTCCAGCTGAAAGATTTTCTTTTTTCGGTGTTTACCATTTGATATCAAGTGAAAATATCTCGTATTATTCCCCCTTCTTGAATATGTTTCACTTTTGCTCGTTGAGCCCATTTCGACTCCTCTTCATTTCTTAGTTTATTTAAACTTTCATTTGCTTTTTTAAGCTCTTCCCTTTCATTCAAATTCAATGGATTTGTTTCTGCTTTCAAGTCCAACTGATCAATAATAGATAGCAATTTCTCGTTCTCTTTTTTAATTTCCCACTTTGATTCTTAGCCCAGCCCTTTCAAAATCTTCTAATATGTCTTAGCTTATTCAACCAAACGTCCATAGGACTTGTTCCTATTAAAACCTTGGATAGTAGGTATGTACAGTAGCTATGAAACATGACATTATTGGAACCATTGCCCTTGTTCTTTAATTATGAAGGTGAGGCTGTTTTACATGGCAAATGTGTCGCTAACAAGAGCATACTCGCCCCAGAATTCAATACTTCAAGGTTTTAATTCACCATTTTGAAAACCAGCAAAACATGGTGTTGCTCCTTTGTTGCCTAATATCCTAAGAATACTTCATTTAATCCGGGTCTGCATAATACTTGGCCATATTGAATATAAAATATTGAAATGAATGGGAGTGGTGAAAGGTTTGTAGCATTGCTTGTGGATATATCAAAGAATATATATATTAGATAACTAAAACTAGTATCATGTCTTTTCCATGGATTCTTTTCCACCATTCTGGCGTGTATTTCTAATTGTATTCGAGTATACTGACATGAAAAATATGGTTCGATGGTGTATACTAGATATTGTTAAAATGAGAATAATGTGCATAGAAGTTATTTGGGATGCTATGGACACAACATTACTAGATACACTATTCAAGTGTCACATAATCTCTCCCTCCATGAGTAAACTGTATTTTCAGCTTTTATTGCCTTAAGTTAAACCTTTTAATTTTTTACCAACTTTATGGGGAAAAACGTGGTAACATTTCTAACACTAACTATAATCACTTGTTCCGCTTTAAAATGCCGTAGAGTAATATTCGTATGACACGAAATTAAAATCTGAAGAGAACCAACCTGTGGTTGGATGGTTAGGAGGGCAGTGGCACCCCCAGCCCACCAGAGTTCAAATCCCAGATTTGACACTTTGGTGTCTCATAAAGGCGGAATATTCTTCAGTGGGAGGCGACGTTCCCGTCGACAACGAGGCGCCTGTGGTGACTTCGTCAATCTCAAGACCTGCCGGATCAGTTCTTCAACGCAGTCTCTTGGAGGTGCTCATAGGGTAGGGTGTGCGTGTGTGCGTTCATAGGGGTGGGTGTGTGCGCGTATGTATGAGCGTCTTTGATTGTACTGTGTTTCGCAAAAAAAAAAAATCTGAACTCCCAAAAAGAGAGGGACTAAAACGAGTTGGCCCATTTGCTGACCCCGGGAGGTGCATGGACCACTCTGTAGCGGCAAATGAGAATGTACGTTTTTTTTTAGAGCAATACGAATGTACGTCGAAGATGTTCCTCTCTTTTTTTTTTTTGAGAGAGAAATGTTCCTCTCTTCTTAGTCTCTTCGTTCGGCCGTAACATGGACGCTTACAAACATGGGCTGTTGTGCCGCCTGTTGGAAACTCGGCCTGAGACTATCCCTCCTCTCGACTTCTGCAGCCCGCGGGTCGCACTGCAGCACTGTCAAAACGCCACTTCAATTCACAGTCCAGCGGCGATTCCTATTAGCTGCTCACTGCGGGGGCTAACTGGCGCTCCGCACAGAGCGGTGAAGGTCAGCCCAGCCCATTAACACAGCGGGCGGTTTTTTTTCAGGTTTCTGTTTGTGTTTTTTTGGGGTTTCTTTTCTTTTCTTGATTTTGCATGTTAATTTTTCTGATTTTTTTTTTAAAAATTGAACATTTTTGAATTTGATTATTTTCAAGTTTGAATTATTTTCTAATTTGAATTTTTTTAATCTAAATGTTTTTAGTATGATTTTTTCTTCAAATTTTGAATATTTTTTAATATGAGCATTTTTCATTTTTGAACATTTTTTAATTTGATTTTTTTTTTTGAAATGTTTTATATTTTAAAAATTGTTTTTTAATTGTTCAATTTTGAATTTTGTTTGGCTGAATTTTTTCGATTTTGTTTAGATTTTTTAAAAATCGAAGCAGACTGATGGCCTGTCACGTGGACACAAGAGATAATAGGGACAAACTAAATGGGTCTAGCCCACCGGAGGTTCGTTCAAGCGGAGGGAGCTAATGCTCACTCCCGCTTAAAGCGGTGAGTAGGCGCTCTCGAGTGTAACAACGGTATTCAGAGTTTGAGAAGCTCACAACCTCGTTCGCACTGGAGAGAAATATTTGTTGGCAACAGAGTTTCCGAGTGGTTGTTTGATAGACCATGGCAAGCTAGCTCCACAATCAGGAGCTCCCTCCTCTCTTTGCCCGTGTGATTTTTCTTTTGAAGAATACATGTAAAATTACTAAAAAAAAATCAGTTCCTGAGAAGAACTAGTATATTTTATCTGATTTGCTATATCGTAGTTGACTAATAATTTCTTAAGTCTTAGTCAGCCATAGAAAAATGTCTTTCGCAAATGTTATGCTGTGGTAATGGGCTTGGTACTGATCATCCTCAAACTGCATATTCTCTTGTGTGATAATCCGGCTGCAACTTATCTTTCTACAAATCCTATATTCATGTGAGAACGAAACACATTGAGATTAATTATTTTGTAAGAGAACGTGATGCACCATAAACTGTTGGAGATACGGTTCATTCCAGCAGGTGATCAAGTTGATAGTTTTACAAAACCACAACAGACTCGACAGCTAGAAGTTTCCAAGAGCAAACTCAACTTTGATATATATGTATAGATTGAGAGAGGATATTAAGCGACAAGCTTCTAAATATATAAACTTGGTGTTGTTGTTGTTGTTGTTGTTGTTGTTGTTGTTGTTGTTGTTGTTGTTGTTGTTGTAACAACTTGTAAATATGTCGGTGTAGATTATAAACCTTGAAATGCTGGAACTACGAAAATAATCTTACAGATGATCCTTACGTGCGGACGTGCGGAAAATTGACTGGTGTAAGTCCCCTAGCCCTCCATGATTTGTGGATCGTGATCCTTCCGGCTGATTGCCACGGCCGCCCGTAAAACCATTTTTTTTTTGGATTCATTCCGTAGATGTAGCATCCCACGGTATGATTGCTGCACCCTCATGGAGCTCTCACAGACGTTTGGATTTTGGGCCATCCGATTGAGGTGACGTGGCGCGATCTCGGCCGGCCGTTTCGTCCAGGGCGTGAGGCCCTGCCGCAGACCCGCTTTTTATCCATGGGTCATGTGAAGCCCATCCCGGCCCGGCGACACGCAAGACGCAACCCTCGTCCTCCTCTCCCAATCGTCTCGCAGACAGCTGCTCCCCAATCCCTCGCGTTCTTCTCCTCGCGCGTCGCGCGGCGCCGCTCCGCCTCCTGGCCGCCCGTAGTTCTCCTCTCCCATGCCCGTTTCCAACCCCCAACCTTCCCCGCGCACGCGTCGCGCCTCCCGTCGCAGCCAGCGCTAGCCAGCACGCCGCCCCGCAGGAAGGTTGGGGAGAAGCGCCATGGCGGATGAGAAGGAGTCGACGTCGGTCCCGCTCAGCCAGGCGGCCGACGCCGTCGACCCCGAGGACCCGGCCAAGTCGCCGCCGCGCCCCAGCTCGCCCACCGTCTCCACCCGCAAGGTCCGGATCCGTCTAACCCTGCTCGAGCGAGAAAAAGAAAAGGGATCGAGAAGACCGGAAAAAGCTAGCGACCTGAAAACCCTATCCTCACAGCCGCCGCCTCTTCCTTTCCCTCGCCTCCAGCGCCGCCGTCGGGCGTCCTGGCTCCTCCACGCACGCCCTCCCCTCCACCATGCTTGCCAGGCCTGCTCCTCGGCCGATTTCCCGAGCGCTGCGGCTGGAAGGGCTCCTCATCATCGGGTTTCTGCGCCGCGGCGCCTCACAAAGTCGGCCATGTGGAGGAGCACACATGGAAGCAGCAGGCCGATGCGGGGATCTGCAGGCGGAGCTCCGCCGTCTCCGGACCCTCTCCATCTCGTGCTTCATTGGGTCAAGGTTGGGGAGCAGCACACAGGGATCGACCTTCAGAGCTCCGCCACCAATCCCCTCATGCGTCGACCTCGTGTGCGCCCGC
Organism: Lolium rigidum; assembly: GCF_022539505.1. Taxonomy (NCBI): domain Eukaryota; kingdom Viridiplantae; phylum Streptophyta; class Magnoliopsida; order Poales; family Poaceae; genus Lolium; species Lolium rigidum. The sequence goes on from NC_061510.1 coordinate 329,525,415, forward strand.
CGGTGAGAAGTAAGATCACGGTGACGGTCGGCAAGCCGTTGGTCCTATCCTCCATCTCCATGTACAGGTCCATCCACCCCCTCTCTCTCCCATTTTCTTCTTCCTGTTGAATTAATTTGGTGAAGGTCGTTCTATGATTGGTAGGAAGCAGATGCAGGGGAAGGTTTTGATTTCACATGAATTTGGCTCTACCATTGGCACATGATTGGTCGTGTGCACTTGGGCAGCACCATGCCAAGAATGAGGTGTCCAATTATTTCTACAAATTTGTCTCATTCTCTCTTCCACTAATCCCTTTTTTGTGTCTAATCCACTAATATTTTATCTTTGTTTGTCTAGATTCTATTTTATCTATGCCTATAGGTTGTACGATGAAAAGACATTGGTGTTGCGGCCATTGTTGTTATAGTGGTCAACGGCAACCTCTAGCTAAGGTAAGCTCATTGTCTACTCGCTTTTTTTCTAATATCTTCACTTTGTAGCCAGTTAAGAGCCATTGTTAACCATCAGACCACTAAATGGAATTTACTCTGAGAAATGCATGCATACATGTTATTTAGAGTGACATGAAAACACTGATTAGTTGTAGTATTGCAAGGACAGAAACAGGGGGTCATCCCATTTCTAAGGTGATGGTTAGCGAGGTACAGGAAGTTTAAGCAATGATGTGGCTACTCTGGTATGGAGGCACTCCTCAGCTGCAAGCAGTTCCAGGGCCCTGTGTTTTCTCTGCTCTAAGATAATCCACTAAGCCTTTTCATATTCAATTTCATTTGCTTGGAAATAAAAATCTTGATAGGTTGTGTTGTATTGGTCCCCTGTGTTTTCTCTGCTCTAAAACACCATTTGAGGCGGTAAAAAAGTGAGCAATGGACTGTACCCTATATTTGTAGACTGACCAATAAATTTGAAGAGTGAACATTCTGCACTGCAATGGCATGTTCTATTTATTGATGTATTCATTAGTAGCTTCACTATCATTTTTACCTCCATGGGAATTACCAATTGCCTTGTTTTATTTTCCTGTAGGCAAGAAGGGTTTGAGTGGCATCATTTTTACCTCCATGGGAATTATCAATGCTTTCCAAGTGGGGCTAACATTTCAATGGGTACAAAGCAAACATTTTTTTCTTATCTTGCTCACAACCTTGCAGGTAGGTTTAGTCATGGCATATATTACCCTTCTAAGAGAGAATCTTAGAACCATATAAATAATAACAACACCATGTCGATTTTAAAGTTATTTAGATACATCGTTATATATGGATTTTTTATTGTTTGCTTACATCTGAATCATGTCATGCCTAGAGATTATATGCATCTTTCCCATCGATCACTGATGTGACACACAATAGGCAGCCTATTTTGCAGTGTAGCATGGATGATTAGCTCCTGCTTAGTTTAATGTTTGTGTGATATCAGTCTTGAATAATTATTGGTTGTATTAGTCTGCCTATTTACCACTATTGCTGATGCTTTACATGTCTGCCAGATTGTACATTAGTTCCAAGATAAATAGCAGATGTCTAGATTTGCTAGGTAAAGACAACTCTATATGGACAGAGGGAGGATTTTCTTTTCTGCTGTCACAAAGATTCAATATCAAGGTTCTTATATTTAGATTTTCCTAGATCTATTAGCAAATGTAATAATGCTTCTTGAATGATTAGGTTGGGCGTATGCACATAATTCTTCTACTAGCCCCCTTTTCAAGCTCTTGCTTCTGTGAGAGTTTCTTGAATGGTATCATGTGTCTTTGCTACCTGCAGATGATTCATTATGAGAGTAAATATAATTGGATTGCATTTCTTTCACTACGAACATGTATTTCCCTTCTAATGATATTTACAATATATATATCTCTATTGTTTCCTTTGTTACCTCTATTTTTAACTTATATGGAGAGCCTTGCTTTTCTTGTAATCGTTCTGTGAACTAGGACTGTGATTAAATAGATGCTCATGGCAATGCAGGTTATTGTAATCTACTTGTACAGGTTAATTTGAGAATCTCATTTTATTCTTAATCTGGGTGTTGCTTTCCTCCAGGTTAATCTGACTGGGCAGTTTAATTAATGGATATATTGTTTGCTGAATTTGGGTATCCGCTTGGTCACATTTACTCTGTTTTGGACTGGTTTGGATAGGATGTAGCGGAGAAAATTTTGGGATATCTTGACCATTTGGTTCGTTCAGTTCATCCTTTTCCTTATGGTTAGGAATGCGCTACAGGGTGTTGATTGATGTGAGTGAATTTACATTCAAGTCCTTCTGATCTACAGAATATTGTGAATATATTGGATTGAACATTGTGTGCATCTAAAAGTCATCCAGTTTTAGCTGATGATTTATATTGATCCCATGGTTGCCTCCTTACCTGGACAGCACCAACACGGTCTTTGCCAAGCGTCTTGCTGACACCTTCCCTGACTAAACTCCCTTCCCCGTTCTTCAAATAGATATGGTACACGAACCATTCTGGTTTTTTGTATCTACTTTGTTGTATGCTAACAAAACTGGGTTGGTGCTTGTCTTGCAGGTTATGGCGATTCCATTAGAGAGTGTGGTAAATGTCCTATATGTAGTCAAGCCGAAGTGATTGTTGCCCCAGCGATATGCTCTAGGAGATAATATCTTTTAGATTCCATGTGCTGTGAGAAGAATGAATATATTTTACCATTGACGAGTTGACAAGCCAAGCTGCTGAGAAATAAGCTTTGATTCAATATACGAATTCTCGGTTGTAAAATGGAAATGTGAGTTGCTGACAAATACATAGTGTTCTATTGCGCTTGATGAGCCAAAGGTCCTCTTCATCTATCTGCTTATTTATTTATTTTTCGTAATTTTATTTATCTGTGAAACACTAGCTGCTGCATTTTCTTTTTGTTGGTACATTTTGAGATTTTAAAATAAAATAACCATATCACCCTTTGAACAATAGTACAAATTACTGCTCCATGTTTTTCTACACAGGACTTGACCATCCTCTGCAGATCCAGTTTTTCGTTTTAGTTGAATGGATATGTTATTCCTTACACACTTCCCATGACAGGTGATGCGTTTCACTGATCGCTGGCTTGTTGCTCTTCCCGGCCAGAAGTTAATCCCGTGCACATGATTGAAAAATCAGAAGCTGATGCAGAGAGTTTTCTTGCTGAAAAATGCCCAGTCTACTATACCTTGAGAAGCAACATTATTTATGGACCCCAAATGATATCCTGTAGCAAAATCTCTGCATATTTTCATATTTCCCTACTCAGGTAACCTAACCAGCTGCCCCAAAAGGCCAAAACACACCAAATTTTTAATCTTGTGGATAATGTAAACATTAAATTGTTTGGCCGTATATGTTCTGTGGTCTTCTTTTAGAGAACACCCATTTCCCTTTGTTTTATCTGAAGAAAACCTCTACATTTTCCTTACACATGAAATGATTTACTTTGACTACACGAGATTTGAGTATTTAGTGTCTTTACTTTGACGTCAACATCTTAAAAATAACTCAGACCATTTGTTATAGAAGGAATTGCAATTACAATTAATAATGGCGTGCACCTTGACTCATTTTTGTTGCATAAAGCAGTGTCATCGGTGATGTTTGTCTCTGATGACCACACACAACATTGTGGTTTGTCTGTTGTTCTCCTTCTCGGTGTTTGTCTTCTGTTGTTTCTAGGGATTGGATGGCTTAATGGCTCTTTTTTTTTGGGTGTTGCTAGGCTGGGTGCGCGTATTGTCCCTGAATATATCAGTATTGCGTAGACTGTTTCCCCAGAAATGCAAACAGTACTATCACCCCACGAGAATTACTTAGCAACATTGCATTGTGAGCTTCTTACATTTCTTTTATGCAGGACCATAGGTTATACTTGTTTCAATCAAAAAAATTGGAGCTAAAGAATACAATTATGGTTCTACAATCGATCACATTCTCATTTCTGGTGCATGTTTCTACCAACACATTTTTTTCTCTTTAAGACCATAGAATTTTCCATTGCCATGTGGAGGATTGTAAGATAATAAATCATTTCAGAAGTAGATGGAATTTGCAAAATATAGGTAAGGAAGGGTCAAAACATTATTCTATGGAGAGCAAAATGGATAAAATAAAAGATTTGCTTACTGTTACATTGTCAGCATGTGGAAAGAAGGGAGTAGTACTAGGCTTGAAGACTCCAACCATATTCCGGTATATATTATATTAAGTTAAATACCTGAATATTCAGTCCATAATATCCGGTCATTGGCTGCAAGTTTCCTCTCCAGAGATCCGTGGACGGCAACAGAGTACATGTGCGCTATGTTATGGCAACAGGTTATTATACTGTCATTCTGCTAACTAGCCAGTTGAACTACTATATGACTTAGTTTCCCATCAAACGCATGCTTGTTACTCCTGTATTTTGTTACCTGTAAACACTCTTTAGTTATTTTACTGTACAGGCAACTGCCACGGTCTAAATTTCTCTCCTTGTATTTTAACAACAACTTTCTGTACTTCATAATATCCGCATAGAGGAAATATCTCCTTGGTTGGATATATTGTTACTGAACTTACTACATGACCGCACTTCAAGATTTTCTATGATTTGCTCTGTCTCAATCTTTGCTCGAGTGGCCCTATCTTTTTCTCTTCTCTCTACATGTCAATGAGCTCCATTTCTTGTGATTTTTTTTTGTTTCTTCTCCTTTTTTTTATGCTGACTCAGTGGCGTTGTTCAGCTTGCAGGCTGGTCACACTCAGCATGGGAGAGCTGGCCAAATTTGATGAAGTAACGAGACTACAACAATTGCTAAATCGTTTATTAGCATTAGAGTAATATATACTCCTCTATTTCGGTGATTGTATATAAGTGTTTGCTAATCTGTTTCTGATTTCGTGTGCTTTATCCATTTCATCCTATCTCCTAATTTCATCATGTTGACTCTGTTTTGTAAAATTTAAAAACCATATTATCTATTTCTTGCCTGATTTTTTCGCTGTTATACAAACTATAAATTCACGCGAACTTCACGGGATGGTGCGCCAAGGCGCACCACTAAATCTAGTCTAAAGGTATAAACGATGCCCCCCATAGGGGGTTTCACAGCGATCTGACCACGTGAGCCGTCCAATCTTTACGGTGCGTTCATCTTGGCCGTTGGTTTGTCACAACAACGCAGCTGCTGGTTGGCTGCCTCACACGCGCGCGTCTGTCCCTGGCACTAGAAAAAGCCATGCATTGGCGGTTGTCTACCCGCGTCTGGGTGCGTCTGGGCCCCATGGTCGGTTGGGTCCACACGTCAGTCGGTGTGGCTCGTTTTCAGGTTTGGGTTCGCCTTGCGCCGCCGACGAAAAGATCTACTCCGCGCGGGGTAGATTGGTCAAAGCACCACCACCGTCCGCCCTACTCCTCCAATCCCCTCCCCATCGTCTTTCTCCTCTCTGGAAGCGGCGCCGCTGGCGAAGCACGGTGCGAGCGCGCAGGGAGGCGCCGCCCGAGTATCTTGCACGGTCCTCCTTCTCTACAACGGCGCCGCCGCCGCGCTTGTATCCTCCCATGCTCATCTCCGCCTCGCTCTTGCTCTCATCTCTGCGCGCTGCGCCTCCACTCCCGAGCACCAACACAATGACGTGTTACAGCTAGTGGTCACGGCCGGAGCCCCCTCGCTGGCCATAGATGTGCTTCTGCACGAGACTTGACAGAAGTGGGGTTTGACCCATCACAAACCCTAGATGCAACCAGATCTGAGCTTGTTGGCTCCATGGAAGAGCAAAGGGAGGGCGACCTAGGTCCGAGCGCGGTGGCGGCGTGTATGTCGTCATTGTCGCCGGTGGCGACTATGGAGGGGTCGCTCGCGGGTACGCCTCCCTCTCCCTCCCTCGTCTTTACTGTCTCCCTCGCCCGTGTCATCTCCTCTCCCTCTCTAAAAAGCAGCCGGCGGCGACGATGTAGAGGTGGCGAGCGCGAGGATCTCGGCCGCGCGGGCCATCGCTGGGAAGGGGCGCAGCCTTCTCCCTTGACGGAGCGGTAGGCGGACCAGTGCCCCGTCGACCTCTCTCCTCGTGTGATGCGTCGGCCCGGCCATGAGCGCGACGGCCTCCTCTGTCCGTCGCCGCCGTCGTGCGGCATGTCCTTCTCCCTTGGCCGAGCTGGAGGAGGACGAGCACGTCGGCCTCCTGGCCGCTCGTCATTCGACCTCCCACATCCTATCCAATCTGATGCCAAATTGATTTTTGGACGAGCACCTCGCCGGGGACGCAGTTGGTTCGGGCGAACTCCTCAATGACTCACTCGATGCATACCCAGGGTTTGCTCAACTTCTAGCGTCCCATGGCCAGACCGAAGTTCCCAAGACCCAGGTCAGCTTCTTTTTCTTTTGATTTTGAAGAGTTGCTGGTTGCCTTCACTGGATTGGAACTGCCCATCAGGGATGCGAGCTTCTTCTCCTTTTGATGCAAATTCTAATGTTTCTGAGTGAAATAAATAAGCGATTGTTTCTATTTTCTATTTGTGGATAGGTGTTGATAACCAGTCTGCGGCCTCGTCGCAGTTCATCGGGGTTCGGCAGGAGGTGCATTGGCGCAGGAATGAACGAGGAGGCTGAGCTGTCCGTGGCGCTGTCACAGCCGTACTTATCTCGTATGTCCATCCCACCCTCTCCCAATCTCCATCCTCTTCACTTGCACCTCTTTGTCGCGTGTGGCAGCTCGCGATCCCCGCCTCTGCTGGATAGCACCATTGAGGCGATGTCCTCGGCTGCCTTCAATGCACTCATCTGCCCTTGGATCACCCGTCGTCAGTAGGCCATGGAAGTGAATTATTCTCATGACTTAAGTTGTTTGTGTTTGATGGTTGATGCTCAGTTCAGAAAAAAAACATAGCTTGTGATTTGGGGAAACGGGGAGCTTTAGTTTCATTGATCTTTTGCATGTCTTGCTTGTATGCTTAAAAGAAAATCTAGATTCTTTAGTAACCTGCTATTTGTGATAGACTAAATCATGGTACCATGCTAAAGAATCATAATAGCATAAAAGAATCATGGTAGCATACAAGAATCATACTTAATCATGGTAGCATAAAAGATACAGACCATGCAGATGCAACACACAAGATTACTATAATTGGTTCTAATTAAATTCTAAGTGACTTACTATAGAACTGCACACTTGTTTTTGAACCGAGTATGCAATTATCTTCTTATTCCTAATAACTTAGAACATATGTGTTGCTTTGTGGTTAATTGCTTTTCTTAATGGTTATTTGAGTTAAGTGTAGAGTTTAGAAATGACTTGAAGCATATTACTTCAGAGAAGAGATTATGCAACTGCATAGATGTAGTAGTTGTACTACTTTTGAAACAATACAATTCGGTGTACATTATACCCAGGTTCAGGAAATTTCTCAAGTCAAGTACTATTACTATGTGCATTTAGCAACAACAAAATCATTGATTCAAATATTCATAAATAAAGTATCACTGTTTGCCAAACCTTCGCTTATGTAAAGCCCAGGTTATGTAGGACTGTATCTGTATGGTTAGCTGCACAATTACCTTCGTGTAAAGTTCTTATTTTTTGAATCCAAGATCACTAAGCTTAAAATTTACTGTAAATTCAATGATGAGATAATCAACTTTCTGAATGTGGTCAATTTGTTGTGATCTTCAATATTCTCTTCTATTTGAATCATCGATAGATTTGCTGGTAGACTGAATTAGGTTATGATAGATACAATTTTCTTGCATGGTGCAGCTCTTAGAAATGGATAAACTTGACATGGTACATTAGTCTGTTGTCACACTGCCTCTTCCTCATGGTAGCACGGGTCAATTCTAGGAAATGAGACAGAGATCGGTTGCTTCCTTTGATTTTCTCACGTTATTTTTTTCCGGGTAGTCCATTGACAACCCATCCACGCCATCGTCCTCGCCTCACAATTTTCATTTGTTATGCATAGAGAACTCTTCAAGGTTGTATTTTCCTTTTTTGCAAATTTGCTATGCTTTGAAATGTGCAGATTTCAGTCTCGATGATTATTTGGCTGAACATGACACCAATTCCCAAGCAATAGAGATGGTGTGACAGTAGGATAATGTACCTGTCCTTTTTTTCATATAGTTTACCGATACAATTATGGTATGCGTATGTAACGACCAATCTCAGAAATAAGTAGAGTTAGGGCGATTGAGGAAATATGATGGAAAATTATAATTACATGGTCATCCCAAATAGGGATGATTGAATAGAAAATCTATATTGTTATTAGTTCATGAAAGTACGCATAATGTGATAACTTGGATGTTTATGTTCAAGAGAAGGTGCTCTGTTTGGTAGCTATTTATCTCATTTTGGCTGCTTGTTTTCAACTTGATTTTAAGGTATTAGTTCTTCAGTTACCGTTAAATTTTCTTTTGATATTGGTTCATATTACCGAGTAATAAATATTCAAGTAAGCACATAGTAATTTCATGTACCATCAGTAACCTCTTACGACATACTCCTATGTGATATGAATTGATAATTTCCTGTTGCATGAACATTGTCCATTATGGTGTCTCCTGTAATATGCTTTGTTTCTCTGTATGTAAGTTTGTCAAGAGATCGGGTAAATATAGGTCCTCATGCAAAACCTTAATTTGAAAACTATTGATCCCTTTTCTCGTGAACCATTTCTTTCCTAAACTTTAACATGCCTCCCTTATATTTGTGATATTTAAAAAATAGAAGGGAATCATCCAACATATATTATTTTTGATCTTGGTCCTTTATTTGCATCCATATTTATTGAAACGTGTCTACATATTTACTAATTCATAGGAATGCAGAAAATATAACATGTCTATTAAGTGTTGCTAGCTACAGTCTCAGAGGAGGCCTTCTGATAGCATTTTCGGTGACGAGCATTCTTTTGGACATTTTAGAAGCAATTCTTAGGCGACGAGCATGTTGAATCTACATAGATTGTTTTCAGGGTCATACACTCTTCCAAAAGGTCTGTTGGTTGATACAGTCATATGTCATTTTGCCTTTAATAATCAAAATTGGTGTCTCATTCTCAAACTTCTCTTTGTTCAAACACTTAAAGAAGCCTTTGATGGCTTCTGTGACAACATTTTGAAGAAAAGCTGCATTTAAAAGATCAGTGATGAAGCCATTGAAGATGCCCTTGAGAAGGTTCAACACTACCTTTTGTTTTACTGATACTATAAATTTATAGAATAAGGAACTCAGGTTTGACACACAAGGTGTGGAACCGTGAGAAGATTGTCATCATCCCCGGCCACTCATCTTCACCAGCGACGGGCGGGCGAACCGATAACTGGGGACTTCTGCAACGAGTGGAAGATTAGGTATGTTTATGCCATCAAAGACCTCATCCATTTTGGAGTATGCCTTATTGATTAGTCCCATTCATTTTTTTAATGTGGGACTTTTAGAGTTTATTTATTTAAAATAATATTTGTGTACTCAAAAGATTACACTTATGTTGTAGGAAAATTCACAATACAGAGGTGTTTGCCAGATTGTGCCCGCTCAAGAAGGCCCGCTGCTGACTAGACGAGGTATTCTACTGACCGCTTGTGGTTTAGTGGTTTAGCAGTATTTTCTTAACCTGCTCTAATACTTGTATAGGTTCTCCTTGGTACTGATTTTCGCACGTGCAATGCTGGAGCTTTTGGTCAATTTGCAACTGGAATTGAAAATACTAATGCAGGTTTGATATTGGAACTGGAAAGGTTCTTCTCAAGGTATGCAAACAAGTTTAAGTACTCCCAGATATAATTGACATAGTCTTAAATGATAAAGTAAAAAGATGTATCTTTCTTTTAGATGTTATTGTCCATCTTACTGCTACAGGACAAGCTAGCACAGATTTCCTACTGTGTATTAATATAATTTAGTTAGCTTTATGATAGTTCATTAGAATAGCCAGTCTTGCATTTTTGTGACTACTTACAGTAGTTTCTTTGGATCGTCTTCTTGGCTGCACCAAGCCTTTTAATAAGTTCTTAAAAATTAAAATCCCCATTTTACATGTCTTTTATACATGTCAAAAATGAAAACCATGTGGCTTTTGTCACTGATGCTGTGTTTGGATGCATAGAAAGTTGGTATGGAATTGAATTGACATAAGATTCCAAATCTGAGATGGAAATGAATTGGCTTCTAATTCGATTCCGTTGTTTGGATGTGTTTGGAATTTACTTTTGGAATCAAAGGGTGTAACCAATTCCAAATCTTGTTTGGATGTACAAACTATGGAATTGATTTTTTTTTGAATTTATACAGTTTTAAACATGATAAAACATTTGGATGTACAAACAGGGAATCTGCCGGCGAGCTGGGTGCACGAGCCGGAGCAGGGCACGACCTGCCATCGAAGGAGCCGGTCGGCCGCGCAGACGTGGGCGGCAGGATCTGCCGGGGCGCGTACGTGGGCGGTGGGAGCGGGAGCGGCGAGTCGGCGGCGGGCGTAGGGGCATGCGGCGGCGAGTCGGCGTCGGGCGCGAGGCCATGCGGCGGCGAGTCGGGGGCTGGCGCTGGAGGGAGACGAGGTGGGGGAACGCGGCGGCGGGCGCAGAGCCATGTGCCGGCGATTCGGCGTTGGGCGCTCGGCCATGCGGCGGCGAGTCGGAGGCGGGCGCTGGAGGGAGACGAGGTGGGGGAACGCGGCGGCGGCGTAGGGCCATGCGGCAGCGAGTCGGCGACGGGCTCTGGAGGGAGACGGGGTGGGGGAACATGGTGGCGGGCGCAAGGGCTTGCGGCGGCGGGCGCGGGGAGGGAGACGGGGCGGGGAACATGGCGGCGGGCTCTAGAGGGAGACGGCAGATGGATTTGGGGAGGACGGGAGGGAGGCACGCGAGGTGAGGGGAGGTTGGGGGAGACGGGGAGCGGAGCACGTTTCCAAGGCTTTCCGAGGGTGGGAGCTCGGAAAGTTGAGCCGTATGTTTACACGCGAGGTGGGGAGGCTCGGAATTTGGTTGTCTTTCCGCAGATCATTTCAGAGCGCAAACCAGACAGCAGAATTTGCGGAATTGACCCAAATTCCAATTCCATGCCCAGTTTCTATACATCCAAACACAGCATGAGTGAAATTGCTATTTTTTTTCTTGAAAACGCAATTTCATTTCATTGAAAAGATAGAGTTTACAATCCTCTGAGTAGTTCTGCCATCAACCTGGGATGTCCACTAAATACATGTAACTCTGTTGTAAATTGCTATTTTTACTGATATTTTACATAGTCTGTATATTTTCCTGTACACATTAGCTTCCTGTCTAGCAAAATGTCTTGGCAGCTAGGGTTCAGAGACTCACCACCTATCTTAATAACAGGGGTTCCTCCCCATGTTAGTTTGTTTTTGGTCTTTCGAAAAAAGAAGTCAGACATGAGCAAGTTCTTGATAAAAGATAGGTTGCCGTCCAGGTGTGTTTATGTACAATCATACCTATGGTCTGGTTTGGTTGTAAGAAGCAGCTCCGCAATTAGTTAATATAAGCCGTTCCTCAACAGGTTCTTAGTTCCTAGAAAATTTGGCTTAACAATTTTGCCGGCAAATGATACGTGTGAGTTGCAAAAATAACACATTCATTTCTTATTTAGTGTGTGAACTCAAGGGAGATGACCATAGAAAGATAGAGCGGCTATTTATGAATATAATTTGGCTGACTAAAATTCAACTTGCTTTGTAGTTACTTTGGTTCCACATATATTTACATTTTAGCCTACTGTGTCCAGTGGATCAAAGTAGACCCATGTCCCTTTTTCCAATAACTTTTTTTTGTTAATAGAGTGAGCTACAACATTTAGTTTGTGCGTAGTTTTTAGTGAGCAGTGCTTTTGTTTACACAATTAGTACTCTTTTCTATATGGCATTTAAGTCTTTCCTTGGCCCTGCACCGCCTCACGTGGCATTGTGTTCGGCCATATATGTTCACCCGAGTTTTAAATGAGGTATGTCATGTTGCTTCTCTTTGTCTGTTCATGCAAAGTTCAGTATTCCTGTTCCTAGAATAATCTATGGATAAGAAAGATAGAAAGTATTATAGCAACCATTTACACCAACATTGACTCAGAGTTCCTTCTTAGTCACTGAAGGATCAAACTGTAAAATCGGTGAGAAAATTTACAGATTATCATGGTTTGCAAGAAGCATTAAAAAAATTGCTAAAGACTTGAAGCGTTTATTTAAATAAATAATCCATATAGATAGATTCATCATTTTATCTTTGCATATAGATAGATGCATCATTTTATCTTTGGTTAGGCTTGAAGCATTTATTTTTGTAGTATTTTATTTTCTTATTCCAGAAAAATAATTCATCGTACTTGATTCTCTACAGCCCTGTCTATCTTCTTAGTCCGGAAGAAATAACTTTGTACTTGATTTTTCTACTCCCCCATTTATCCTTGCATAAAAGAAGAATTTTTATTAGCTCTAAAAGGCTCTTTGGATGCACCATCGTTGGTCATTACACAATATATAGCTCACTTTGGGAAATTTGCCGCATTGCTTGGTTTCACTTTGTTTGGTAGATACATATATATGAAAACATGGCTATGATTTCTGTTCATTTTAACTCGAGTCTCCGGTTCTATCTGCAGGTACTAAGGGCATGTACAATGCGGCGCTTAGCACATGCGCTAGGGATAGTAATCCTGGCCGTTTTGATCAAATCCCTGCCGATCCCAGGAATACATCTTACATCGGCTCTTACCCATGCGCCTGGCACTCCGGCCTTTTTTCCTGCATGTGACCCAACGACAGGTCATGTCAACGCGCTAAATAAATTGTTTTAGCACCTCTACCAGCGCTGCACGTTGTAGTTAGAGACTCTTATCCATAGACTTTACAATAATTATTACTTTTTGGCTGTCCAAGCTCCTATCTAAGAGTGTAGCATTGTACATGCCCTAAGCATTGAGTATCTTAACAACTTTATTGTTGAGCGGTGTTTGATTTTTGTGATACCCACAATCTGCAGGTTGGAGGGGCCCGTGCATTATAATAGCCATATAGGCAAACATAAAGGTTTTAGATTTTCCTCTACTTCTTCTTTAGAGGTGACTACCTTGCCTTTGCTTCATCTCTGTATTGTTGTTCGCATATGAATTTAATTTGGAGATGCCTCCTTTTCTCATTTTATCATCTCTGTAACTGTTATGTACGTCCAGGTAAAGGTTGTTTCTCCTTTGTTACCATCTCATCGCAACTAATTCATCTTAGAGATAATGGTGTTTCCTTTTAATTTGGTTTTGGATTTATCGTTCCAGTTATGTGTATGTTTTCCTTCGTACCGAAAACTACATGGTATCATGTTGCTTCTTTAAGCATGGTTATTCTTTGGATATACTGCCCATAAGAAAATCTACTTTGTATTGATGAACGCGTAAACCACATGGCTGTCCTCAAAGGATCAAATAAATGAAGTTGATGATGATATATCATTATTTCTCTTTTGGTGCTCATTCTCCGTAAAAAATTAATCTTGGAGAGTCATTCATTTATGTTAATATCTTAATAGTTATGTTAGATGTAATATTATATTTAGTTCAAAACAGTGCACATGTCTTTCCAATTGAAGTTTATAATGCCCATGCATATTGGTTAAGTTAGTCACCCAGACTAATGGCTTTTTGTATGAGTATCTATAAAAGTTAATGTACTGAATATATTAACTATGTGAGGTGTGTCCTATAGTGAGGTAATACAGCAATGCCTTATTTGCAGTTTAAAAAATCCCATATTATGTGGTGTCAAGTGTATTTAGCTGGATCATTCTCGGCCCAATGCATATTGTTCTCTTTGTCGTCTATCAGATTGTTCTTTTCTTTATATTTTATAGGTAACTTTGTAATTCCAAATTAAATGTTTGTGCATTTTCTTTGACAGGGAGGGTGAACCCGAAGTTATGTGTATATGGATTCTTGTCATTTGCAGGTCACAAAAGGAGGACTAAACTGCAATTGGCACCAATTGCCAATTATTAATCCGCCTTGATGGATCTTATGTACGAACCTGGAGGGAGAGTGTCCAGTGAGTCGTGTTGATGTACTACCAGAAAACAGAAAAAAGATCGATCAATATCTCAATAACGTAGAGTTTCAGTTTTTTATTAAGTGTATTACAAAATGATCATCACTATGTTGTTGTATGCATACATAAATTATTATTATTTTCCTACTAATACACGAGCTTTATGGGATCGTGCGCCAAGGCGCACATCTAAATCTAGTTGCTCTTATAAACCGACCCGTGGATGTGGATCTCTTCCTTATACTAGTAAAAGTGCACGTGCCACGCACGTGTAATATAAGACATAAATTAAATTTAGTATGATTACAAAACTTACAACTTTAAAATATAACAAAACCTTCACACATGTTTATGATAATGTACTTATGAAATATTTAGGTAACCGACAAATTAAAAAATATTAAAATTAGTTATAAGAAAAAAAGCTTGAAGTCTGAACTAAAAATTCTTTCACGCACACATCTCTCGGCTCTCACGTGTCTAATTGTTGAATTAATCTTTTTTTTAGTTTTGTTCATTGAGCCACTTAAATAGGTGCATGGCCCAATGGTGTAACCACATTTCGTACACATACGACATGGTGTAAAATTCATTAAGCGCAAAACGGAGGATAAAATGAAGAATAAGATATATGAAAGAGATTTTTTGAAAATACAATGACACATAAATAATTTACAAAAAAAAATTAATGGCAAAAAAGTTATTTACTCCAATGAAGGAACACCATCAACCATGACGTAAAACAATATCATGATACCATCGAGCCAAATACATGTTTAGTAATGTTAAACAAAACATCTCACATAAAGTTTAACATGGACAAATCACATCATAATCTATGTGCCTACATAATTTTGACGATTAATTTAGTGTATAATCAAGTGAAATCTTCAAAATAATATTAATAGTTTTAGTTATAATTCAAAAGCAAACAGGATTTTAAAACTCCTAGTTATAATTCAAAAGCAAACGCCTTTTTTCAGAACTAAAACAGAAGAGATACTCGATTGGCCATATAAAATTATGGAATAGGTCAGTACAAGTGTAGAAGAAAATAAAGAAGACGTAAATGTAGGTGATGTCGCCCACAGCACTGTTCTTGAATCAGACGCATTCGCTGCCACGCTCTCACTTTCCTCCCTCTCTCTCCCAGTCGCTTCTAGCATCCCCTATTCCCCTCCTCTGGCTTCCGCCGACGGAGCTTGAGCCTCCGCTCTCTGCCTCCAGCAGCTGGCAAGAGGGCCGCTGCCTCCCCGGAGCTGGCGCGAGGACCGTCGCCACTCCAGCCTCCCCCCTTCCCCCCGCCCCTGCGAGCTCTGGCTCGCGTGATGCCTCCCGCCGCTTGCGCCATTTCAGACTGCCGACGGAGGTGGAGGCATGGATCTTCTGTCCACTGGATCAGCGGCCATGGCGATAGTGCGTGCTGGAGGGATCCACAGCGCTTCATCCTCCTCCCGTGGGACAAGCTGGTGTATCGACGCAAGCGCCTCGGGACGCCGGCGAGGAAGCTCTGCTCCCGCGGTTTGGCCGTGTCGCGAGCCTCCCAGAGTGGATGGTCGACGCGCCTTCCCACTTCACCTCCATTAATCTCTGCCGGAGAAGCCTGCCCGAAAGATCGCCCCCATCCTAGGTTCGTCAGTTCCCTCTCACCTCCACACTAAATCCCCAGTATTATTCGATAACACCATACTTCAGTCTGTGCAGTTCATATGCCTTCTCCCAATTGTAAATAGGTTGGTGTCATGCACTGTAAGCTTTCACATGGATGTTTTGCCATCTCAGTGAAATAGTATTGGCTAATATATGTAATTGGTACTACTGATTGTGCTCGCTATGTAGTGTTTTGTGGTCATTCCAGGTCCTCGCAACAACCACTAAACTGATCTTTGGTAATTGCTATTTTTTGCAGGGATCATTCTTCCATGGTGCTATTTTTTTAATGCCCCACTTAGGTAACTTCGCCATTTACTTAATACTGAAGTATCAGAGTATGAAAAAAAAGTCTGCAATGCTTAACTCGTTTCCTGCATTTCAACTGTTTAATAGGTGCATCATCCTCGATAGAGTCAAAGCTAAAATATACCTTTTCTTGGCCAGGAAACCTTTCAATCATCTTTGTATTTAGATTGTCCACATGTTCATTTTTGGTTGAAAGGATGGCACGTGAGCTCATGTAGGAGCCAGATGCGGCGTTCTCATGAAGCGATGGGAAGACATCTTCAATAAGCTTGTTCACAGGTTCTTCAGTAGGAGCGTAAGGAATAACAATGTCATCCGGAAGACGCACGTAATCGTCACCGATCGTTTCTTCTGTTCCATCGCCAATTCTGAGAAGGTAACTGGAGAACCACCGGTCAGTTTGCGCCCTCATATTACGCGTGAGGCGTATCTTTCTAATCTTATCCCATATGTAAGATCTCCGTAGGGTAGCGTCAGTGATCTGCGCTCTTGTCCCACGCGTCACCACTGGAAGGACCTGCCTAAAATCTCCTCCAAACACCACGACTTTCCTACCAAAAGGTAGAGCACATCCCATGATGTCTTGTAGCGACCTATCAAGTGTCTCAACTGTTTGACGCTTTGTCATGGCAACTTCATCCCATATTATCAAAGATGCCCTGCGAAGCAGCTCCGCGGTACCACTCTGTTTGGTGAAATTGCACATGCTGCTATCTGTGAGTCTAATTGGAATTTTGAACCTGGAGTGTGCGGTGCGTCCACCAGGCATGATGGATGCATCTATACCAGATGTCGCTGTTGCAACAGCTATTTGTCCCATGGAACGAACCTTGGCAAGGAGTGCCTTGTACAGATACGTCTTTCCCGTTCCACCTGGACCATCGACAAAGAATATTTGGCTCCTCTTGTCGATGACGTGAGAGAGGATTTCATCAAAACCAGCACGTTGCTCGGTGTTAAGAGATGTGAACAAATTTATGTCTTTTTTGTCCGGAATAATGGACAACTCCTCTTGAACCTCTCTCGAGTGACCACTGGAACACCCATCATCAGTTGGATCCAAATCCGGTAGGCCGTAACTTCCAATATCTTTCCCCATCGAATGCACCAGATCTCTAATGTCTCTAAGGACCATCTGCTCTACTATGGCTTGGTTGGGCTGGCTACGGCGGTAGTCCTCAGACATTGCCTCGAGGTGTTTGTCCCACAATGATCGGATGTTGGTCACCTCGCAAAACACCAAAATAGTTGCAAAAAGCCTTCTTAGAGCATATGGCATTTGGAAAGTAGCAGACTCAGTCAAGCAGTCATCAAGGGTCTTGTCAGTCTCTATCAAACCTCTTTTTCACATGATTCTCCGAAATTGGCGCATTGCTTGCCATTCACGAGCTCTTCAAATTTTCATATGATGTTGCACCTCTAACATGATTTAGAAGCACTCTGAGGAAGTACCTTTCACCTTCAGCAGGATGTGCGTACACAATTCTCCCAACCTGCCCCCGCCCCTTTAATTTTCTTCTCTGCCACTTTTTCTTACCCTTAATCCAACGATAGAATTCTGGGAACTCTTTATACAAGAAGTTCCTCGCATAAGGATCAACCTTGTTCATCTTATATTCAATGAGCATGGAAGAAGAATCTCGATTGATGACATCCTCTAGATCATCACCCTCCTTGAATGTGACTATCTGCATATTCTCCAAATGAAGTTGAAGTTGGAGAACAGCGGGAGAGACACCGAACATTGGAAAAGCGCAAATCCTGTGGATAGACTCCTGTGGCCCCACGAACCTAGCATCCCTGTATTGTTTAATCTCATTGATTACTCCGTCATCATTATCTACTGCTGGATCGACGGAGAATGATGCACGGTCATGTCCTTTATAGATGTACTTGAATAGATATTTCCCTGCCTTGATGCTAGAGCAAGCTTCAACATTGATGTGACAATTATACCGCATAAGTAAACCAGGGTTGTATGGGACAACCCACCTATTATCCAGTTCTGCTCCTCTGACCTTCACTTTACGACCATCATCCCTCCTCCTATAGATAGGATATGAGTCCTTTCCTTGCTGCGTAGCATCACAAAACTGCCGAGGATAGCGAAATCGACATTCACCATCTATCATGCAAGGAGAATTTTTCTTGAGAGCACCACATGGTCCGTGGAGCATATGTTTGACCACCAGAGCATGCAAAACAGGGTACTTATCTTTGTCAGGAATTTCTGCAGATATCACCTTGTCGTATCCGTCTGGATTTGTTAGCTTGCTATCTGTTCGCATGATCAAAAGCATGTGCTCATGTGGCAGCCCCCTCTTTTGAAACTCGGTAACATGGACATATGCAGCAACCTCACCAAAGTACTTTTTCTTGATCAAGAGAACCTTCATACTTCGTAATTTGGCCCTGTATACTCTAGCCACAAGGTCTGGACGGTCTTGTGGTGTCTGCCCGGGTTCAAGTCTGGATGTAATCTCCTCCCAGTGTGGATTACAAGTCATCGTGATGAAGTAATCCGGCTTCCCAAACCGCTGGACTATCGCCATCGCATCTAAAAATCTTCGTTGCATGTCTCGATCTCCTCCCGGAAAAGTCCGTGGTAGCACGATTCTCTTGCCAACCTGGGAACCACTTGTCTCACCAAGCATGAATGACATCAACAACCCCCTTAAGAAACAAATCAAAGAAAACATCATTTTCTCGGTGAATATAGTTGTCTAGGGCCAATCATGTGTAATATAACATGGAAATCATGATTAGTGGAGAACATTGTGATACCCGGTAAAGATCAGCACGAATTAGCTTCCGATTCTTAGGCTTGGAGAAGAAATCAAGTCTCATAGTCTCCATCTTGATGTACATGTCGACAGCCCATTGCTGAAACCCGCGTCCACCAAACAATATAATGTTAAAAAAAAATTCCTGACTTGTAGCTTGAAGCAGTAGTACTCCCTTGCGCTAACAAATTGTCTAGACGATCCATTTTCATCATCATCCTGATCCTCTTCATCATCTGAAACATGTATAAAAAACTGATTAATGAGTGATCTCCAGTAACAATGATTAAAATGTGGCAGACGTTTTAAAGCATTGTAATAATTACCTGCGATCTCATCAGTGTTTTGCTCTGCATCTACATTTGAACTCTGATCTGGACATTGTAAGTCTTCACGCTCGGTGTCACCCTCTTTGGTCTGTTGAGCGACGGAAGGTGGTTTCTCATATGGGATCCAACGGTTCCATCCCGTCTCCCCTCTTGGGAAGAATAATGGATACGCCAAAGGATCATAGCAACCATAGTAAGCTCTAATAAATATAGGACGGTCTCCTTTTCCATACACCACAACTTGCCTATCAAAAGTGTTCTGCGGGTCACTCCCTTCAACCCACATTGCGGCCACTTGGGAAGTCATGGGTTTGTTGTACCTTCGTTGGTCCAGTCTTATATCCGTGTTAAGGGATATCCTATATTCTTCTAGGTTGGGAACAGATCCAATGCTCTTAAAGGTCTGCACATACGGGTTGTCTTCTAGTATGTTAAGGATCTTCCGTATGATATTGATGTCAAGATCTGGAGACCGCTTCACTCTATGTTCTAAGCTTTCATCAGTATCATAGAAGTAGAGCTGGAGATGTCTAGGTCCTTGACCACCAGGCACCAGATCGTCCATCTTATAATACAATGCCCCGTGCGCAACAAATGTGTAGACACCGGTTCTTGCGGCATTACTGATCGTCTTATCAAGTGTGACGCCCGTGCTTGTGAAGGAGAAGTGTGTGTTGAAATATCGTATGTGTTTTCTGAAATATTTTGCATCATCATCAACCTGACTTGTAAACAACCGGCGCAACTCGTGAGGAACTTCCGGGATAGCTATCTTGACCTTCCCTTTTCTGCAACAGAAAGCGGGACCCTCATATTGGAGCTTCATTGCTCCACAATGCTCGCAGTCTTTTACATCCTTCAAAACATGATGCTTGGTAGGTAGATTGTGGTACACATAGTCATAAGGATCATCATTCTGTTTTCTCGGAGGAACATCACTTGTGACTCGGTATGAATCGAACACGTCGCCTACACAAAATATGATAATTACGAATAAAATAGTAGTGGAATTAATTTTATATTTGAATTAAATAATAAAATAATAAAACATGGTATAGTTGGTGGGAGAAAGGTACCTAGCCCATTAAAAATCCTGCATTCATCATCATCATCATTCTCATGCATTGCTTCTTCCTCTTGTTTAGTGTCCAAATTATCTATGAAAAAACATGTTTAAATCATATTTATGATAAAAAGAAGGCTGCATGAAAATGCTCCATAATTATGAAATTTTACCTTCAAAAACAACACCTTGTTCAGTAGGCTCAAAAATTCCTGCAAGGTCAGAGTCTTCGTCACTGTTTGTTCCCCCTGAAAGATGCACAGAATAAGTAAAAAATATGGTAATTAACAGGTCAATAGTACACCATGTTTTATCGACAGAATACCTGTTGGGCGATTGTTTGAGGGTTGTGGGCGTATGATAGGTGTGCATGGGAATGAGATTGTGGCAGGTTCAATGTCTTTGTGTTCAGATGGAGTGCTGGTTGTCCGAATGGTTTTTTATACTCACGGTTCTTGTGCAATCGTGAGTCCCTCTGTCCACTTGGCATTAATGAGTACCGTTCCCTGTTCCGCTGTCGTGTCTCTTCTGAAGAATCACGCTGCCGTTTCCTTTCATCATAAGCACTCTTCGATAGGTAGCTCTCCTCACCATGAAAGCCGGAAGATGTAGACACATTGTGCAGTTCTTCGATTGATCTCAAATCTCGCATGTAAGTACCATTTCTATGTAGCCAATCATTTTCGTCATCATCAAGCATAGATGAATTGTTGCATGGACTGTGAAGATTGTTGGTCATGGCGGAATGCGCAGATCCAATCTCCCCAGTACATACCCCTGCGTACGAACAACGAACAAATAAGCCATAATAATCCCATTATTAGAAATTGTTGCTAAATCAGGTTTATGTACCTTTAGCATGTGTGTTGGTTATGTTGCTCAATGGGGTACGCTGTAAGGCAGCCGACCCTGTGTAACTCTGCAAGGCAGCCGACCCTGTGTGAGACGACTGTAGACAGTTAACACCAGTGCGGGTTACGGCCTTCTTTTTCTGGCGGGCTAAATGTTGCCTTCGTATGTACTCCGCTTTCTTATCGTCGGGTAATCGAGCATACCAGCTATGACCACTATGTTGTGTTTGCGCTCCAGGGTTTGTTGCTACATCTGTTCCCGAGGCACACTCATCAGACCGCGAAAACATGGAGGAGATTAAGAGTGATAATTATGAGTAATTGTGCACAGTGCAAAATAATGATGCGCCAATAATGTTCTTACCAGCTATTTGGGCCAGTGAACCTGATTCCCCAAAGTTTGTTTGTGCTATCAATTTTTCCTGCATCTGACCTGCGAATGAACCTTTCAGACAAAATAACTGCAGGTGCTATCAAAATGTTTGTGGTATGAACTAAACATTAGACACTGGCGCTTAGTACCTCCTGCAGGTGTTCTGTATGTTTGCGTGACTCCTGATTGTCCAAGTAACTCGGTGTATCACAAATCATGTTCTCGTCATTATTAGGGCTAGTTGACTGCTTTTTAAGTTCTCGTGCTTGTCGTCTCGCGCTTGGCAATTTCATCTTTATTCTTTGCATAATACTCTCTATTACGTTGCCTCTTCAGCTCTTTAGGATCTGCATATATGGTACAACTTAATCACCTCTATTTAGCAACACCGCATTGAACACATTGACAGTTAATCACCTTGGTTTTGCATGTTTGCAATGTCCTGAAATGAGGCGCCGTCGCAGGTTCAGAATACACTGTTGGAAGCAAAATAGGAGCAGTCACATGAAAGCAATCGGTAAGCTCGGAAGACATATACTATTTTGCAACTTGCTTGTGACAACAATGACTTCAGGAAGCACTACAAAACATTAAGAGCTTCGTGACAGCAAAGATTTCAGGAACCAGAGGTAGATTCTAAATGAATCTGGTTGTTGTATATATTGCACAATTCATAGCTGTATGGAGAAAACCAGACGTAGATGGTAAAATGTATCGGTGTATTGGAAGAAACCTGGGAATGTCCGGCGAGGAACGGCGGACGGCGTGGCAGCGGACACAGGGGAGACAGGTTGATTGGAACTCTGCGGGGGAAGTTGGCTTCGGGTGGCAGGAGCAACAGGGCGTCAGGTCGTTTAGAGCATGGCGGCGTGTTCGCGTGGTCGACGACAGGGAGGCCGGCGACGTGAGGGCGTTGGCGTCGCGCAGCGGCAGCGTCGTGAGAGGGCGGCGGCGTGTCGCAGTTCCGGCGTATCGGCAGTTCCCCCCGTCCGCGTGATTACGAAGAGGACGGTATGGAGGAGTCAATCAAAACTTGATCAGCGGGATTGTTTTTGTTTGATTAGCGGGATTGTTTTCTTTGATTAGCGGGAATGTTTATTTTAGGCAGGCTTGATTTACGGGATTGATTAAGCGTCCGGGCTGACAATGTGTTTTAGAGAACAATCGTTGTCCGTTGGATGCGATATTAACGGTGTAAATCATTTGGATCACCCCACTCTGGGTCTTTTAATAGTATAGTAGTGATGATTGTATGTTTGTAACAAACTCTGTACCTAACCGGTCTTTGTAATACCTATATTAACATGCAAGGCCATCGACTCCAGGGGCTTTGAACCAAAAAAATAAAAACTCCAATATTTCAGAATTTCCACACCCTGGCCAGATAATGTGTGCATAATTGCCTGACGGTTTGGTCTTGAGCGTGACATGTTAGAGACAACATATCAGCGGCCCAATTCTACTCGGATCATGCGAGTACAGGAAAGAGAGAATTGTCAAATTGGCGTGTTCATATATCTTCCCTTTGTCTATCATATTACGATTGAGGCAACAAACTCCTACTTGCAAGTCAGAACCCCTTTGGTGAGTGAGATGATTGCGGATGCCAGGCAGTCTGGAGTGGTTCCGAGGTTGTAGCGAGCAAGTACCGCTATATCTTCTTCGCTTGCTTTCCTCCCAGCAGCAAATCAGCTACTCGCATGTGGCCGCCAACCAGGTCACCATAGTTGTCCCAGCGTCTTAAGGCCACTAAACGTAGGTACAAGTGGGATTTCCCCTCCAAAAGAAGGTGATGTCATCTACAATTCTAAAACCCAAAAATTAGGCGTTGTGTGATGTTTTG
This sequence comes from Lolium rigidum, assembly GCF_022539505.1. Taxonomy (NCBI): domain Eukaryota; kingdom Viridiplantae; phylum Streptophyta; class Magnoliopsida; order Poales; family Poaceae; genus Lolium; species Lolium rigidum. The sequence continues at coordinate 329,548,639 of NC_061510.1, forward strand.
GTCTCCCCCAATCCCTCGGCTCAACATTAGACATGAAACAGGCTAACAAAAAATGATGTCACAGAGAATGATTAAGTAGAAAAACATTTTTGCCCTTTGAGAACTAACATGAAATTAGACAAAGGAAGGAAGATGGGAGGGAAATATATAGCACCATCCAAGTAACTATATTTGATGGGTGACGGGTGCTGCATACTATAACCATGAGAATACATGCATGACCGCATAGGGACATCAGATGTATGAGCAAGATTACTGAAACATCGTGACCAGTGTGACAATGTTCATATGAAAATTGTGCTACAAATGCATTCTTTATTTTTCGTTCTAGTAGCACAAAAAATAATCAATCAATCATGAATGTACACAGCTAAGAAAACCCACGCATGTACACTGCATTAGAGAAAGTCTTCGGCCAAGCGGTGACACTGATGGCGGAGAACACGTTCGTGGAGGCAAAGGAAGGGATCATGTGCTTAGCGGTGGCGCTGGTGACGGAGAAGCATCCGCAGCCCATCCTCGGGAACCTCACGAAGCAGAACATGCACGTCCACGACAACCTCGACAAGGGCACCATCACACCTTCGCCCCCAACTGCGCCAGCTCCTACAACTCCTTACATGTGCATGGCTAAACCCTATCAAAAGCACATGATATCTAAGATACCTCCGTAATTTTGTAGGAAGGGTCCATGTCGGAGGTCGAAGAAAGGTTTTTTTAGCGGATCAATGAACTGTTATAAACGCGACAAGCAAACAACGAAGAACGAAAAGGAAAACGCAGCGGAGACACAAGATTTTAACGTGGAAAACCCCTCCAACACAGAGGGGAAAAACCAAGGGCACAAGCCAGCAAAACTTCACTATATCGGGGGTGTTTACAAACGCCGTGTATTGTGGGTATACTTCATGGGTGTACCATCGATAGTGCCTAGATCCGGCAAGCCCGGGTGGCCCATAGATGGTGATGGTGGCATGAGGCTCATCGGGCGGCCCAGTTATTGTAGATCAAGATGGATGAAGTCCAGCCCAGGAACAAGGAGCCGGATCCACCAGGCCGACGTTGGAAGTCGGATCCGGCTTGACCCATCAGGGGTAGCCAGATCTGGTACGACATACAAGGGAAGGCGGATCCTTAACGTGCACGGCAAGATATTGTACCGTAGTTAGGTGACTTGTATTCCGGCTAGGACTCTCCGTGTAAACCCTAGATCCGTGCGCCTTTATAAGCCGGATCCCGGGAGCCCTAGAGGCACAACCACAACTCATTGTAACAACGCGAAAGCGCCCAGATAATTCCAGACAAGCAGCAGTAGGCCCTGTCTCCGAGCAGGTGTTTCGAAGCTAGGTAAATCGCATACCACCGTCCCGAGGACTCTCCGCCCTATGGCCCCTACTTCTTTTCCCCCTCGTGAGGATCCCTCCTCCGAGGTACCGTCGAATAGGTAACGTCAGTTGGCGCCCACCGTGGGGCCAGCGGCGTCTGGAGGCCGGAACCGGGAGGATTCTACCGTCAGAGGCATCGGCGACACCATCGCCGTGGGGCGCGTCATGTACGCCGGGAATCTTCCGATCGTCCCTGAGGACGAGTGCTGGATTCCGGTTAAGACAAACCCCGTCAAACTCTCCATCATCCCGATCGGCGGGATACACATCTTCATAGGAGAGACCGTCGATTCCGACGGGAACGCACTAGTAAGTAACGCTGACGCGACCGCCGCTGAGCAGGACGCAGTCGCGAAGATCCGATCTGAGACGCAGGAGCTTCCTGAGGAATATTCCGCCTTAGATCTGGAAATTTCAAAACCCAACCAATCCGCCCCTGAGCAGGAAACAACGGTGGAAGACCGATGCAGATCCGCCTGGGTCTCCCAGGTGTTAGAGAAGCAAAGGTGCCACTTCGTGCACTTCCTCGCACATACCGCTGGAACCGCTCCTCCTCAGGAAGAAGCCGGACCCATGCATGCCGGATGAGGCTGCCGGAGCCGACGTCGCCCTGGAACAGCAAGAGGCTGTCGGAGAAAGCAACGCACCGGACCAGCAAGAGAATGCCGGAGATAAAGAAGAATCGATCCTAGGCAGCCTGAGCCCAATCTCCGGCGACGCCTCCACTATGGATTCAAAAGAGTACAACCGCGCCCTGAAGGAATTGGAGGATGAAGAACAAGCCGAGGCGGAATCCGCTCCCCCAAGGAGGTCTTCGCAACCATTATTGGGCTAGAGCAAGGAACCAACGAAGAAGCAACTCCCTCCGACCCCATGGAGTCAGGACCTTCCGAATCCGGGAGCAAGGATTACTTTACCCCGGAAGATCTCGTGGAGCAAGCAGGCATAGGAGCCTTAATTCACACAGAAATCCTCAACAAGCCTATAACTCCGAAGGAAGCCGCAGATCCGGTAGCTCTAGAAGCTGCAAGGAAAGAAATGCTGGCTACCGCCAAGAGAATTTCCACCACCGCAGCAGCGATGTTGGAAGAAAGGCATGATGCCCGAGAAGTAATGGAGGGTTTCCTCAAAAGAGAGCGCGAGGCTATAGACTCCCTGGAGAAGGCCAAAAAGCTCCGGGCACAATTGGAATCCATGATGAAGGATGCTCACAAGGCAGCAGACAAGATCCGACGGGATGCCATTCCCCCTCCGCAAGATCACCTTCGCGACTCCCTCTAATCACCAGCCGCTCACAACTCCAAAGGAAAACATGCAGAAGGCTGCGGAGATTTTGGCCCGGAAGAATGAGGAAATTGACATCAATCACATCCGAACGCTCGTCGATTCAGCAGTGCAGCAGCAGAGCAAGGTAGACACTTCACGCAAGTTGGAATCTAACCCAGAGTTATGCGTGTCCACTGCGCAGAAGGACGCCTCCAGAAGCAAGCACGGCGACCACGAATCGCGCACCGGATCCACGGAGCCTAGAAGAAGAACCAGAGAAGACCCAGATCCGATCCCTGTACCGTCAAAGACTCCTCCGTCAGACCCGAAGAAGGGAAAGGATGTGATGTACACTGGCAGAGACAAATACCGGAACCCATCACCTCCGCCCAACGGGTACCCGCGTCCTCCACCTCCTCGCCGTCTTAGTCCAGTCGGAAACACTAGGCCTCATGGGCCTGGTGGAATCAACATCCGTGACAACGTGGTTGCTCAGAGGAATAGGAGCAGGGAGCGCACGCTGAAACCTCGCCGGAGCCGGAACGAGGAGCGCGAGCCGGAGCCTCGCAGAAGCCGGAACGATGGAGGCAACCGTCACCATGGTGAAGGCAGCCACCGAAGCCGGAGTCAGCAGCGAGAGGGGCGCGGAGAATCTGAAGGCGGAAGCAAAAGATCACATCGGCCCCCTCGCAGATCTCCCTCCCCACCACCTAGCGGTGGAGGCGGAGGCCGGAGATCCCGCTCACACTCGAAGTCCCCCCGCAATGGCTCGCGGGACGCACGGGAACATATCAACGAATACTGAACTGACTACATTGTCCCAAAGTGCTTTGGTAGGATGATCCGAGTGGAACCAAAGCCAAGGATGAACCTCATGCTACCCGGAAACCTGAAGCATTATGATGGGAGCGAAAGGCCGGATACCTGGATCGAGGATTACTACAATGCAGTAACATCCGCCGGAGGAACCCCTAACATAGCCTGCCGCATGCTCCAGCTGTACCTTGTGGGTCCAGCCTGGATCTGGCTCAGCGACCTCGAGAAGAACTCCATCTTTTGCTGGTATGACCTGAAGAATGCCTTCGAGAAGCACTTCAGGGGCACCTACAAAAGGCCTGCCACAACAAGCGACTTACAGGCATGTATCCAGAAGAAGGGCGAGACATCAAGGAACTTCCTCACCCGATGGTTGCAAACCAGGAACGAGTGCGAAAACATCGACAATCGCACAGCTATGCACGCCTTCATAGGCGAACTGCAGAGGGGAAGCCTGCTCCGGCATAAGCTTACCTGCTTGGTCAACGAGAATAAACTGATTTTGGATGACATGATTAACATCGCCAGCAATCACACCGCCGCCGATGACGACGCATGCGGAGACCTCGCAGCCACAGCTATACCCCTACATCAGCAAAAGAAGAACCGCGACAACGGCGGCACCAGCAACAACAAGCGGAAAAATCCCCCGGATGACCAGAAGAGCGGCGGATCCGACATGGTTGCCATGGTGTTCCAACACGGAGGTCACGGAGGCGGAAGAGGCCGCGGTCGCGGAGGCGGAGCCGGCAGGGGCCAGCAACGCGCTGACGAGGTCACCGTTGCCGGAACCCGCGCCCCCCCAAACCTACGAGGAATACAGGGATATGCCATGCTTAGCCCACATAGATCCGGCTACTGGCAAATCCTCTCACACAAACCGCAATTGCAAGTGGGTCAACGATCTCAAGACTGACCCGGAAGTAGGTTACAAGCGAGCCCGGAAGCACCGCCCACGCGGCAAAGGAGGAAAGGGCAAGAACAAGGACAAAGAGGATGACAGTTCCGAAGCCATGGACGAGGATGATGCTTCGCCGGATCCCAAAGAGGGTTCCGCAGCTAACAAATCCAACCCCTTCGGAAGAAAGAGTGTCGGAGCTTACCACACCTTCCTCGGAACCCCAACGGTCCGGGCCAAAAAATCGGCCCTCCGGATCCTCAATGCGACGGTTCCGGCCGTACCTCAGTATGTCAAGTGGTCGGAAAAGCCCTGCACATTTGACAGGGCGGATCACCCGGCCATCATCCCAAAAGAGTGCTACGCCCTGGTTGTAAGTCCCCGCATAGACGGGTATGACTTCTCCAAGTGCCTTATGGATGGCGGAGCTACCCTAACCATCATGTACCTGGAGACTTTGGAGAGGATGAACCTTACCAAGGAACAGCTCAAGCACAGCACCACTGAGTTTCACGGTGTGGTTCCGGGTAAAAAGGCCAACTCCCTCGGCAGCATCAAACTTCCCGTGGAATTCGGCGATGTTAATAATTTCCGCGAAGAGATGATCACGTTTGAAGTTGTGCCTTTCAAAAGCTCCTACCATGTAATTTTCGGCAGGCCCACCTACCACAAGTTCCACGCAAGGGCATGCTACATCTACAACAAGCTCAAGATTCCGGGTCCTAATGGCATGATTACCGTATCCGGAGACTACAAGAAAGCGCAAGACTGCGAGGAGGGCGAAGCCGCCTTTGCAGAATCCATCATATCTGGAGAGGAGCTGCAAGGCTACAGAGCCGCGGTGGATCCGAAAGAGATGCATACCACCAAGAAGCAGATCTCCGAACAGAAGAACTCGTTCAAGGCCGCGATAGGAACCAAGCAGGTCGACCTCAAGATAGGCGACATCTCCAAGCAGGTTTCAGTCGGAGCCGATATGGACCCCAAATAGGAAAGCGCGCTCGTCGAGTTTATCCGCACTAACATGGATATCTTCGCATGGCAACCTTCTGACATGTCCGGAGTACCAAGGGAACTCGCCGAGCACTACCTCAACATAAATCCGGGAGCAAAACCGGTGAATCAAGCTATGCGACGCTTTGGAGATAAGAAGCGCCGCACCATAGGGATGGAATTAGCAAAGTTACTAGAGGCAGGTTTTGTAGTAGAAGTTATCCATACTGATTGGGTCGCAAACCCCGTCCTTGTACCCAAAAAGAATTCTGAAATACTAAGAATGTGCATCGATTACTCCGGCTTGAATAAGCATTGTCCGAAGGATCCGTTCCCCTTGCCGCGCATTGACCAAGTCATTGACTCGACGGCAGGGGCCGAGCTTCTGTGTTTTCTTGACGCATATTCCGGGTATCACCAGATCCGGATGAAGAAGTCCGACCAAAAGGCGACCTCGTTCATCACACCCTTTGGCACTTACTGCTATGTCACCATGCCTTTTGGTTTGAAAAATGCAGGTGCCACCTACCAACGTACGATGCAGCGATGCCTGAAGGACCAAATTGGTCGGAATGTGCACGCCTACGTCGACGACATCGCGGTCACGACCCGGAAAGGATCCGACTTGATCAGCAACCTCACGGAAACCTTTGATAATCTCCGACAATACAAGATGATATTGAATCCACTGAAGTGCGTCTTTGGTGTACCAGCTGGAAAACTCCTTGGCTTCATTTAGTCTCACAGAGGCATTGAAGTTAACCAGGAAAAGATCAAGGCAATTCTATGCATCAAAAGGCCAACTTGTCTCAAAGATGTGCAGCGATTAACTGGTTGCGTCGCCGCAATCAGTAGATTTGTTAGCCGTCTTGGCGAGAAGGCGCTACCTTTATACAGGTTGCTGAAGAAATCAGACAAATTTGTCTGGGACGATGCAGCAGACGCAACACTTCAGGGGTTGAAAGAAATACTCACTTCCCCACCTATTTTGGCGGCACCAGCTGAGTCAGAGCCTATGTTCCTCTACTTAGCAGCCACCAACAAGGTCGTGATCTTAGTTTTTTGGTGGAGTGAAAGGAAGAAGGCTACGAGCATGGAGTCCAGAGGCCAGTTTACTACATAAGTGAGGTCCTAACGGAATCCAAGCAACGATACCCTCACTTTCAGAAGCTAGTCTACGGAGTTTTCCTAGGCAGCAGGAAGTTGAGACACTACTTCTAGGAGCATCCTATGATAGTGGTGAGCAAGGCTCCCTTGTCAACCATCATCAACAATTCCGATGCGACAGGGCGTATAGCAAAATGGGGCATTGAATTATCTGCCTTCGATATCAATTACCAAGCCAGAACCGCGATCAAATCCCAAGTTTTAGCAGATTTTATTGCCGATTGGACTGAAACGCCGGAGGGCAAGCCTGACCCGGAACCAGAACCATGGATCATGCATTTTGACGGATCCAAGCAGCACCAAGGCTCGGGGGCTGGAGTTACCCTGAAGTCACCAACCGGAGAAGAACTGCAGTACGTCCTGTAGATTCACTTCGAAGCTACATGATACGTCTCCAACGTATCCATAATTTCTGATGTTCCATGCTTGTTTTATGACAATACTTACATGTTTTGCTTGCACTTTATAATGTTTTTATGCATTTTATGGAACTAACCTATTAACAAGATGCCGAAGGGCCAGTTGTCGTTTTCTGTTGTTTTTGGTTCCAGAAAGGCTGTTCGGGCAATATTCTCGGAATTCGACGAAATCAACGCCCAGAACCCTATTTTTCCCGGAAGCATCCAGAACACCGAAGGAGAGTCGGAGAGGGGCCAGGGGGCCACCACACAACATGGCGGCGCGGCCCCAGGCCTGGCCGCGCCGGCCTACTGTGAGGGGGGCCCAGGCACCCTCCAACTCCGACTCTTCGCCTATATAAGCCCTTTCGACCTAACATCGCGATACCAATTGACGAAACTCCAGAAAGACTCCAGGGGCGCCGCCACCATCACGAAACTCCAATTCGGGGGACAGAAGTCTCTGTTCCGGCACGCCGCCGGGACGGGGAAGTGCCCCCGGAAGCCATCTCCATCGACGCCACCGCCTCCATCATGCTCTGTGAGTAGTTCCCCCATGGACTACGGGTTCTAGATGTAGCTAGTTGGTATTCTCTCCCCCATGTACTTCAATGCAATGATCTCATGAGCTGCCTTACATGATTGAGATTCATCTTATGTAATTAGTGTTGTGTTTGTTGGGATCCGATGGATTGTTACGTTATGATTGTCTATCTACAAAGTTTATGAAGTTATTGTTGTTGCAATCTTGTTGTGTTTAATGCTTGTCACTAGGGCCCGAGTGGCATGATCTTAGATTTAAACTCCATACTTATTGCTTAGATTGTATCTACAAGTTGTATGCACATGTCTATGTCCGGAACCAAAGGCCCCAAAGTGACATAAATTGGGACAACTGGAGGGGAAGGCTTAGATATGAGGATCACATGTTTTCACGGAGTGTTAATGCTTTGCTCCGGTGCTCTATTAAAAGGAGTACCTTAATTTCCGAGTAGATTCCCTTGAGGCCCGGCTGCCACCGGCTGGTAGGACAAAAGATGTTGTACAAGTTTCTCATTGCGAGCACGTATGACTATATATGGAAAACATGCCTACATGATTAATAATCTTGATGTTCTGTCTTAATGCTATTTCAATCCTATCAATTGCCCAACTGTAATTTGTTCACCCAACACTTGTTATTGGAGAGTTACCACTAGTGTAGATAGCTGGGAACCCCGGTCCATCTCTCATCATCATATACTCATTCCACATGACATTGGAAGTAGTATCAACTATTTTCTGGTGCCATTGCTCTCATATTACTGCTACTGCTGCTGTGTTACTCGTTACTACTTGCTCTCATATTACTCGCTGCTTTCACATCACCCCTGTTACTAGTGCTTTTCCAGGTGCAGCTGAATTGACAACTCGGTTGTTAAGGCTTATAAGTATTCTTTACCTCCCCTTGTGTCGAATCAATAAATTTGGGTTTTACTTCCCTCGAAGACTTGTTGCGATCCCCTATACTTGTGGGTTATCAAGACTATTTTCTCGGCGCCGTTGCCGGGGAGGCATAGCTCTACTCATAAGTTCACCTGGGGAGTACACTCCACCTCTCTCTCTGTTTTATTTTATTTTGTTTTACTTAGTTTACTTCTGTCTAGTTTATTTGTGCTTAGTTTATTTCTGTCTAGTATTATTTTGCCTAGTTTACTTTTGTCTAGTTTCTTTTTGTTTTGTTTTAATTTCCTCATATACCCAAAAATCCATAAAAATTTGAGAAACCTAAAAATTAAAAACTGTTGCTATGGGAGAACCTACAACCTACTTGGAGCTTATAGAATATTATAATAATTATAGAGAATCAAGAGCGGGAAAAGTGATGAGTCGTTGTGATAGAAAAATTGAATACAATTGCTAAAATCTTGCTTAAACGCCATGATATAAACTGTTGCTCTCAACATGACACTAAACATCTTAAATTTCAATGTGGCTTTAGTGAGGAATTTTTAATTAAGAACTATAATCGGAATAGCTATATTCATTTTGGGTTTGAAGAGGTAGAACAATTTGTCATATTTATGGGAGCCTCTGAGATAGAATCCTTCATGGTTAAAAATTATGAAACTTGTGTTGTTTGTAAGGATCTTAAAGATTATGTCTCTTCTATCCTTAATTTTTGCAATGAAAGTTACACTGATAATCCTTATATCATTGATTATAAAGAGAGACTCATTAATGCACAAGAATGCACTCACAATTTGCAGGGACATGTGGAAGAAGAAATTGATGAACCTGAAAGCTCATTGGATGAAAAAGAAGAGGAGAGTGATGAACAAAAGGAGGAAGAATGGATTAACTACCCATGCCAACCTTCTAATGAGAGTAACTCTTTATCTCTTACACTATTTGATTGTCCTCCATGCTTACCGAAAGAGGTTGAATGTTATGTTCCTGTGGATTCTCTTGAAATATTCCCTATGAGTAAAACTTGTGAGAATAATTATGCTACTGTTATCTATGATAATCCATGCTACTTTGATAAATTTTATGATAATGCTTTGTTTGTGCCTGATGTCGAAATGCATGGTACTAAAGAGTTTTGCTTAGCAAATGTTTATGATAAATCTCTAGATGATGGTCCTATGTTACTTGATAATATTAATTGTACTACTAATGAAAATGGGATTGGAGAAGTCTTGACATTATCTATGAGTCCCATATCTCTTGAGATTGATCAACCATCTTGTTATATTATTGATAAAAGTGTGTTTGAAAGTTTTAATCGCACTATTTTTGAGCTTGATAAAAATTATGTGTTTATGGATCATGAAAAGCATGCTATATGTGATAGTTATATTATTGATTTTCTTCATGAAGCTACTGAAAATTATTATGAGAGAGGAAAATATAGTTGTAGAAATTTTCATGGTACTAAAACACCTCTCTACATGCTGAAAATTTTGAAGTTAATCTTGTTTTATCTTGCTATGCGTGTCACTTTGTTCTTCATGAATTTATTTGTGTACAAGATTCCTATGCATAGGAAGTGGGTTAGACTTAAATGTGTTTTGAATTTGCTTCTTGATGCTCTCTTTTGCTTCAACTCTTATTTCTTGCGAGTGCATCATCAAAATTGCTGAGCCCATCTTAATGGCTATAAAGAAAGCACTTCTTGGGAGATAACCCATGTGTTTATTTTGCTACTGTTTTGTTGAGTCTTGGAAGTTGTTACTACTGTAGCAACCTCTCCTTATCTTTATTTTATTGCAATGTTGTGCCAAGTGACGCCTCTAATCGAAGGTTGATGCTAGATTTGGATTTCTGCGCAGAAACAGATTTCTATCTGTCACAAATCTGGGCTGTTTTCTCTGTAGGTAACTCAGAAAAATATGCTAATTTACGTGCGTGTTCCTCATATATGTACGCAACTTTCATTAGTTTTGAGTTTTCTGATTTGAGCAACGGAAGTACCTGTTTAAAATTCGTCTTTACTGGCTGTTCTGTTTTGACAGATTCTGTCTCTGTTTTTTGCATTGTCTCTTGTGGACTTTAAGTGAGGCTTTCTAGACGTGGAGAGCTGTAGCTAATGTTTTATTGAGTTCTTTCAATGTGTCACTACAGGACTAAAGTGGATTAAAGTTTTTTTTGAGTACTAACCCCTCTAATGAAGTTTATGAGAAGTTTGGTGTGAAGGAAGTTTTCAAGGGTCAAGAGAGGAGGATGATATATGATCAAGAAGAGTGAAAAGTCTAAGCTTGGGGATGCCCCGGTGGTTCATCCCTGCATATTTCAAGAAGACTCAAGCGTCTAAGCTTGGGGATGCCCAAGGCATCCCCTTCTTCATCAACTTATCAGGTTTCTTCTATTGAAACTATATTTTTATTCGGTCACATCATATGTGCTTTACTTGGAGCGTGTGTGTGTTTTTATTTTTGTTTATGTTTGAATAAATTCGGATCCTAGCAATCCTTGTGTGGGAGAGATACACGCTCCGCTTTTTCATATGAACACTTGTGTTCTTCGTGTTTACTTTTAATGTTCAATGACAAAAGTTAGAAGCTATTGCATTTATTGCTATTTGGTTGGAAACAGAAAGTGCTTCATAATGTCTTGAATAATTTGATACTTGGCAATTGTTTTGAGCTCTCAATTAGATCATGATTAAGCTCTTGCATCATGTAGTTTAAATCTATTAGTGGAGAATTACCGTAGAGCTTGTTGAAATTGGTTTGCATGATTGGTCTCTCTAAGGTCTATATTTTTTGGTAAAAGTGTTTGAGCAACAAGGAAGACAATGTAGAGTTTTATAATGCTTGCAATATGTTCTTATGTAAGTTTTGCTGTACCGGTTCATACTTGTGTTTGCTTCAAACAACCTTGCTAGCCAAAGCCTTGTACTGAGAGGGAATGCTTCTCGTGCATCCAAAACCTTGAGCCAAAAACCTATGCCATTTGTGTCCACCATAACTACCTACTATGTGGTATTTCCTGCCATTCCAAGCAAATACTTCATGTGCTACCTTTAAACAATTCAAAAGCTATTATCTCTTATTTGTGTCAATGTTTTATAGCTCATGAGGAAGTATGTGGTGTTTTATCTTTCGATCTTGTCATTTACTTTTGACAGACTTTCACAATGGACTAGTGGCTTCATCCGCTTATCCAATAATTTTGCAAAAAGAGCTGGCGCGGGGTTCCCAGCCCCCAATTAATCAACCTTCATTAATAATTCTCTTCACATGTTTTGCTCTGATTCATCGGTAAGCAACTTAATTTTGCAAATAGACACTCCTTCATGGTATGTGAATGTTGGAAGGCACCCGAGGATTCGGTTAGCCATGGCTTGTGAAAGCAAAAGGTTGGGAGGAGTGTCAACCATAAATAAAACTAAAGTACATGTGTAAACAAAAGAGAAGAGGGATGATCTACCTTGCTGGTAGACATAACGTCCTTCATGGGAGCCACTCTTGAAAGTCTGGTTGATGAGGTAGTGAGAGTGAACATTACCATTCGTTGACAACAACAAACACCTCTCAAAACTTTACTTTTATACTCTCTATATGATTTCAAAACTTAAAAAGCTCTAGCACATGATTTTATCCCTGCTTCCCTCTGCGAAGGGCCATTCTTTTACTTTATGTTGAGTCAGTTTACCTACTTCCTTCTATCTTAGAAGCAAACACTTGTGTCAACTGTGCATTGATTCTTACATACTTGCATATTTGCATTCATCATATTACTTTATGTTGACAATTATCCATAAGATATGCATGTTGAAAGTTGAAAGCAACTTGCTTGAAACTTAAATCTTCCTCTGTGTTGCTTCAATGCCTTTACTTTGAATTTATTGCTTTATGAGTTAACTCTTATGCAAGACTTTTGATGCTTGTCTTGAAAGTACTCTTCATGAAAAGTTTTGCTATATGTTATCTATTTGTTAGCAACTATAGATCATTGCCTTGAGTCACTTCATTCATCTCATATGCTTTGTAATAGTATGATCAAGGTTATGTAAGTAGCATGTCCCTACGAAATTATTCTTTTTATCGTTTACCTACTCGAGGACGAGTAGGAACTAAGCTTGGGGATGCTGATACGTCTCCAACGTATCCATAATTTCTGATGTTCCATGCTTGTTTTATGACAATACTTACATGTTTTGCTTGCACTTTATAATGTTTTTATGCATTTTATGGAACTAACCTATTAACAAGATGCCGAAGGGCCAGTTGCTGTTTTCTGTTGTTTTTGATTCCAGAAAGGCTGTTCGGGCAATATTCTCGGAATTCGACGAAATCAACGCCCAAAACCCTATTTTTCCCGGAAGCATCCAGAACATCGAAGGAGAGTCGGAGAGGGGCCAGGGGGCCACCACACAACATGGCGGCGCGGCCCCAGGCCTGGCCGCGCCGGCCTACTGTGAGGGGGGCCCAGGCACCCTCCGACTCCGACTCTTCGCCTATATAAGCCCTTTCAACCTAAAAACGCGATACCAATTGACGAAACTCCAGAAAGACTCCAGGGGCGCCGCCACCATCACGAAACTCCAATTCGGGGGACAGAAGTCTCTGTTCCGGCACGCCGCCGGGATGGGGAAGTGCCCCCGGAAGCCATCTCCATCGACGCCACCGCCTCCATCATGCTCCGTGAGTAGTTCCCCCATGGACTACGGGTTCTAGCTGTAGCTAGTTGGTATTCTCTCCCCCATGTACTTCAATGCAATGATCTCATGAGCTGCCTTACATGATTGAGATTCATCTTATGTAATCGGTGTTGTGTTTGTTGGGATCCGATGGATTGTTACGTTATGATTGTCTATCTACAAAGTTTATGAAGTTATTGTTGCTGCAATCTTGTTGTGTTTAATGCTTGTCACTAGGGCCCGAGTGGCATGATCTTAGATTTAAGCTCTATACTTATTGCTTAGATTGTATCTACAAGTTGTATGCACATGTCTATGTCCGGAACCAAAGGCCCCAAAGTGACATAAATTGGGACAACTGGAGGGGAAGGCTTAGATATGAGGATCACATGTTTTCACGGAGTGTTAATGCTTTGCTCCGGTGCTCTATTAAAAGGAGTACCTTAATTTCCAGTAGAATCCCTTGAGGCCCGGCTGCCACCGGCTGGTAGGACAAATGATGTTGTACAAGTTTCTCATTGCGAGCACGTATGACTATATATGGAAAACATGCCTACATGATTAATAATCTTGATGTTCTGTCTTAATGCTATTTCAATCCTATCAATTGCCCAACTGTAATTTGTTCACCCAACACTTGTTATTGGAGAGTTACCACTAGTGTAGATAGCTGGGAACCCCGGTCCATCTCTCATCATCATATACTCGTTCCACATGACATTGGAAGTAGTATCAACTATTTTCTGGTGCCATTGCTCTCATATTACTACTACTGCTGCATCGTGTTACTCGTTACTACTGCTCTCATATTACCTGCTGCTTTCACATCACCCCCGATACTAGTGCTTTTCCAGTGCGGCTGAATTGACAACTCAGTTGTTAAGGCTTATAAGTATTCTTTACCTCCCCTTGTGTCGAATCAATAAATTTGGGTTTTACTTCCCTCGAAGACTGTTGCGATCCCCGATACTTGTGGGTTATCACTACAAACAACATGGCGGAATATGAGGCTCTACTACACGGACTGCGCACCGCTAAGGACATTGGGATCAAGCACATCATATGCTGCGGAGATTCCGACCTGGTGGCACAGCAAGTAGCCGGAACCTGGAACGCCAGAAACTCCGTCATGGCGGCTTACAGAGACGAAGTTGACGAGATCGCCAAATGCTTCCTCGGATACGAAGTCAAGTACGTCAAGAGAGATGATAACGCAGCGGCAGACATGCTCTCCAAGCTCGGATCCGGTCGGAAACCAATCCCACCCGGAATTTTCCTAGAGCACCTACGGATACCCTCAGTCAAGGGCGCTAACCCGGAAAACCCAGATGTGGCAGTATCTCTAGCTAAGGAAGTGATGGCTATCATTCCGGCTTGGACACAGCCGTTCCTGGATTACCTCATCGATCGAAAGTTGCCGGAGGACGAGGTCCTCGCACGACAGATCATCAGACGTGCAAGATCCTACACAATCGTTGATGGACAGCTGTACAAAAGAAGTGCAAATGGGGTGTTTCTCAAATGCGTCTCAAATCAAGATGGCATTGAAATCCTCAGAGAGATCCACACAGGGGATTGCGGGCATCACGCCGCTCCCAAATCCCTCGTTGCAAAAGCTTTTCGTCTAGGATTTTACTGGTTAACAGCTAAAGAAGATATTGATAAGCTGGTAAAAACTTGCCGAGGTTGTCAGTACTACGCTACTCAACCAAATGCTCCGGCTCAGGAGCTGAAGACCATCCCCATCACTTGGCCGTTCGCGGTCTGGGGGGTAGATATGGTCGGAAAATTGAAAAAATCATCTCCTGGTGGTTTTGAGTACCTCCTGGTCGCTATTGACAAGTTCAGTAAGTGGATCGAGGCAAAGCCAGTGAGAAAAGCCGATGGTGCTATGGCACTAAAATTCGTTTGCAGCCTCGTGACGAGATTCGGCATCCCACACAGCATAATCACAGATAATGGCACGAACTTCACACAAGGATAATAGAAGGATTATTGCAATGACATAGGGATCCGGCTTGACCTTGCATCTGTGGCTCATCCGCAATCTATTAGTCAGGTCGAACGAGCCAACGGCCTCATACTAGCCGGAATTAAACCTCGCCTTGAAGAACCGCTGCGACGCGCAACAGGAGCTTGGGCTGAGGAACTGGACTCTGTTCTGTGGAGTTTACGAACTACCCCTAACAGATCAACTGGATTCACTCCTTTCTTCCTACTATATGGATCCGAAGCGGTGCTCCCCTCCGACATCATCCACGATTCACCGCGAGTCTCCGCCTACAATGAAGAAACTACTGATGAGGCTCGACAGCTATCTATGGACCTGATCGAAGAAGCTCGGAATTTAGCCGATCAACGCTCCGCCATTTACCAGCAGAAACTCCGACATTACCATAGCCGTCGAGTTCGGAACCGCTCGTTCATGACAGGAGATTTGGTCCTCCGCCTTCGCCAGGTTAAAGACCATAAGTTGCAATCTCCATGGGAAGGACCTTTCGTCATCAGCAAAGTGCTTCACAACGGATCATACTACCTCGTTGATTTCTGGGAGTTAAAGGATGGACCTGCTAATTGGTACCGGAAACGCAAGCGAGAGGATCCGGATGACATATACGATGAAACAGATCGTCCCTCGAACATAGCACAACTACGTCCTTTCCACACTTAGCAAATCTTGCATTACATACATTGTGATATCTATGATACATGATCAATGAAATAAAGCATATGGTTCACTCTTAGATTCTTTTACCTCCTTTAGTTTTTCATTCTTGGATCGTGTATGTTTTTCGACTAAAACCGCAGAGCTGGAAGTTTCCGCCTTGGCGTGTATAAAACTTGTGATTTTCAAAAAATGTCCTTTAGGACGTAAGCTTAAGTTTTTTGGTGGATGAGTTTTTTGTTGCGAACTCATGGATTCCTGGTAGCAACTTCCGGCACCTTAACTGGGGGCTTGTTTCCACGGTTATAGATGGACTGCCATTGGGCTTCGTCGCCGCAGGCGAGCGTTTCCGGCTAAAGGTCTTCCGGCTCGTGGAAGGTCAAGTGAACTACCCGGAAAACTTAGAAACTAGCACTTGCTTTTCGAACGAACGAAACATGCAAATAATTATATAACGGATAGCAGGATAAGTTTTCCCGCCCATGCAGACTGTTTCGTCCCTAGCTACTTAAAAATACTTAAGTCTTATTACAAACCCACTCCGGGGCCAAAATGATGCATCTTATTGTTCATTCACAGGATTCACTCGGAGTCATGGTCTTCTTCTTCTGAAGCGTTGTACGCGGAGCCTTCACCAGAGTCATCGCCGGAATCTTCGTTCGAGTGGTTGGCGCTGGATCCGGAGCCCTCCTCAATGTCCTCATCTTCTTCGTCGTCCTCCGCTTCGGAAAAACCCTCGGGCAAATCATACTTGTTATACCAGAACGAGTGATTAACTCGCTCGGAAAATAACCGGTCATATCCTTGGGTTTCCGCGAGGGCGACCTTGATGTTGGTACCCTTGGGAACTCCGCGCGCAACGCTCGTGAAGTTCGTGGCGGGGAAATGCACATCGCCAGAGTAAGCGAGGCAACTCCGCGAGAGGAAGACGCTTGCCAATCCTTGACGAGCTCCGGCACCATCTTCATAAGCTTGGTCATCCGGTCGATGAGTGTGGTTCCGGCTCTCTTCAAGTTCAGGGACTTGGCAATTCCCCGACAGGCTTCGAAGAGATCATCGATGGAGTTCCGCGCATCTTCATATGCCTCTGTCCTGCTGAGGGTAGACTCTTTGGTCCACTCAAACCCGAGAGATGCTGCGAAATGGTAGGATCAGTTTCCTCCGCGATTGAGGCATAATGAAATATGAAGAAGCCGGAGAAAACACGAAGTCCTTACGGAAGATCATGTTATCAATACTCTCCGCCTCCGCTTCATAAGCCTTATTTTTTTCCGCCAAAGTCTTGACTCTCTGGTGGCTATTCTTAAGTTTATCCGCCAGATCCGATATGTCATGAGCATGCTTCTCCTCAAGTTCCTTCCTCATCTTGGTTTCCTTCTCGGAGGATTCCTTGAGGAACTTCTAGAGAGATTCATTCTCGGCCTTCACGACTTCGAGCTCGGCGGAGATTTCCTTGATGGAGGGGAGGTTGGCAATTTCTTCTAAAAAGGCAAAACACATAAACACAAATGAAGTTATACACTACATTTGTTCACATCATGACTGCGTCGAAAAGCTTAGGGCCAATCCGGAATCTTTACCCTCGTGCTTCTTTACACGGGTCTCCAGGATGGAAATGACCTTCTGGCTATCCGCATAGCTGTTGCGCAGCCCTTCAATCTCTGCATTCTGCTCCAACACAAGGACGCGCAGATCTTCGTGCAGTTTCCGAGTGTTCTGAGCAGCAGGTAAAAGTTAGCCGGAAATTTAAAATTCTGGGGGCTGGACGCGAAGTTAAAATCCTTATGCTGGGAAAATTTTAAGTTACCGCTAAGGTGCACAGTTAAAGCATCGGCTCACACATGTTACTCGGAAAAATGTCTAACCCAATGCTTGGGGGCTAGTGTTACCTAGCGCACGTGCTTGTGTTGGGGAAAGAAGACCTTGATCTCACCCTCAAGTTTCGTCAGCATTTGCTCTTCCGTTTTCGGGCTCCCTGATACGTCGAAAACGTATCTACTTTCCCGAACACTTTTGCTATTGTTTTGCCTCTAATTTGTGTATTTTGGATGCAACTAACACGGACTAACGCTGTTTTCAGCAGAACTGCTCTGGTGTCTCGTTTTTGTGCAGAAATCCAACTTTCGGGAAAAACCTCGGAATTTATACAGAAGGCCCTATTTTCCCAGGAAACTAACGGAGCCAGAAGGGCAATTGAAGTGGAGGCCCGAGGGCCCCACACCATGGGGCGGCGCGGCCCAGGGGGGGCCCGCGCCACCCTGTGGTGTGGCCCCCTCGGCCGGCCTCCGACGCCCTCCTTCGGACTACTTATTCGCCTCGACCTAAAAACACCAGGAGAGAAGTCGAAGTCGCCAGAAACCCTCCAGAACGCCGCCACATCGCGAAACTCCATCGCGGGAGTCAGAAGTCTCCGTTCTGGCACTCCGCCGGGACGGGGAATTGGAGGAGATCATCACCGCCATCACCGCCAACGCCTCTACATCAACCAGCCATGTTTCCCCCATCCATGTGTGAGTAATTCCCCCGCTGTAGGCGAAGGGGATGGTAGGGATTGGATGAGATTGGTCATGTAATAGCATAAGATTGTTAGGGCATAGTGCCTAGTGTCCGTAGTTGGTACTTTGATGATATTGTTGCAACTTGTTATGCTTAATGCTTGTCACTAGGGCCCGAGTGCCATGATCTCAGATCTGAACATGTTATTGTTTCATCATGATATTCATTGTTTATGGTCTTACCTATAAGTTGTATACACATGTCGTTGTCCGGAACCGATGGCCCCGAAGTGACGAAATCGGGACAACCGGAGGGAATGGTAGCGATGTGAGGATCACATGTGTTCACGGAGTGTTAATGCTTTGCTCCGGTACTCTATTAAAAGGAGTACCTTAATATCCAGATAGTTTCCCTTGAGGCCCGGCTGCCACCGGCTGGTAGGACAAAAGATGTTGTGCAAGTTTCTCATTGCGAGCACGCACGACTATATATGGAACACATGCCTATTGATTGCTTTGTACTTGGACACCGTTTTATTATTATCTCGCAAATGCCCTGCTATGATTGTTACATGAGTTTCTCTCATCCATGCAACGCCCGTCATCCGTCCCCGTGCCTACAGTATTTTAATCCTGCTCGTTTACTAAAATCACTACTCGCTGTCTTTGTTACTCTGCTGCTCGTTATTTCACTACTCGCTATCGCTATAAAACTGTTACTACTCGATAAACTCTTGCGAGCAAGTCTGTTTCCAGGTGCAACTGAATTGACAACTCCGTTGTTAAGGCTTCCAAGTGTTCTTTGTCTCCCCTTGTGTCGAATCAATAAATTGGGTAATACTTCCCTCGAAGACTATTGCGATCCCCTATACTTGTGGGTCATCAAGACTATTTTCTGGCGCCGTTGCCGGGGAGCATAGCTTTATTTGGAAGTTCACTTGGATTAATATTGTTCGCTGCAAATTCTCCATCATGGGTAAACCTCGCGATACTAAGATCGCCATATTACCATCCACTACAAGAAAAGGTACAATTCTGAATACCTCTGCTGCTCTTGATTCACCATCTGTGATTGATAAGCTTGTTTCACCGCCGCATGCTTCGCATGTGGGTACTTCTGCTGAATCTGAACACTCTCATAATATTGATAATGTTTCTGCTGTGCTTGATGATAGTGGTTCATTGGGATCTTTTCTAGATGCTACAATTGCTAGATCTAGACAAATTGAAAATACTAAAACTCCTAATGCTACTACACCTCGTTAGTTCACTCGAACTTGATTATTTTAGTGATGATCCTGAGGAAGATTATGTGGAGCTTGATGATGATTTTATTGAAAAATGCAATGCTACTCACCGATGCAAGAAAAATTAAAAAGTTGCTTGCGTAACATACTCGTTAGATATAAAGCTGTCTCCGATCCTAAATTTGCCACATCTCCTATAAACATTAGGGATAAAGATTATGATTTTTCTCTTGATCTATCTCATATAGCTATTGTTGAGAAAACACCTTTACGTGGTACTCGAAAAAGAAAGTGCTCTGTTGAACACATGACTGAGTTATCTACCTTGAGTAGCTTGTTTTCTGATGATGTTAAGAAGCGTACTTACTTTGTTGCTAAAATATTTCCATTCTCATTGAAAGATGACGCTAAAACTTGGTATAATAATTTGCCACCTAGTTCTATTAAAAGTCCAAAAGAATTGCTTGCTGTTTTCTTTCGGAAATATTTTCCTGCTAGTGCTCAACATGCTGCTTTGCAAAGAGTTTATAGTTTTGATCAGGGAGATGAAGAGAAATTGCCTGAGGCTTGGGCAAGATTTTGCTCTCTTATTAGAGCTTTGCCTGACCATGATTTAGAAAAGCATGAATTACTTGATATATTTTATAGTGGACTAACCATTGATTCTAGGGCATACCTGGATAGTTGTGCTTGGTTGTGTTTTCAGGAAAAAAGAACTCCAGACGACGCTGAAGAATTATTGGCTAAAATAGGCCGGAATTATGATGATTGGAATACGCCTGAACCAACTCCAACGCCAATAGTGAAGAAGAGGGGTTTAATTAAATTGAATGATGAAGATATGAGGAAGCCAAGAAGTCTCTCAAGGAGAAAGGTATTAAATGCGAAGATGTGAAAAATCTACCTCCTATAGAAGATATATGTGAGATAATTCCCCCTTCACCCATGATTGAGGTAAACTCCCTTCAACGCTTTACTAGGGAAGATATTCCGTATTCGAAACCTCCTGCACAATGCTTAGATGAGTTTGATAATTATATTGTTAAGCAAGAAAATTTTAATATGAGAGTAGAGAATCATTTAATGGAAAATTCTCAAGCTATTAGTGAATTGCATGGTATTGTGGAGAGAACCTCCAATGATGTTAAGATGCTTGTTAAACATTTTCAAATGATTCAAACTCAAATTGATCAACTCACTAAAGTGCAAAATGACTTGTTAGGGAATAATTCTAAAGAGAAACATGCTTATGAAGTAACAACTAGAGGTGGTGTCTCTACCCAGGATCCTCTATATCCTGAAGGGCATCCCAAAAGAATTGAACAAGATTCTCAACGCATTGAACCTAGTGCTCATTCTAAGAAGAAAAAGAAAAAGAAACATAAAAATGTTGTAGAATCCTCTCGAACTCGTTAATGATCCTAATAGTATTTCTATTTCCGATGCTGAAACCGAAAGTGGTAATGAACATGATAATGATAAAGATAATGATAAGAATGATACTCCCGATAAAGAAGAGGTAGAAGAAGAACTCGAAAAGCATGCTAAGAATAAAAAGTACACTAAAGAAGATTTTATTGCTGAGAAACATGGTAATGAAAGAGAACCTTGGGTGCAAAAGCAAATGCCTTTTCCCGCTAAGAAACTAAAATCAAAGGAAGAAGAACACTATAATAAATTTTGCGATTGGATGAAACCTTTATTCTTGCAAATCCCTTTGATCGATGCTATTAAATTGCCTCCTTATTCAAAGTATATGAAGGATATTGTTACTAACAAAAGGAAAATCCCCAATGAGGAAATTTCCACTATGCTTGCTAATTACTCTTTCAATGGCAAAGTTCCAAAGAAATTGGGCGACCCAGGTATACCTACTATTCCCTGTTCTATCAAGAATAATTATGTTAAAACTGCTCTATGTGATTTGGGAGCTGGTGTTAGTGTTATGCCTTTTTCTCTTTATAAGAGACTTTACCTAGATAAGTTGATACCTACTGATATATCTTTGCAAATGGCTGATAAATCTACTGCTATTCCTGTCGGTATATGTGAGAATGTTCCCTGTTCAAGTTACTACTAACTCGCTTGATATTAACTGATTTTGTTGTGTTGGAAATGCCCGAAGATGATAATATGTCTATTATTCTTGGGAGACCTTTTCTTAACACCGCAGGGGCTGTTATTGATTGCAATAAAGGAAAGGTTACTTTCAATGTTGATGATAGGGAGCATACCGTCTATTTCCCCAAGAAGATTGATAAAGTATGTGGAGTTAATACTATTTCTAATGTGAGAACTATCAAAGTAGGAACTATTGATTGTCCTATATATGAGCCTAAGGAAGAATATCAAACTCTTGTTATTGGATCCATATCAATACAATTCAAGGTAACATGATTGATTTGAGGTTTATTTCTTCATATGCTATGTAAAATTTATTTGGTGGCAAGACTTGATCAACCTTGTTAACAAATACCTTTTATATGCATAGAGGAGGTAAACAACATATCTTTCTTCCTCCACTTGCTCTAGTTGCTGTAGCACTTTTAATTTGCAAAGTTCGTTGGTTATTTGAAGATTTCGAAATTTTTCCTGGCCAGTAATAATAAACTTAATACCCAGAAAATGTGCATTTTTCAAAGTTTTCAAAAATTCGCGAAAATTATACCGTTGGTCCTATTTTTCGACGAGGCACCTGGGAGTACCAGAGGATGACCTGTGGGGCACCAGAGGGCGCCACACCACTGGCCGGCGCGGCCAAGGAGGTGGCCGCGCCACCATGTGGTGTGGGCTCCCCTCTGCCCCACTTTGTCATCTCTTTCGCCCAGAACAGTCTCTCTCCCGAAAAAACTCGTACCAAGTTCATCTCTCTCGCGTTTTTGCTCCAGAGCTCCATATTTTTCGATCTCTTTGCTCAGCCCAGTTGCATTGTCCGAAATTTGGCACATTTGCTCTTCGGTATGTGACTCCTCCGCCTATCCAAGTAGAATTTTTTTTGGTTGAGTATATCTTGAATATTTTGCTGCTGTAGGTAACATGTTTAGTGAGCTTGCATGCTTGTTCTAAGTTATATAAACTTATTTTGATGCATGATTAGTACTCTAGCAAGCTCTTATGGTAGTTTCCCTCAATTATATGTCACCAAACCAAGTTTTATATCACTTGTTGAAAATTTCAGAGAAGCCATGAAGAAGTTCAACTTTGGAGAGTTGTTCAAGAAGGGGACAACCAGCACCGGGAGGCCTTCTAGGGCCGCCACCCGGATTAGGCAATCATACAATGAAGACATCCTCGCGCCTAGCTTCGCGCCCGAAGAGGACCACGGTCCCCCTAATGCTTCTACTTTTCCATGTTATGATTTTCTAAGGAATGCAGGGATATTGGAGGATTTCTTGACCCTTGTCAACAGGGCAGGGTTAACCACCTATATGAATGATGAAAGGGAGCAATACCACATGCTCACCAAGATTTTTGTCGAGAGTTTCAAGCTCGACAACAAACAATATGAGCCAACGGTGGCATTCAGAATCTATGGTAAGACTGTGACTATGCCATTGAAGGATTTTTGTTGTGCCTTGGACATTGCCCCTGTAGGTACAGCAAGTAGGATTGATGACAACCCCCGGGACTTGCTGGAGCTCTACCGAGGGATCACCGATGACGATTGTCGCACCATTCAGCGGGGCAAGATAAGGAACATCCAACTTCCCGCCATTAAGTATTTTGCATACTACATTGCTACTAGCATTCTTGGTAGGGAGAACACTAGTAATATTTCTAGCTACCATCTTGCTTTCTTGAACATTGCACTTACTGGTGACATCTCCTATCATCTTGGTGCTCTTATTGCTCGCCGCCTGACTACCAGGGGGCCTATTTTTGGAGGAACTATCGCATTGCGTGTTTTAACATATCTTAATCTTTCTCTTGATCCTAATGATGTGCCATTGGCCCCTAGGAGACTCGATATTACTGCTATGAAGAGTCATCATTTTGTTACCACCGACTCTACTCTAGATAATATGGTGTATAGAATGTTGTTTTCTGACGGGGAGGAGAAGGAAATCCCTCTTCCCCAACCTGGTTTGTTAAGTATTGACAGGCAGTCATGGTCGTGCACTAAGGAGGAGGTGGATGAACATATGAAGATACAAGAATTCCACCAGCAACATGACTCCGAGGACGTCGGGACCTCCTACGACCACACCGTCACATATCCGGGTGCTTCTTCTAGCACATACCCGGAATACGACCCATCTTCATATTACGGAGACACTACTTCATGGGACCGATGGGATTGAACTCCACTTAGGCCAAAAGCCTAAGCTTGGGGGGAGGTATACCGGCATCACTCATTCTTTGCATATTATGATTGCTGGATACTTGCACATACTTGTTTTGTTCGTTTGAGTGATTTTCTAATGAGAGGAAGATGATATTTGGGGAAGTGCTGCCTGAAAACAGATTCTGGAACGTTACTGTAAAAATCGTCAAAAATAGCCAGAGCGTCATTTTGATCTGCCAATTTTTGTGCAGGTTCCCCAGGTTGTTATCTAACTTTCATTAGTTGAACACTTTTCGATCTGAGCAACGTAAGATTTTTGTTAAAATCGATTTCTGTACTGCTGTCAGGTTTTGGCAGATTTCTGCCATCTCGTTTTTCTGTGTTTCTTTTAGTTTGTTATTTCTTGTTTTTGCTTTGTTTCCTTTCCAAAACACAAAAAGACCAAAAATATTTCTGTTGTTTCTCTTCACCATTTGTTTGCTTTGGTTTCTTGCATTTGTTTCACTTTATTTGCTATTGCTAGTTTGCTATAAGAAAACCCAAAAAGATTTTGTCTTGTTTGCTTGTTTCCTTTTGTTCTTGTTCTCAAATTTGAAAACACCAAAAATATTTGCTGTTCTTCTTTGGTTTGTAAAGTTCATCTTGAGTTCAATGGTCTTCGGTGGCTGGAGCGTGGTTTTCATTTCATATTATCCAAGCTACACAAGTGAAAAGGCAATAATGACGATCTACGGCAATCTGATTGTGGTGAGAGGCTGGTATGAACTCTATTTGTTTTCATTTTTGTATATATACTCATCCATGTGAGCATGCTTAGTTGGTTCATGTGAGGTATATGTTATTTGAGAAAGTCTAGTAGTTTATGATCTCTCATGTTTAGCTCCAATCTATTAATATGAGTAGCATGTCATGGATGTTTGCTTGCATTGTTTTATTCATAAGTAAGTATGGCATTGTGGTATCCTCCTCTGAATAATTCATTTATATCGACTTGGCACATGCTCACGCATGCATATGACTGAAAAAAAGTCAATTAAGCCTCGATGATTTATATTGCTTCAGAGTTCTTGTATCACTTTTATGCCTCCGTTAATATATTTTGCCGCAAGCATGATTATGACAGTTACTGCTCTCTTGATTTGTCGCTCCCTAGTCTTTTGCTAGCCTTCATTTGTACTGAGCGGGAACGCTGCTCGTGCTTCCAAACACCTGAAAACCAAGTTGTTCCAAAAGTGTCCACCATAAATACCTATGCATGGCATTTCAAACCATTCCAAGTAAATTCTCATGTGCTACCTTTAAAACCTTCAAAATGCTTCTCAACTTGTGTTCATGTTTCATAGCTCATGAGGAAGTATGTGGTGTTTAGCTTTCAACCTTGTCATTTACTTTTGACGGACTCTCATATGGACTAGTGGCACATCCGCTTATCCAATAATTTTGCAAAAAGAGCTGGCAATGGGATTCCCAGTCCCAAATTAATTAATTTAAATAGACACTCCTCCATGGTTTGTGATTGTTGGACGGCACCCGAGGATTCGGTTAGCCATGGCTTGTGTAAGCAAAGGTTGGGGGAGTGTCATCATCATAATAAAACTAAAATAAAAAGGCACTCCTTCATGGTATGAGATTGTTGGCAGGCACCCGAGGATTCGGTTAGCCATGGTTTGTGAAAGAAAGGTTGGAAGGAGTGCCACATAAATATGCAATAATTCATGGGAGCCGCTCTTGAAAGTTCGGTTGGCGAGGTAGTTGGTGAACCCATTACCATTCGTTGACAACAACAAACACCTCTCAAAATAATTTTACTTCTGATTTATAAAAATGAAAAGCTCTAGCGCATGTTAATCCCTGCTTCCCTCTCGCGAAGGGTCAATCTTTTACTTTTATGTTGTGTCTCCATTATTTCTTTGAGCACTATCTTGAGAGCACAATCTGTCATTCTTAGTATAATATGCTTGTCTCAAAATATGATTGATTGTGGTATAACTTTGATGCATTTATCTTTTGACAATCACTACTTCTAGTCTTTCTATGAACTCCAGAGGTGCCCGGGCATTTATGTTTTGCCAATCAAATACAGGCAAGCGAGATACCACTTTATCATACTCTCTTATGAACATTGCAATCTTGCTTATATACATGATTCATGATGCTTCTTATTAATTGTTGGTACCTCTTCATGATTGACATAGCTTTTAGATGATCTTATTTGCATGTATCTCATTATGAATTGCTTAAGTATTAGCCATAGCATGAGAATATATACATCATATGAGCAAATGTGTTCGTGAAAGTTCTTTTATCGCTCAGTTGTTAACTGAATTGCTTGAGGACAAGCAATAAGCTAAGCTTGGGGGGAGTTGATACGTCGAAAACGTATCTACTTTCCCGAACACTTTTGCTATTGTTTTGCCTCTAATTTGTGTATTTTGGATGCTACTAACACGGACTAACGCTGTTTTCAGCAGAACTGCTTTGGTGTCTCGTTTTTGTGCAGAAATCCAACTTTCGGGAAAAACCTCGGAATTTATACAGAAGGCCCTATTTTCCCAGGAAACTAACGGAGCCAGAAGGGCAATTGAAGTGGAGGCCCGAGGGCCCCACACCATGGGGCGGCGCGGCCTAGGGGGGCCCGCGCCACCCTGTGGTGTGGCCCCCTCGGCCGGCCTCCGACGCCCTCCTTCGGACTACTTATTCGCCTCGACCTAAAAACACCGGGAGAGAAGTCGAAGTCGCCGTAAACCCTCCGGAACGCCGCCACATCGCGAAACTCCGTCGCGGGAGTCGAAGTCTCCGGTTCCGGCACTCCGCGGGACGGGGAATTGGAGGAGATCATCACCGCCATCACCGCCAACGCCTCTACATCAACCAGCCATGTTTCCCCCATCCATGTGTGAGTAATTCCCCCGCTGTAGGCGAAGGGGATGGTAGGGATTGGATGAGATTGGTCATGTAATAGCATAAGATTGTTAGGGCATAGTGCCTAGTGTCCGTAGTTGGTACTTTGATGATATTGTTGCAACTTGTTATGCTTAATGCTTGTCACTAGGGCCCGAGTGCCATGATCTCAGATCTGAACATGTTATTGTTTCATCATGATATTCATTGTTTATGGTCTTACCTATAAGTTGTATACACATGTCGCTTGTCCGGAACCGATGGCCCCGAAGTGACGGAAATCGGGACAACCGGAGGGAATGGTAGCGATGTGAGGATCACATGTGTTCACGGAGTGTTAATGCTTTGCTCCGGTACTCTATTAAAAGGAGTACCTTAATATCCGATGAGTTTCCCTTGAGGCCCGGCTGCCACCGGCTGGTAGGACAAAAGATGTTGTGCAAGTTTCTCATTGCGAGCACGCACGACTATATATGGAACACATGCCTATTGATTGCTTTGTACTTGGACACCGTTTTATTATTATCTCGCAAATGCCCCTGCTATGATTGTTACATGAGTTTCTCTCATCCATGCAACGCCCGTCATCCGTCCCCGTGCCTACGGTATTTTAATCCTGCCGTTTACTAAAATCACTACTGCTGTCTTTGTTACTCGCTGCTCGTTATTTCACTACCGCTATCGCTATAAAACTCGTTACTATCGATAAACTCTTGCGAGCAAGTCCGTTTCCAGGTGCAACTGAATTGACAACTCCGTTGTTAAGGCTTCCAAGTGTTCTTTGTCTCCCCTTGTGTCGAATCAATAAATTGGGTAATACTTCCCTCGAAGACTGTTGCGATCCCCTATACTTGTGGGTCATCACTCCCCACACCTCCTTCATCAGATGTGACAGTTCCGCGTGGCGTTCGGAGAGGGGAACCTTTTGGAGAACCGGAAACAAGTGTGGATGCGTCTGGGGCGTACCAGTTGCACCACTTAATGGAAAATTTTGTTTGGCATCATTAGCCGTAGCTTCAGCCGAAGTGACATCTGGTTGCTTAGGCGGAGGACGAGACGAGGAAGCCTCTTTGCTGGACTTGCCTTTGCCGGAACCTCCTTTGCCGAATTCTGCGGTTGGATCCTCAGGAAGGTCATCAATGTTGATGACGTCCTTCGGAATCGGCGCGGTAGACGAAGAGGGATTTGGCGGAGCCTCCACTTGCGGCGTAACGGGCATCGAGGCCAGAGACGGTTTGACCTTCTTCTTGGGGTTCTTGGGGAGCTTGCTTCCGGAACTTTTGCTGCATACAAGGAAGGCATAACACTTAGCATATGCTGGATTACAGTAGCGAAAGAATTTTAGACGGAAATCGAGCACTTAGGAAGACGTCGGGAAAAATTGGTCGATGTTGGGCTGGGATTGCTTGCTGGTGTCAATCTGTTTGAGGCGCTTTTTCTCCGCCTCAGCTTTCCGAGTGGCCGCAACGCTTGGCGTTTCGCGGATACGCTTGGGAGCTGGGCCGGAGGAAGCACCCCTTTTCCTCTTGGTGGGAGCCGGAGCCTCAGGGGCCTCCGCGTCGGACGCGACTTCCGGGTCGGTGTTGCCCGCGTGAGGGACCCGGGTTAGAGTTCCGAGATCTTTTTCCTCGAGGGCCTCAAGCTAGTCACATAACAAACACTTAGGAAAATATTGCAAAGACAAAAAAGGAACCGGTGGTTAGAACAAGCAACGTACCGCGGTCCCGGAGCCATTGGTGTGGATTTCGATATTACACACGTGGATCCGGAGATCACGTGGTACTTTGAGCATCACCCGGATCCGCTTGTCCAAGGCGTCGGCGGAAAGGTTATCCTTCAAGGCACGCATGAGGTCGTCGCGCCCCGTGTACTGGAACATTAGGCGGTCCCGATGCTGTAGGGGCTGGATCCGCTTCGTGAACCAGGGCATCGTGAGGTCCTTCCCTGACAGTCCCTCGTCCGTCAGCTTGCAGATCCGCCTTACTACTCGAGTCAATTGAGGAGACTCGGACAGATGGGGAAATTGGGTCCAGGCCGGAGTCTCGCTGGGGGGACCATCCTTGAAGTCCGGCAGCACCCTCGGGGAAGCCGGATCGGAAACATCCTTCAGGTAGAAGAAGTTGCCGGACCAGTACCGCACAGACTCATGGCGATCTGTGTGCGGATACACACGATCGGGGCGGAGCTTGAAGGTGATGCTACCGCAAGTGGCCAGAGTAGAAGTCTGTGCGATTTTCTCCTTCTTGACGGAGAAATAATACTGGAAGAGATAAAGTTCCGGGGTTACCCGGAGGTGGCCTTCACACAGCGCCACATGATTGCTGATGGCTAAGATGCTGTTCGGCGAGATGTTGTGAGGTTGAAGCTCGTACGCCTTCAGGATTTCCGTGAAGAAGTCGCTGGGCGGAAAGGAGAAGCCTCGCTCGACGAGCGCCTTGGTCACTACCCATTCTCCGGCCTTGGGAGCTGGAGTCAGGGAACCCGGAACTGTACGCCAGGATCCGGGCCTCAGGAATCCCTCCGCCTCGAGGTTGCGGAGCTCAGTCTCTGCGGTGGTGCAGGGCCACCACTTTACCTTGGCTTCGCTGTCTCGCGAGCGAGCCTTAGATTTCTTGGCGGCAGCTTCTTCCGCTTTCTTTTCCATTTGATCGGCTCCAGTAGCTTCTTCCGGATTCACCGATGCCCCCTCGATGTATTTGCCGGAGTCCTTTGAAGGCACCAGCTGGACTGGGGCGAGGGGAGGAGGGGCGGAGGAGATTGGCGTCGCCATGATCGGCTCAGAAGCTGATGGAGGCGGAGTTGAAGAAGACATCTACAAGAAGAAGCGATTTGGCTAAACTTAGTCGGATCCGTTACTAACGCCCTAGTCATCCCTACCAAGTACGGCGAGAAGGTGAAGCTCGAAGGACTTACCGGAATGGATTCCGCGGTGGTCGGAGTCACCAGCGGTGAAGTTTTCGCTGTGGTGGCTCGCCGGACTTAAGAACAGGACGAACTCGATGAACAGCTCGCGGTGGCGCTCGAACTTCGGTGATCTTCCGGCAGACTCCGGTACGGCGGAGGAAGAGCTTGGAGGCGGCGCTGAGACGAGAGGTGAAAAGGGGGGTGAATGGGAGAATGGGGTGAACGGTGAGATATTTATAGGCCGAGGGAAGAGATTCGTGCTCCGCATCCTGTGGTCAGAACGCAAGCGTCGCGCCGTTGGATGGCTGTCACGTGTCGAAAACCCTAAGCGGTGAAAATGGCTAAGGATAAGTTACCGCTCAGATCGCCCGAAAATGGCGCCAAGATTGGCGGAACCGTTTGAACTTTTTAAGGTTCCGGGTAGCAGTTTGATAACTGTCAGCCGTTATCTCCGCAGGGGAGTAACCCGGAGACGCATTGTAAAAATGATGTCGATGGATGAAGTCCCGCGGGATAAAGGTTTTTTCTGACTTGAAAGTTGGAAACGAAGAAAAAATGAAGTTGGAGTTCTTCAAGTTTCCCCATGTTACCGAAAGGATTGTCGGAAGCCACAAAGCTTTAGCAAGGCGGAAACAGGAGGTGAATCTCGGAGAACTCTGGGGGCTACTGTTGTAGGTATACTTCATGGGTGTACCATCGACAGTGCCTAGATCCGGCAAGCCCGGGTGGCCCATAGACGGTGATGGTGGCATGAGGTCCATCGGGCGGCCCAGTTGCTGTAGATCAAGATCAATGAAGTCCAGCCCAGGAACAAGGAGCCGGATCCACCAGGCCGACGTTGGAAGTCGGATCCGGCTTGGCCCATCAGGGGTAGCCGGATCTGGTACAACATACAAGGGAAGGCGGATCCTTAACGTGCACGGCAAGATATTGTACCGTAGTTAGGTGACTTGTATTCCGGCTAGGACTCTCCATGTAAACCCTAGATCCGTGCGCCTTTATAAGCCGGATCCCGGGAGCCCTAGAGGCACAACCACAACTCATTGTAACAACGCGAAAGCGCCCAGATAATTCTAGACAAGCAGCACTAGGCCCTGTCTCCGAGCAGGTGTTCCGAAGCTGGGTAAATCGCGTACCACCGCCCCGAGGACTCTCCGCCCTATGGCCCCTACTTCTTTTCCCCTCGTGAGGATCCCTCCTCCGAGGTACCGTCGAATAGGCAACGACACC
This sequence comes from Lolium rigidum, assembly GCF_022539505.1. Taxonomy (NCBI): domain Eukaryota; kingdom Viridiplantae; phylum Streptophyta; class Magnoliopsida; order Poales; family Poaceae; genus Lolium; species Lolium rigidum. The sequence continues at coordinate 329,579,416 of NC_061510.1, forward strand.
GTGAGTTATCTTATAATCTGATAAACCCTAGCCGGCGGCTTACAAGAGGTATATATAGGCGGTGGCATCGATCCGTACCACTCCGCTACGCTTCGGCTCAAGCCTACACGGCGATGGGCCTCGCTCCGCTTGTCAGAAGTTAGCCTCCATTTAGTATGAATTTGGATCACAATATAACAAACTCCACCTTGAGACAAATTCCATCTCGTAGCATGAACTTCAACAATCTCCTGAACAACAAAGAAAACACTTGCTGGCGCCAACAATCACTTGGGCTAAACAGTTTTACCAACCAAGCTCAAGCAAAGCTCAAACTTGGAAACATGAACTGGCTTTGTCATCATATCAGCATGATTACCATGAGTATTTATCTTGCATACCTTCAGTTTACCTTGTGCAACAATGTCGCGAACATAATGGTACTTGACATCAATATGATTTGTCCTCTCATGGAACATTTGATCTTTAGTAAGGTATACTCTTTGACTGTCACAAAACAAGTTAATGCAAGAATCATCTCCACAAAGCTCAGCATACAAACCTTTCAACCAAACAGACTCTTTGCAAGCTTTAGCAATAGCCTTATATTTTGCTTCGGTTGTAGATTCGGCAACAACAGGTTGTAACGTTGCCTTCCAACTCACAAAGACATCCACCAACAGTGAATACGTAACCTGTGAGGGATCTTCTCTTATCTAAGTTGGTAGCAAAATCTGAATTCACATAGCCAGCGAGTCCCTCACCAGTCTTGCCAAACTTCAAGCAAGCTTTGGATGTGCCACGAAGGTACCTAAAAATCCACTGGACAGCTTTCCAATGTTCTTTATCAGGATTAGCCATGTATCGACTGACCAAACTCATATCATATGACAAATTAGGGCGAGAACAAACCATGTCATACATCAAGGAACCAACAACACTAGAATATGGAACTCGTGACATGTACTCAATATCTCCATTAGTACTAGGACATTGCAATGCTGATAATTTGAAGTGATGAGCAATAGGTGTACTAACAAACTTTGCATCATGCATATTAAAACGTTGAAGGACATTCTTAATGTAATTTTGCTGACTAAAAAATAACACACTAGATTTTCTTTCTCTTGTAATTTTCATACCTAGTATTTTTCTAGCAGCACAAGATACTTCATCTTAAATTCATTACTTAATTTTTCTTTCAAAGTAGTGATTTCTTTATTGCTCTTGGCAGCAATCAACATATCATCAACATATAACAACAAGTATATAGGTTAACAAACTTGATGTAAACACATCTATCATATTGAGATCTCTTAAAATCATGTGCAAGCATAAATGAATCAAACCTTTTTTACCACTGTATTGGGGACTGTTTTAGACCATAAAGGGACCTCTTTAACTTTCAAACAAGATCCTCCTTATCAGGCATAACAAAACCTTCAGGCTGGTCCATGTATATCTCGTCCTCAAGTTCTCCATGCAGAAAAACAGTCTTCACATCTAACTGCTCAAACTCAAGATCATGCATAGACACAATACCAAAGAATGCACGAATGGAACTATGCTTCACAGCTGGAGAGAATACATCATTATAATCAATACCTGGAATTTGGCTGAAACCTTTTTCTACTTGACATAGGCATCCCAAATGGGCCTGCCGAATATAGTACCCGGGGTTTACTGAAGGCCCACTACCCGAAGAATAAGAAGATTCGGGAGCCCAAGATATATTAAGGAAAGTTAGAGTTGTAATAGGGAGTGTTATTTGTAATCTGGCGGGATGAGTTAGAAACCGTCCCGGACTCTGTAACTTGTATAGCACGAATCCCTCGGCTCCACCTCCTATATAAAGGGGGAGTCGAGGGACGAAGAATCAATCGAATCATTGTTCACAAACCCTAGTTTTCATAATCGTCGAGTACTTTTCGGCTGAAACCTTCGAGATCTACTTACCCTCTACTTCTAACTAAACCCTAGCCTATCACCCGTAGGCATTGACAAGTTAATACCTTGTCAATTGGCGCCGTCTGTGGGAATTAGAGGCGTAAGGATCTGATCTCGATGGCACGTTCAAGATCTTCGACATCGTCAACCGCAAGCAACACAATGGATCGAGGTAAACAGATCGCTGCTGGTCTTGTCGATTTTGTTCCTCACCCACCCTCCCGTTTGGATGCATATGCGTATCTGGCGGAGCCCATGGAGATGACGTTCGGAAGGTTTCACTTTCGTGTCGAGAAGGAAGGATCGTATCGTGTCGAGATTCCGATTTCGTCGGGATCGTCGGTGGTCGATTCCGATTTTTCAAACTATGCATCGTCAACCGAGTCAGGAGAAGAAGAAACCTCGGCGACATGCTACATCAGCACCAGAGCAAGAGAGAAACTCGCCAAGATCTTCAACGACATGTCGTTTGAGTCATCTGCGGACTCATATATAAGCGATGGCTCAAGCGATGTCGACAGCTACGACTTCATCGACAAATCTCTCACAATGGGCAAGGTCTTCATCAATCTCAACGATGATGTCACCAAACCCAACGTAGATCCGAGTACAAAGTATCATCAGATTTACGCCATTGAAGATCAAGAGGAGACATCTCGAAGCTTTCGACAGTTTGGGAAATCCATACGTCGATCCCTCCAATCTGCGACAAGGCCTGGGTAACAAATACGTCGGGCCGGAGCCGCGAGATAGAGTTCAACTTTCACAAGCAGCGTGGGACAGAGCCGCGAGAGCTATGAACGGTACAGAACCAATGGCTACCACAGCCACACCAGAAGAATTGCAAGCATATCAATATAGGCTCGCACGAGCTGCCAGAGAAATAGAAAAACAGACAGCTGAGTTGAACAGGAGAAAGGAGGCAGCTTCTGCATCCAGCAGGAGAAGGGCAGATCTAAGTCGACAATCTAGAACTTCGGGTGACAGCCACAGGGAGTCTCGGAACAGAGGAAGATCAAGGTTACAACACATACCCGAAGCAGAAAGAGAGCACCTGGTTCAAAACCTCGACATGTCCTTTATGTCGATAGATACAAGAGGAAACATTATCCCTAAGACACCGAGGCTGGGTATATGGCAACACAAGCTTTTATCCTCGCATCTAAACCACCTCCAGGTGATCCAAGGGAATCATTATACAATATGGCGATAGCAGGGGTTGGAGCTATGGGGACAGCGTTTGTATCAACGCCTCCCGAAGGAGCGGCAAGGCAAAATAGTCCACGACCCGCAGCAGCAACAGCGGCAGCACCTGAAGGGCCAAGTGGAGCAAGAGACACAGCAGCACAAGCAAGAGTCGACAGAGCGCGGCAGAGCAGAAGGGATCATCGGCAATCTCCGGAATTGAACGAGGAAGATATGTGTGGCTTGCCATGCTTTACAAGGAGAGTCCGAAAAACTCGAGTCCCCTCAGGATTCAAGTTACCCGATAATTTCAAGAAGTTCGACGGTCTTCAAGATCCAGAGGATTGGCTAGTCGACTATCTGGAGACGGTGAAGCTGACAGGAGGAACTAGGGCAACAGCCATGCAAAGCATCCAAGTGCACTTGAGTGGAGCCGCACGATCATGGATAAAGAAACTCGCTCCAGGATCCATCGACAGCTGGGAAAGTTTCGAAGACGTGTTCGTCAAGAACTTTAGATCCACGTGCAAAAAACCCGCGTCGTTAGAAGAATTGAGAGCATGTCGACAAAAGCCAGATGAGTCAATGAGAAAGTACATCCAAAGGTGGAACATCATCAAAAACTCGGCAGAAAATATATCTGACGAGAGAGCAATAGATGCGTTTGTCGCAGGAGTCAGGCGTGGAGATTTTGTCGAGGACTTGGGAAGGACCAATCCAAAAACAGTATCCGCGTTAATGGAGATAGCAAATAAATGGGCAGATGGAGAAGATGCTGTCCACAACAAACGACACAGGTCGCCAGAGGAGGACCGTGGTCGAAACTATCAACCGAGGCGAAGATTTCCTCGGCAGTACTAGAACTATGACGCTCCAGGACAAATTTCGGCAGGTTTTCGGACAAATACAGGAGGAAACAACAGAGATGATTATCAGAGAAGCAGTGAGCAGCGAGGTGATAACAGGGATGATTCACGCAACAGGCAAAATAGCGGACCTAGGTTCCCAAGGCCTTTCGTGTCCCCTGAAGATATGATGAATGGACCATGCCAGATGCACTTTTTCCTCGACAGCAACGGTAAAAGACAGTCAGGGCACTTGCAAAAAGACTGTCGAAATTTTCAGGCAATGTTGCGATATGCAGAGAACGCTAATGCGCGGGCAACACAGAGAAATCCTCGAGAACCCAGAAGCGAGATTCACTTGCCGCCCCCTCCCGCGATTACAGAGGACAATCGGCATCAGCTCAGAATAGCGGCAGCACCTCCACCTCCACCTTACATTGATCCTAACTCCAACGGAGCGGTGTCGATGATTCAAAAGGGAAGGCCGTCCAATAGAGCTCGGAAAGTAATCTCACGACAGGTGTTTATGGCGGAGAAAATGCCTCCACCAACGAGTTGAGTACCTTAATTGGTCGGGACAAGATATTGGCTTCACAATAGCGAGATCATCCGCAGCAAGTTCCTCGACCGAGGCGGTCAGCACTTATTCTACCAGCAGTTATCGCGGGATTTGATGTCTCTCGAGTGTTCATAGATGGCGGCAGCAGCCTAAACCTTATGTATGCTGATACATTAAGGAAGATGAACATATCTTTAGCAAACTTGAAACCAACAGACACAAGGTTCCACGGCATCACACCAGAGAAACCAAGTTATCCATTGGGGAAGATCAACCTCGACGTTCAGTTTGGGACCCGAGAAAATTATAGAATCGAGAGGCTCGAATTTGAAGTCGTGGATTTTCCATCGCAATACCACGCTCTGTTGGGGCGACCAGCATATGCTAGATTTATGGCGGTGCCACATTATACATACCTGTTGTGGAGGTTGCCTGGACCAAAGGGACCAATCACAGTCAAAGGAAGCTTTGCCTTAGCCGATAAGTGCGACAAGGATTTTCACCGGTTGGCAGAAACTTTCGGGATGCAAGCTGAGTACTTGGCGTCAAAAAGCATGACTGATTACGACATACTGCCAGACGTTGGAAGGCCAAACAAAGAATCAACTTTCAATACCGAGAAAAATTCAAAAGAGGTGCAGATTCATCCGACAGATCCCAAAAAGACGACATCTATCGCAAACAACATGGATATCGCATAGGAAAGCGCGCTCGTCAAGTTCCTCCGTGAGAACTGGAAAATCTTTGCATGGTGTCCAGCTGACATGCCAGGAGTACCCAGGGAACTTGCCGAGCACCACCTAAATTTGGATCCAATAGCGAAACCAATCAGACAACCTTTGCGGCGTTTTTCGGAACCAAACCGCAAAGCCATGCTTTCAGAAATAAATCGACTTGAGGAGGCTGGTTTTATCGTAGAGATATCTACAGAAGCCACATGGGTAGCTAACCCAGTGATGGTGCCGAAGAAAAACACGACAGTCCTTCGCATGTGCGTCGACTTTACGTGTCTCAATAAACATTGTCCTAAGGATCACTTTCCCCTCCCAAGGATCGATCAAATCATCGACTCCACGGCAGGTTGTGAACGTCTTTCCTTTTTGGATGCATACTCCGGTTATAACCAGATCAGATTAAAAGAAGATGATGAAGCCAAAACAGCGTTTATTACACCTTACGGCGTGTTCTGCTACAAGACAATGCCCTTTGGTCTAAAAATGCGGGAGCAACATATCGAAGGATGATGCAGAAGTGTTTAGCGACACAGATCGGGAAAAACGTGCAAGTATATATCGATGATGTCGTCATAACATCAAAAAAGGGGGCAACGCTGATCGAGGATCTCAAAGAAACTTTTGACAACCTCGACAAATTCTGCCTCAAACTGAACCCGACGAAGTGTTCTTTTGGCGTCCCAGCAGGAGAACTTCTGGGATTTCTAGTTTCAGCAAGAGGGATTGAAGCAAATCCCGACAAAATACAAGCCATAGTAACAATGAGAAAGCCAACAAAGTTGAAAGAGATACAGCAGCTAACTGGGCGAGTCGCAGCTTTGAGCAGGTTCGTCGCCAGGCTGGGAGAAAAAGCGTTACCATTTTACGCTCTGATAAAGCAAGGAGATAAATTCCAATGGAACGAAGAGGCCGACAGAGCTTTCGAGGATCTGAAGCGCACAATTTCGACACCACCAATCTTGGTGGCGCCAAAGGAAAAGGAACCTCTCCTGCTGTATATTGCAGCCACACCCCAAGTGGTTAGCACGGTGTTAGTTGTCGAAAGAGAAGAAGAAGGGAAAATCCATGGAGTACAGCGGCCAGTATACTTCGTGAGCGAAGTTTTGTCGCCCTCAAAACAAAGGTACCCTCAGTACCAAAAGCTAGCATATGGAGTGTTCACAACAGCACGAAAATTGCGCCACTATTTTTCGGCACACCCGATCATAGTGGTCAATGAAGCTCCCTTGTCAAATATACTAAACAACCCAGAAGCTACGGGTCGTGTCTCCCTTTGGGGAATAGAACTTTCCCCTCGGGACATCACGTATGAAAAAAGAAAAGCAATCAAGTCGCAAGTTCTGCCGGACTTCATCGCAGAGTGGATGGAGTTGCAAAACACAGGACCTCCAGACTTGTCGAGAACCTGGACTATGAACTTTGATGGGTCCAAAAGACTAGAAGGAGGCTGGTGCGGGAGTAGTACTCATATCACCTGAAGGCGACAAATTGAAGTACATCCTTCGGATGACGTTCCCTAACGCATCTAACAATGAAGCAGAATATGAGGCTCTCATACACGGGATGAAGATGGCGAAAGCCTGTGGTGCAACTCGACTAAAAATCTTTGGCCACTCACAGTTGGTGGCACAGCAAGTTATGAACCAATGTGACGCAGTCAATGATAGCATGATGGCATACAAGGAGGTGTACAACGAGCTCGAGAAGTTGTTCGATGGATGCGAAGTAAATCATATTAGTAGATTGAGCAACGACGAAGCCGACGTTCTTGCAAACATCGGGTCGCAATGCCTGGCAGTCCCGCCAGGTGTATTCTGGGAAGAGATAACAGAGAGATCCACTAAGTCGACAAAACCAAAAAAGAAGGAGAAGAAACCCTCGGGGGCTACCAAGGAAAAGCAAGAGGACGAAGATCAGGACCTGGTCATGGTGATACAGATACCATGGATGCAGCCGTACATATCATATATCCTCAGGAAAGAAATACCCGACGATCCAGTCGAAGCAAGGCGAGTAATTCGACGCTCCAAAGCTTTCACGGTGGTCAAAGGAGAATTGTATAAGCGAAGTATTTCAGGCGTCTTGCAAAGGTGCATCACACCCGAAGAAGGAAGAATAATTCTGAAGGATGTACACGAAGGAATATGTGGCCACCACGCAAGTAGTCGAGCTATTGCGGCTAAAGTTTTTCGGGCAGGATTCTACGGTTGACAAGCAATCGAGGACGCCAAGGAAATAGTAAGAACTTGCGACGCGTGTCAAAGGTTTGCCGCAAAACCTCACTCTCCAGCAGCAGAGTTAGCACCAATACCATTGTCATGGCCTTTTGCTCAATGGGGACTTGATATGGTGGGCAAGTTACACAAATCTTGGCCAGGAGGAAAGGAGTACATGTTAGTAGCTGTCGACAAATTTACAAAGTGGATAGAAGCGAAGCCGATAAATTCACCAGACGGAGCATCCGCAGTAAAATTCGTAAAAGGCCTCGTCTTCCAGCATTAGCTCAAGCATACTATTTTCTCGGGTTGTGGCTCCTTTCGCTTCTACGACAGCAGCGTCCTTAGCAGCCATAGCTTCTTGGGCTTGTTGCAAAGCAAGTTGTTCTCGTTCAGATACTTTCCGAGATTGTTCCATCATGGCCAAAGTTTGTTTCTTCATAGACTGAAGCTGTTGTCGGAGTTCTTGCAAATCTTCCGACAAATGTCCGCTTGGCGAACTCTCGAGGAGACTACGGTCGACTAGTACTTTCTTCGAGAAGGAAGATGCAGGTGAAGCAGCGGCAGAACAAGGAGGGGTCGAGTAATTATCAAATATTAACTGGAAAAGAAAGGCCCAGGATCAATGAAAAGCACGAAGAGAAATTTCATTACTTGCTAGAAAATTTACAGACATTACAAAAGAAAGTTTCCCAGGAGGACTAAGAGAGTAATTGTCGCCAAGGCTAAAATGGCGACAAGAGCAAAAGAAACAGAAAGAAACAAGGAGGCATGCAACTAGACCTCCGGCCTCGAGGAGCTAGGAGTCGAAGCTGGCTTGATCCCGAGATACGCCAAGATCTTCTTCGTGTTGGGCTTGGCTGCCTTGATCAGCGACCTCCATCTCGATTGCTCTATCTGATCGGTGTCGCCAACCTTCATCCAATCAAGCGTCTGTTGGCTGTCAGCAACTAGGGCAATAGTATTCTCGACAGCAACCTTCATATTCTCCTGACGCATCTTCAATCCAAGGTCTTCCGACGAATTGAAAAGCTTGGCAAGGGCAAGGAAAGTCGAAGGCTCCTCTTTCTTCGGGAAGAAGTAGGGGAACAACGCCGACAAGCCTGCACTGGCATTTGCCACGCCTTCACGAATCTCACGCCCATGAAACTCCAGAAGAGAAAGTGCGTCGAGAAGAGGGTCATTGACGGGGTTATCCAGATCAAAATCCTGGTTTGTTTGGGCTGCCACACGAGACAAAACATTAGTCAAGAACCAAGAAACAGGAAGTACAATAAAATAGAAGGGATCGATGATATTACTCAGAGTACGTCGACTTTGCGACTTCAGACGCTTGAGGATCCCTTGCTCACGAGCAGCTTGTGCAGCTTTCTGCTCGTCTAAAGCAGATTCAGCATCTTTAAGCCTTTTCTCAGCTTCCTCGACACTAGCAGCCTTTGCTTTGGCATCATCAGCCTCGGCTTTAGCTTCGCTAGCGACAAGTTCGGCTTTCTCGCGAGCCGCCTCACTTTGCTCTAATTTGTGAGCAAGTGCGTCGGCACGCTTATTGGCATCTGCGAGTTTCTCTATCCAGATAAAAATAAAAAAAAAATAAAAAAAAGGGGAAAGAAAGATCAAAAATCGCGACAAGCAACAGGAGTAAAAATCAAGGAAAAACAGCAAGTATAAAAGTCGTTACCTTCGGCTCTATTAGCATATTCACGGTACCCAATAAATTGGGAACCGATGCGGAGAAGATCCTTGATCATAGGCTGTTCAAAGTGAACACAACAAGAGAAACATCGGCATGAAAAAGAGAAAAGGTGTGGAAAAACAAAATAAGGAAAATATAGATGTCGACAAGCTTACATCATCTAGGAGCAGAGTCGACGAACTGCCCAACTGAGGGGCAGGTTCAGCAATCTTTTCAACCCTTGTCCTTTTTGGTGAAGGAGCAAGGGGGCTTGATGGTGGAGTAGTGGTGACGACGTTTTGTTGAGGAGGCGACGTTTCTTCTCCATCAACTAGCGTGTCTGAGGCAAGTACAGTACGTGACGTGCTTGTCCGAGGAGCCACGTCAGTAACTGGTACTTCTTCCTCCTCATCACTGTTGACCAAAAAATCGACAGTATAAAAAGCAAGACAAGATAAATATTTCGAGTACAAAAATAGGGAGAGATAAAGACGACTTACGAGCTGACGAGGGATTCAACATAAGGATCGTAAGCTGCCTTCGAAAAAGAAGGAACAACTTCTTCAGCCTTAGAGGTGCCAGAATCCTCGGCATCAGTCCTTTTCCTTTTGTTCCTTGGAGAAATAGCAGGAGGAAGGGATTGCGTCGATTCACTGGCCTCGGACTCAACTTCTTTTTCATGAGAAGCCGCAGATTTGTGAGAACCCGCGACTTCACTTCCAGGAATAGAAGAACCTTGAGTATCTTCGGCAATGATGGCCTGTTCTTCGACTTCTCCACCCTCAGGAAGAGGAGGAAGGGAAGTCATAGTAGGATGGTTCTATAAAAAATAGAGACCAAAGGAAAATTAAAGAGATGACAATACAATGAGATGCAGAGAAAGTGCGGAACAAGATAAAAATTCGGGAAGATAAAATACCTCGGGGAGTGGATTGGCGGAGCTGTATGGTTCCACGCGACAAGAGGAAGGAACTGGGTCCTTGCCCAGGCGAGAAAGTCTTCGAACCAACTTCTCCAAGTCCTTGGTGGAAAGATCACCGGAGATTCTGTTGGCGTCATTTTTACCAGAGTATGTCCAAAGGGGATTTTTGCGAGCCTGAAGAGGCTGCACTCTAATCCTAAGGAAGTAGGCAGTGATTTGAACACCAGACAGCTCCTTGCCTCGAGTATTTTGAAGCTGACGAATGCGAGACATGAGTGCCTCTGTCGCCTTTTTCTCTTCCTCAGAAGCTTCGGCATCCCAGGAGCGGCGGCGCTGAATTTTGGCACTTCCGTCGAAAGGTTCTATGTTATGTTCTACAGAGTTGGCACTTTCTTCATGAATGTAGAGCCATCTTTTGCGCCATCCTTGGACAGAATCAGGAAACTTGACGTCGAAATAATCGACATCAGTACGAACACAGATAACAACGCCACCTATGTTATAAGTGACGTTGTGGGAGCCATTGCGGCGGAGGCAGAAAATGCGTTTCCACAGAGCCCAATTGGGAGGGATTCCGAGGAAGCATTCGCAGAGCGTGATGAAAATAGAAATGTGAAGGATGGAATTAGGGGTCAACTGGTGCAGTTGAATCCCATAAACGAAAAGAAGGCCGCGGAGGAAATCGTGGATTGGGGTTGAAAGGCCGCGGATCAAGTGATCAACAAAACTAACCCGGTACTCCATTGGAGGCTTGGGGTAGCTTTCTTCGCTGGGAAAGCGGATGGCGTCCTCCTTCTTCATGAGGCCAAGCCTCTTCAGCGTGTTGACGTCTTGGTTGGAGATTTTGGATCTCTCCCACTCAAGATCCTCGGCGGCCATCTTGGATTCCGGAGTGCTGTGGCGAGTCAGACGCGTGCGCGGTGGCATCAACGGCAATGGGCAAAGCAATGTATGAGCGTGCGGAAGATCAGAGAGAGTTGGGCGCAGGGGAAGTTTTGCGAAGAGGAACAGGTGAGCGGCGCAAGCGAGGGGATGAACGGAGGTTGAAGAAAGGTTTATATAAGAATCGGGTGAAGCAGTGTGCCGTTGGATGAAGAAATCGTGTGGTGAGAATAGATCTTCTAGATACAAGGGCAAAAAAGTATTTTTACTGAGATAGGCGTTACCGTACGTGCGCCAGAAAAAGTGGAGGACGTGTGTCCCCCACTTGCACGACGTGTCAACGTGGTGGAAGCAATGGACCCACAGGGCAGAAAAACCACGACTATTCGAGAAGGATGAAGTAAAATTGATTAAGGGAAGCATGTCGACAAGAAAAATAAAAGAAGATTGGCGACAGGAAGAATTATTCAATACTTCGGGAGCTTTTGATCAAAAAACAAGTTTTTGCCCAAATGCTCTGGGGCTACTTCGACAAAAAGTAAAATTTCGACTATGGCAATATAGAAATTGCGGGAGCCTACAACCAAGCACAAGTTCTTGGCTGTAGCCTCGGAGCTACTCCCATCGGGAGCGCTGTTCGCGCACCCGAGAGATAAAAAAAGAAGAAGAAAGAGATCATATTGGGAAGTAATGACAATATAGCGACAAGGTGGACTAAAATGTTGAGCCTACAACCAAGCACAAGTTCTTGGTTGTAGCCTCGGGGGCTACTCCCATCGGGAACGCTGTTCGCGTGCCCGATGAAATTATCAAATGAAAAATAGAAGAGAGTATATTTCGCGTTATAATTAACTCTACATATACTCCCATCGGGAGAGCAATATAAGTCATATTTGACTCGATAAAATGTGCCATTCCAACAGCCAGAAAAGCACTCGACAATATATTCTCAGAAACGCCGAAGTTGCGATTAATTTCTGAATGCCGCAAAATTGCGAAGGTAAGACCCCAGATCCGTTCTGCTGGGCGTGGCATCGCCAAAGACTGCGCTCTGCTACTTTTATCCGTATCAACAGATACGAAGAAAAATCCTAACGGACGCGTTAGGTACCCGATAAATTTGACCGGGACTCGACGGAATGGTAAGACCTTAAGCGGCACTCGTCGAAGTTTACACCAGTATCCCGAGATCATGTCCAGGGACGTGATTTTGAAGTAGGTTTTTGCGGATTGCCACTAGAGCAGCTTAACTAGTACCCGATCCATCGGATGAACTAGCCCCAACTACCGAGTATCCCCTGTACAATATAGAATTTTATGTGAAGAAATATTAAAAAGTTAAAGCTTTCGAGTAAAAATAAACGGTGGAGATTTTCCCCGACTCTACGATTCAAGCAAAATCTCGGGGCTACTCGACATAGGCATCCCAAATGGGCCTCGCCGAATATAGTACCCGGGGTTTATCGAAGGCCCACTACCCGAAGAATAAGAAGATTCGGCAGCCCAAGATATATTAAGGAAAGTTAGAGTTGTAATAGGGAGTGTTATTTGTAATCCGGCGGGATGAGTTAGAAACCGTCCCGGACTCCGTAACTTGTATAGCACGAATCCCTCGGCTCCACCTCCTATATAAAGGGGGAGTCGAGGGACGAAGAATCAATCGAATCATTGTTCACAAACCCTAGTTTTCATAATCGTCGAGTACTTTTCGGCTGAAACCTTCGAGATCTACTTACCCTCTACTTCTAACTAAACCCTAGCCTATCACCCGTAGGCATTGACAAGTTAATACCTTGTCACTACTAGCCTTGCCTTAAACCTTGGAGGATCATTAGGAGACAAACCTTCCTTTCTTTTCAATATCCACTTACAACGGTCAACCTTCTTTTGTTTAGGAAAGCGCACAACATCCCATGTGCCATTCTTGTCAAGCGATTGCATCTCCTCTTGCATAGCAGAAGTCCACTTCTCGTAGTGAACGGATGCAATGGCCTTATCATATGTAGCAGGTTCAGTATCTTGCTCCACATGTTCAGCACAACTCAAAGTATAATGAACAAGATTACACTCTTCAATTAATCGATGACGTGGACCTTGGTTACGACTCGGTCTATCATCAGCAATGGAACTATTTATTTGCTGCAAAACATATGGTGAGTGCTGAATAACAGTGTTCTCAACAACATCATTTTCTTTATCCTCCATGTGCTCCACCTACACGCTAATCCTCTATTGCTCATCATTAGAAACATCAGAAAAATCAATAGGATCAAAAACATCTGCAGATGAACTATTATAAAACATGACAACCTCATTAAAGACAATATTCCTGCCATGCAAAACTTTCTTAGTTTCAGGATTGCATAACTTATATGCCTTAGCTCCTGAACCATAACCAAGTAACACACACTTAACAGCCCTGGGCTCTAACTTTCTATTATCAACATGAGCATTAGCACTGCTACCGAAAACTCTCAACTGTGAATAATCTGTAGGTGAACTAGACCATACCTCAATAGGAGTTTTCTTATCAAGCGGAATGCAAGGTGACCTGTTTATCAAGTAACAAGCGGTGGAGGCTGCTTCAGCCAAAAAAATGTCTATGCATACCAGCATTGGACAACATGCAGTGAGCCTTGGAGATGATGGTTTTGTTCATCCTCTCCGCCACACCATTCTGTTTAGGAGTGTATGGGATGGTGTGGTGCCTAACAATGCATTCGTTGCTGCAGTAATCAATTAAAACAGTAGAACAAAACTCCATGCCATTGTCAGTATGAAGCAATTTAACTTTCTTTTCTGTTTGCATTTCTACCATAAGTTTACACTTTCTAAAAGCATCACACATCAGATTTATGTTTTAGAAAGAAAGGCCACACTTTTCTGGAGTAATCATCAATGATAGTAAGCATGTAATTTGCACCACCAAAAGAACTCTAGCGGGAAAGTTCCCACACATCAGCATCCACATAATCTAAGATCCCTTTAGTGTTATGAACGGAACCATTGAATTTAACTCTTTTATACTTACCAAAAATTGCAGTCATCTAGCAAGTCTCTCCTGTGCAATTCTGTGATGCCATGTTCACTCATATGTCCAAGACGCATATGACACAGATTAGTTTTACCAAGTTCATCGGGAATAACAGTAGCAACAATATCAGACAGAGTGCTACCTCTAAGAACATATAATTTCGTAGAATTCATATAACATATCATGTGAACGAGAGAACCTTCACTAGTAGGCTTATCTGTGGCGCACCAAAATGGAAATATGTGGCGCATACTTCCCACTAGGTCACCCATCCTCAAACTCCTCCAACCCAAGCACGCTTAACTTGTAAGTTCTATTTGATTGAGCTACCCTTGTATTTCATTTCTGTGGCGCATATTGATATGCGCCACAGAAATATATATTTCTGTGGCGCATATGGTTTGCATGCGCCACAGAATTTGAACAATTCTGTGGCGCATATTAATGTTGGCATTACCCTTCGGGTACTCGATATTAGTCTACCTCCCTTGGCCCAACTAGGGGCCCATGAAGATTGTCCAAGACCAAGGTGGGCTCGTATATCAGTTGCAACGAAGGAGACCTACCAGAAGATGAATTCTTGATGAAAAGGCAAGAAATCGTCGATAAAGGAAAGATTAGATTAGATCTCAATGTAACCTAATCGAGTTCGGACAGGACTCTCGGGGCCTGGCCTGCTATATAAAGGCTAGGAGAGGGCCTAACAACAATACGTAGAACCACCGCAACTTAGAGCACAAACCCTAGAATCATTGCCTCTCGGTGAGTCGACCATAGCAGCCTATCGGCTACCCCATTGTAACCCGATATATTCGATAAATCAAGATCAGGCAAGCAGGAAATAAGGGTTTTACCTCATCCAGGGTCCCGAAACTAGGTAAATATTTTCCCCCATTTGTTTAGTATCCGATATCTCGTGCTAGCCTGCAGGATTCTGTCAACCCTACCCCCCTCATGGTGGGTATTGCCGAGGAGCTCCCTCGTCACATATGGTATGCATGCGCCACAGAAATATTTTTGTGGAGCACGCCATTTTAAATGCGCCACCGAATCCATTTCTATCTATAACCGTTTTCCTACTAGTGCTTTTGATACCTTCAGAACTTCACGAGAACCGGAGTGTTTGTACCCATCAACATCAAGGGTACTGAGAGAGATCATATTTCTGGCCATGCCAGATATGTGTCTCACATCTGTCAGTGTGCGTGTCATGCCATCATGCATCTTTATCTGAATGAAGTCAATGCCCACGATCTCACGTGGGTTGTTATCTCTCATACGCACAACATCTCCACTCTGCACAAACTCATAAGAACTGAACCAATCTTTATTACAACAAATATGAAATGAACATGCAGAATCAAGGATCCACTCATCATTACCAGAAACACAACCAACAAACACCACAAAGCAATCACCATCAGAATTATCACTGGAAACAACAATAGCATTACCATCACCATTAGATTTATTTTTCGGTTGGTAAGTACCATTTCTTTTCTCCTTGTTCTGCAACTTCCAGGAATCATCAATATTGTGGTTAATTTTCTTACAATACTCGCATAACTTACTGTCTCGTCCCTTGTACTTGGAGCGACATTTGTCGGTCTTGCTCATATCTCTGTTGTAGTTGTTGTTTATGTGCTCCCTCGGACCTGCTTAGATGACGAACCCTCTGCATGCACCATAGATTTCATATTTTCCCTCTGCTGGAGGGCCTCATAAACTTCGGCAAGGGTTAGTTCATCACGGTTGTATAATAAGGTGTCTCAGAACTTTGCAAAAGAATTATGCAACGAGACTAACAGTAGAAGAGCGAGATCCTCATATTCATACTTTACCTCCATGGACAGCAGATCAGAAACAATCTCTCTAAAGATCGATAGATATGGTTCATCATTGACGCACCGTCTTGCAACTTGTGCGATAACAACTTCATCTTCATGTGCATCTTACTGGTTAGATCTTTGGACATGCAGATCGATTCCAGTTTCAACCACAACGCCGTTGTAGTTTTCTCAGCTAACACCTCCTGCAAAATATTACTGTATTGGATAGATGAAGCTGAATTAAAGACAATGCCTTACGTTCTTTCCACTTTTCATCATCGTTCCAAGTCTTTGCATCGGACTTGCCGAACCCTTCGAGAGCTTAATCCAGATCAAAAGTTTGGGCGAGGATCGCCCTCATATTCACTTGCCACAAAAGAAAATCTCGTGGTGTAATCCAGCTGCGGTAGATAGAACTTCAAGAAAGACGTGTCGCAAACCCTAGATTGAAACACGGGCTCTGATACCACTTGTTATAAATGCGACACGCAAATAACGAAGAATGAAAAGGAAACACAGCGAAGACACAAGATTTTACCGTGGAAAACCACGCCAACATAGAGGAAAAAAACCATAGGCGCCAGCCAGCAAAAGTTCACTATATCGGCAGTTGTTTAAAAATGGCGTGGATTATCTTATAATCTGATAAACCCTAGCCGGCGGCTTACAAAATGTATATATAGGCGGTACATTGATCTGTACCATTCCCCTACGCTTCGGCCCAAGTCTACTCGACGACGGGCCTCGCTCTGCTCATCAGAAGTTAGCCTTCCTTTAGTATGAATTTGGATCACAATATAACATTAACACACCTAGGCCAACTTATAATGATGCATGATTAGTCGTGCTAGCGCATGACTCTTGCTTGGGCCGTGGCGAGGAAGTTATCAGGGACGTTAGATACACGTCGGGTTTTCGTACAACAAAATAACAAAAGAAAATAATTTTTTTAGCGATCGGTCATATTACTATACTAAACGTGAACCAACTCGATTTTTCTCACAATTTTGATTTTTTTTTGTATTAACTGTGAGCTGACACGTAGTTAACTAGGTGATTGATTCCCAGGATGTTTTTTGTGTGTGCACTTTTGGTGTTGCCTTGCATTTTAGGCTAACATGATTTTCTTCCTGATACTTAAGTGCTGGTTGTTGTTTTGGTGCGTTGTTGTGTGCTCATAGCTGCAAGGTGGGTGGAGCGGTGGATTTGCACAACCTGTCGGGCCACGTGTGTCTGTTTTGACGATCTTTTGTTCTGTCTTGCTAGGTGGCCTTTGTGTGGACA
This sequence comes from Lolium rigidum, assembly GCF_022539505.1. Classification (NCBI taxonomy): domain Eukaryota; kingdom Viridiplantae; phylum Streptophyta; class Magnoliopsida; order Poales; family Poaceae; genus Lolium; species Lolium rigidum. The sequence continues at coordinate 329,596,504 of NC_061510.1, forward strand.
AATCCCGTGCCCATACCCCCATATTTCCCTCCTCTATCTCTCTCTGTTCATCACCACCGCCCCAGATTCCGCCTGCCGGAGCTGCTCTTGGCCATCCCCACACTTCCACCCTCCTCCCCCGCGTCGACTTCCCTCCCATCCCTTCTCCCCCGGTTCCTCCCCTCCCTGCAGCCGCCGGTGTCCATTGCTGTCGGGGAAAATCCTGCCCGGATACGGCAGCAGCGACACCTTACCCGAGGTGCTGCCCTCAAGCGAGGCGACTCGGAGCGGAGGCCGGCGACGCGGCCGTCGATCCCACGCCGGCGAGCCTTTTCCTTGAGTTCGTGTTGCGTGGCCGTGCTATGCGTGGTGACCAAGCTCCGTAAGCGAGCATGCGTCTCTGCTGATTTCTCACACCAAAAGGGGAGGAAGATCGATCGACCAACCGGCTGGTCCGCCTCACGCGAGGAAAGAACGCGCGGCTCGCTCGAGGCCACGCAGACGGCGCCGACCGGCATGCGTGCTTGCTACCCGCCCCCGCGTCTCGCTCGCCTGCAGCCCTACCGTCATGTCATTCACGGTTAGGGCGACGCGGCCGTTGGCGAGGCGGTGGTGGGCAGCATCTGGGAGCAATCGATGACGACCCACTATCTTATCCTCACAGGCGCCGCTCCTCATGATGGTCTCTTCTGGGCAACCTCTGATTTGGTGGCGCGAGACGTGGAGGAGACCAAATTTGTTGGAGCACGTCGAACGCGCAAGGCGTGGTGGACTCCCTACCTCTCCCCAGGTTTCCTCCTCTGCCCAATACCCCCAATTTGAAATTCGATTTGGGGATTTCAGGCCTCTTAATTTGAGCTCCACAACATATCTACTTTAATGGCTTCCGTCGGTTCTCTGTTGTCGTGCATTCAGTATATGAATCCTTTGGTTTCCTCTTCTCGAATGACCTGCTGACCGCTTCTCCACCGCTGGGATGCCCAACAATGCTGTCCTTGCCTCCGCCTGCATCTCCACCTAGGGCCGCCATCGCGTCCGCCCTTTTCTTCAAAAGGGCCTGCTGCCGCATTGACGAGCCTGGTCTTCGCTTCTCCGTTTCCACTCGAATTTCTCATATATTCAATCTCTAGATTGCTAGGCCGTGATTGCCGCTGGTATGCAACGGCAAGAGGAATCCAGTGTCCTGACTCCAGAATCGTCATCCTATTCAACATTCTCCTGCAGTTCAGTCGTATATAGAAAAAGTACAGTAATATTGTTTCATGTATGCTGCACATTAGCGCTTGGATTAAAGACCGCTCACGCTTAGAGCATTTTATTTTCATATGGGGTTGGAGTTCAGCTCCCCGTTTGCGGTTTACCGGGGAATTTGTGGTTTCGCTCCGATGGCATCGTCTCCGGTGGTGTTGTAACTAATGTGGTCGATTCGTGATGATCTCACCAGCTACCGTCTTTACCCGGGCTGTGACTGTCGATTTCTCGAGGAGTTACACCAGGTTAGCCACGATGAATACCAGCGACTCCCGCACCGGCCGATGATGAGCTCAACATGATGTCACTCCAACCTTAGGGTATCGGGTGGCGGCAAGGAGCCCCGCGGCGGTGACATCAGGGACACTCTGAATCAATTTGTCAATTAGTCAATTCGTCAGACACTTACACAATGTCAGTTACCATCTCCAGCGTGCCATGGGATTGAGCACGAGCCGTGCAGACTAGGACAAGAGTGGTGACGTCCACACCATGGCCTTGATGATCTTGACGCTGTTGTATCATGGAGCTCTAGCTTGCTGCTTCAGGTACGACTCTCCGCCCTCTCCTCCCTCTCTTATTGCACAACTCCTATGTACAGTCATTCTATTGAATCAGTTGTTTTAGTATTCTGTAGAGAGTAAAGATGGCCGGGTTGTAGGCTGGCATGGTGTTGATGTAGTAGATCTTCATGCTCTTATTTGCATCATTAGGCCACCCAATGTGCATACAAACTGAAGTTCAGACAATTCTTAGAGTTCTCTCCTGAACAACTCAAGACCCATAGAATAAAAAAAATAAAGATCTTAGCTTTGTTCAGTCTGCTCCAAATTTACCTATCCAAAGAATCGCAATATTCGTATCAAGAAGAATTAAAAATGTTTTCGAAACCAGATGCAACCCTAAATTTGTACACTAACCATGGAACTATCATCCAGTATTTAGCTAGGCACTATGGGTAAGTGTTTTACCTAATAGTTTGTTGAATAGTCTAGATGATGAGACAATTCTCTAGATAAGACTGTTTTTCTCATATTTGTATTCAATTTATATGCAACTGAAGAGTTTAAACTTCGAAAAGAAACTGAGATATTGTAGTATATAAGATGATTAAGTTCTGTTCTATCATTTTGAGACTTAGATCATAAGCGTGCATATTTTGCCCCTGTGCATTTCAGAGTGTCACGCAGAACCTCTCATTGGGAACTGATTTCAGCTGACACCACAAAGGAATTCAGGTGTTGGTTTTATTGCTAGATATGACACGAAGAAAATGGTAAGTATTTTGTATTCGTTATCTCATATAAAATAGTTAGGCATTTGGAATGTATTACTCTACATTGAATCCAGGTGTATTGATATACAATGCCATTCATGGAGTAAGCATTGCATATACTTGCTTTGTCTTAATTAATTGAAACTTCCTATGTTTGCCTACAATGCATTTACTTTCTTAGTGCTACAAAAATGCATCAACCAGAACGGTAGATTTCCTACGTGCCACTATAAATAGGCTACCAACTGAAAGTTTTTATTCAACATTCCAGCATAATCTTGGTCAGCTGTGATTATGAAAGTTTCTAGCCTTTATGGTACTTGTCTCTATTGCAGCTGTACTACACATTAATTGAGAAATATATTTCTTCCCTGCAATTGAGTTTTTCTTTATTCATGTAAGGAAAAAATTAACGACATGTCCAAATGTTCTTTTCCTGAACTAAAGTATTTAGTAATCTCAAGAAACAACCAGTAATAAAAGTTATATCAAACTGGCAAAGCATGGGCGCATGTTTTTCTTTGCCTCTATAGCAAACCTCTTCTACCACAGGTCATAGCTCTTCTACTCAGAGGTAGAAAATATATTTTCATGTGAGAAGATGCCATGCCTGTAGGTCGAGCTGGGCCAAGCACCAAAGCTAGAACTGCTAATGAATTGTTCCTGTGGCAAGACCATATTCTTATTCTTAAATCTGTCACTAGAACTGCTAATTACCATATATTTTAGTTACATTACAAATTGCTATAACGGAGTGAATTAATCATCTGTTAAAATACAAGTAGTGCCCTTTCAGCATCTGTTAAAATGGTGGAAAGGGGTGCTCACTAGATGATCTAATCTTTTGTAATGCAGCTCTGGCCAACAAGCAATCTAGGAGGATATATGAACTATCATCCACACAATCTGGATCGACATAGTTGGAAGATGAATCGGTGCCTCGAGAGCTACCTTAAGATGCAGGATGTGCACACGGTCATCTTCTTTCTTTTTTGCCCGACCCCAAGCATCACTTAAGAGTTTCTTCTGTTACAAGGTATGTTAGATCTTCATTTATATTTCAGAATTTCTTGGGCGATGTAGTTGGTGGCTAAAATATGCACACTTGGTGCGCTATACTCATATAGTTCAATGTAAGCTAAATGGGTAAATGAGTGTTATGTTGTGTGTCAGTGGGCTGACGGTTGTGACTTCAACAAAATTATTATTGCTACCACGTACTTTGGCCATCATTTTAAGTAGCTCTAATCATAGATTATCTTATCTTTGGATTCATGTGTAGTAATGCAAAATATTTCAATGCAAGAAAATATGACCAATCTAGCATCAGTGATTAGTCTCAATAACAGTACACCGTTCTAACGGGCTAATTAAAATGCTGACAAATGGAATGAGGCCTAAGTATTATTTGAAGGCGACGTTGACATATTGAGTAAACGATTCAGTGTTCAGATTCTGAACTTATAGGTCTTCTTGAGTAATTAAGTTGCCACAAAGAGTCACAATTTACTCAACATACTTTGCTACAAGATTTACATGATGTATTGGAAGGTGTGTTCCTTCTGAACTAATTTCTATTTCGGTTAATATGATACACAACACTTATATTATTAGGACATGTGCATCTGGGGATAGCTGATTTATTTTCATGTAAGATATTTAATAGTTCATGTTTTATTAATTAATGTCAGTTTCCTTTGCTTTGTTTTGCAGTGTTTGTTTTCCACCATAATTATGCGAGTTGATTGGTCGGCATTATACGAATTGGTTCATGTATATACTCATCTTTTTCTTCTTATATATTCCACGTACATGCTATATCTGTTTCGTTCATTAATTTAATTCCTCATTCTTTTGATTCCAGGGTTTGTCCTCTTTGGAAAACACCAAGCTTGCTCCTCATTATACTACTGTATGCCGTGCCATGTGTTGAAATTTCTCGGTACACTATGGTTTAGGATAACTTTCTGCTTATATTCTGATGCTTTACCTACAGCCAACTGTTTCTACTCGAATTCCTTTGTGGTTGATGAGATTCTAGATGATGTGCTTTCTGATTAGGTTTACTGAGGTGAGTTTGTATGAATTTCTTAATGCAGTTTTTTTTTTCAGTCCAAGAAGCATTAAAATCTTGCTTCCGTCCCAAGGGAACATGATGAAAGGATGTACGCCAACTAATCATATAGATCAATTCAAGGCACGGCTAAAAGAAGGTTCAGCTTACACCTTAGAAAATTCATCGTTGCTGATGTGCAGAATAAATACAGAGTAGCAGATCATCCTTACAGAATCAAAATTACTCAGTGCTCAAAAGTTCAGGAAATCATTCCACAACCTGATAACCCTCCTCTATTTTCATATAATGCAACTCATTTGAGGTCCTGCAGACACGTGCAGTCGACAATAGTCCTGTCAGGTATTCACTTCACTGCACATGTGATCGAGTGCTTATATTATTTATTATTGTTTCTTCTTATTTTTCTACTCTGTATTTATTTCTCCTCTGTTAGGTATTCACTTCAGTGCACATGCTAGATTAAATTACACACTACCGTTGCGGTACACTGATCTTACTCTGTTTTTCCCCCAGCAAGCAGTAAGATACCATCTGCATCATCAGACTAACCTGTTCCAACTACTCGAGACAGAGATGAAGCACTGTCGATGCTGTTTTTCGTTGTTATTTTCTTTCAGCTTTCTACTAGAAGCATTAAATTCCCTGCTCATTCTTCCGTTGGAGTTCCTCACAGCAATAGGCTTAGAATAGCAGATACTGAAGTGCACATACTGCTGGTCATCCTCGCTGAGCTCTGTTAAAATTCATTTCTTAGAGTTTAGTGTTTGCTGAACATATGCAGTGCTTGGTGAGGTGTAGGTGTGTTGGTTCGCATGTGTTCTTTTCTTTTCTCCTCTTGCATATTCTGCATATGTATCATGGTTTTTTGTTGCTCTGTTTTCTAGGATCAATTCTTTACGCAAGACGAAGAAGTTTCCACTTACTCCTTTAATGTGTGCAGCTGTTCTTTTAGTTTTTTAGTTTTTATTTTTTTTCGTGCAACTGTTACTTATTAAGTTTCTCCTGCCGCTAAATTTGAAATGACTGGTTCCGAAGTGCAAGCACTATCCGTGGTTTCAGCTGAAGTATATTGTAACTACATGTTTTATGTTTGTAAATGTTGAAGTGTTGAAATTCATTATTCCAGTTTGGGCACGACACTTTGTCTCTGTTAAGTAGTGTTTGTTACTGAATTTATCGTCAATTCAGTGAGCTAGGCAGATCACAAGCCAGTTTCAGAACATCGAAATTACTTTGTCCTGCCGGCTTTACTTCTTTGGATCCCTTAATTTTTTGTTTCCTGGAATACTATGGTACAAGTTAATAACTTAATATGCACACACGATAATTTAATTATAAATAACTGCATATTAAGCTAGGAAAACAAGCTCAGGTAAATTTATAGAATTGTCAAGAGCAATTATCAAACCCTATAGTTTCAGTTTCAGATTCGGATTACTCTCGGAGTTCCAGCATAAAAAAGATTCATTTTCAGTATATAGCCTCATAGTAGATACTTAAGAAACAGTGACATACCAGGTCAATCCCCAATCTTCGAGGGGGTACTGCTCGCAGCGGGCTGCACGAGCACATACGGCGACGGAATAGAGCCCATCACTCTACTCTCTTGCTCTGGTTTATTATTACTACTATTATATTGAGGAAGAGGGGTTGATCAGACCGTTTGCTATGCCTTTTTTCCCTCTTTAATTTTATCCTCTTAGCCATCCGTGACTTTAAAAACTGATGCCACGAGTGGGCTGTAACTTAACTTGGTCCATCAATGTACAAGCCAACCAATACAATTACAAGTAAAATCAAACTTGCTTTACTATATCTCAGAAACAGTTGATATGAACTACGTATGCAAAAAAGATAATGCAGCGGGCGCAAGCTTATAATACTAAAATGATTTGCAGGTTCTTGCTTCGCCATTGTATTCTTTAATTTGTATATCACTGATTCGTTATTCTTCCTTGATACACGAATTACAAAGTTATTTTCATGTGTTCTCTAGACAACATGTTCTGGGAGCAATTCATATATTTAGGACAAGCACTCCTGTGTTAGAAAACATTCAAGTCAAATACGCACTTCGGTGACTTGCTTCAAACCCTTCAATACCTGCATCTGCCTTTGGATGGTGATTTTTTTTTCTTCGGGACTCAGGAAGCATGAAGGGGAGAAATACTATTATGTGTTTGCAAAGGGAAGCAATGAATCTGCGCAATACATTCTTTTTCTCATCAACTTTGTATTTTACATAAATATGATGCTTTGTTTCATGTTCCCTTGCACGTTGGACATAAAGTAACGAAGATGTTAACTTATTTTATAGTTCATTAAAAGAAAAATTTGCCAATTCAATTGTGCTGGCTTCCATATGGTATCATGTTACTCTGCTATCACATCACAGTCGTAATTTAACATGATGAAAAAATGTTACTCATTCTTCAGCTCCTGGCTGGGCGCGGCGTGCCGCCGCGCCTATCCTTGCTAGTTGATTGAATTAGCGATGGAAGAAGTTGTGTACTAGATATTGTTAAAATGAGGAAAATATGCATAGAAGTAATTTGGGATGCTAGCCACATAACATTACTAGATACACTATTCAAGTGTCACAAGATCGTTCCGTCCAAGGATAAGTGTGTTTTCAGCTTTTGTCTTAAGTCTAACTTCTAAAATTTGAAACAACTTTATGGAAAAAGCAAAGTAACATTTGTATTATAATCACTTGACCGGGGAGGTGCTCTCCAATGAGCCGTAACATTGCCGGTTACAAACACGGGCTGCTGTGTCGGCTGCTGCAAACTCGGGCTATCCTCTTGAGACCATCCCCTGTCTTAGGGCATCTCCAACCGGGCGACCCATCCCGCGCCCGCGCGTCCGGATGGGTCGAAACAGACAAAAACGCGGCCCAGCGCGCGGACCCATCCCTAAAACGGATGGCCGCGGCGTCCGGGACGACCCAAACCCGGCCCAAATCTTGGACGGGTTTGCGTGGCCGCGGACGCGAAAGGCTGGTCGCTCGCGTCCTCCCCTTGTCCGCCCCGGCCCGCCCTGTCCGCCACCCAAAACACAAGGCCGTCGCACACATCTCCCCACCGCTCCGCCGCCACCCACGGACCGGCGATTTGGGAGCGCGTCGACGCCGGCCATCGTCGTCGAGACGCCGGCAAGCGGGGCGGAAGCATAGGTCGAGGTCCCGCGCTGCTATCGCCGAGTCGTAGCAGAGTCGGAGGACGCCGCCGCCGGCGCTATTGTCCTCTCACCGTCGCGACACCTCCCGCCGTTCGCAGCTGCGCCGTTTCCGCCGGAGGTGAGCTCTCCTGCACCGTCTTTCCAGACCGCAAGTCGGCTGAGACGGCCATAGCTGCAGGTCCCTAGAGAAGCATTTGGATCGCCTCCGCCTACGAGGTGTTCGTTCAAATGCTCGAACTAAAATGTGTCCTTTTCAGATCATGGTGGACAGCGACGACGAATACTACTTCAAGAACTTCATCGACACGTCGTCAGAAGAGGAGTCCGACGACGATTTTTCACGGATGCTTCGCGCTGCTCATCCACGAGCACACCTGTCTCGCAAATCCCCGTGTTCGGGGGTCGTTGCCGGGGCGCGCGGCCGCCTTGGACCGCAAAAGAGAACGCGGCCACGACCAGCTCTATAACGACTACTTCCAACCCACTCCATTGTTCGTGCCGCACTTGTTTCGCCGTCGTTTTCGGATGACCAGGCCGCTGTTCCGCCGGATAATGGATGGCGTCAAGATCTACGACGACTACTTCTGTGCGAAAGTGGATGCAATTGGCAAGGTAGGCCTCTCTTCGTACCAGAAATGCACGGCAGCGATTAGGATGCTCGCATATGGCGTTGCCGGTGATTTCGTAGATGAGTACACGCGCATGAGTGAGTCAACCGGCTTGGAATCGATGTACGGGTTCTGCAGAGCGATGATCGGTTCGTTCGGAGAACAGTACCTCCGTCAACCTAATGCGGAGGACACAACTCGTCCGTTGTCGATCAACGCTTCCGGGGTTTTCCGGGATACTTGGCAGCATAGACCGCATGCACCGGGAGTGGAAGAACTGCCCCTTTGGTTGGCGGGGGCATACAGCGGCCATTCCGAGGGGTGCACAGTCATTCTTGAAGCTGTTGCTTCCCATGACACATGGATTTGGCACTCATTCTTCGGAATGGCTGGCTCGCACAATGACATCAATGTGCTTGCAGCGCTCTCCGGTGTTTGATAGGCTAGCGTACGGTCGGTCCCACGATGTGGATTTTGAGATCAATGGCCACCACTACACCAAGGGGTACTACCTTGCCGATGGTATCTATCCACCTTGGGCTACACTCATGAAGACAATCCGAAACCCCAACTCAGAGCAGGAGGCAAGGTTTGCCAAAGAGCAGGAGGCAGCCCGGAAAGATGTCGAGCGGGCGTTTGGCATCCTTCAAGCTCGTTGGGCTATCGTCGGACACTCCCGCAGAGCCCGGGATGTGCAAACTACGTGGGATGTGATGACCGCTTGTGTAATCATGCATAACATGATTGTTGAGGTAGAGCGGGATGATTCACTCTTTGATAATGACTGGGAAGGCCAAGGAGAGTTGGTTACTCCTCAACGTGCTCCGGCATCATTCCAGGACATTCTTCATGCGCACCATGAAATTCGAGATCTAGCTGTACACAACTAGCTTCAGGCTGATTTGGTCGAGCACATGTGGCAGCATGTAGGCAACAATGCTGCAAACAACAATGATTAAGCCTAGAGCATTTTGTATCGTTTTTTCATTTTATTTGAATAATACTTTATCCTTGATTACATGGACTATGTAATGTGTAATACATTTTGAGCATTTGAACTACTTTATATATTTTTTCTATAATTTATTTTGCGTTTTTCTAGTGAATTTACAAGAAAAACATACCATGGGGCGCCGCGACCCAAATCTAACGCGTTGGGCGCAGCGCGCGACCCAAACGGACGCGCGAACGCGGGGCTCCGTCCGCGCGTCCGCTCGGGTACGCAAACGGCCCAAAACGGACGGTCCAGCGCGTCCGTTTGGGTCGCCCGGTTGGAGATGCCCTTAGCCGTCTAGATTGTTGCAGCCCGTGTGGCGCACCGTCCATTAATGCGCCACTTCAGTTCAGAGTGCAGCAACAATATACATAGATTCAGAAGCTCGCAGCAATACATCATCGTTTGCAAGAGATTCATCGAAGAAAAAATGGTGGATAAACCATGGCAAGCTAGCTCCATAATCTGTAGCTCCCTCCTCTCTCGCACCTGCGTTTTTTTTTCCAAGAATATATGTAAAATAACTCAATCTGTAGAACAACACGTAAACAAATAATCAGTTCTGAGAAGAACTAGTGTATTTTATCGAATTTGCTATGTCTTAGTTGATTGAGAAAGTCTGGGTCACCCATAAATGAAGTGCTTGGGTCTTGGCAAATTCTAATGTTGAGGTAATGTGGGTTGAGTCTATACTTGATGAGCTATGTATTGATCATCCTCAAACTGCATGTTCTGTGGTGTGATTATCTATGCAGCTTATCTTTCTGCAAATTAGTGTGTTCATATGTACTTGTCTAAAAAAATTATGATTGAGACAACAACTCCTACAATGTCAGTACAAAGCCAAAACCCCTTCTTGGGCAAAAAGGCAGAATTGACTCCCCCGTATGTAGACTGTGCTATCCCATCCCTGGGATAATTAGCTGTATTGACTTGAGTCTGACTTTCGAGGTGGACCGAGCAAGTACCGCTGCAGCATCTTGCTTGCTTCCCTCCCGAGCGGCACATTCCCTAGTTGCATGTGGCCGTTGACGAGGTCGCCCTAGTTCTCCCAGAGTCTTGCTTATTTTGGGGTATATAAGGTGGTACGTAAAAGGAGAGGCCGAGGCGATGCTCCTGGACCAAATTGGCATGGGCCGCGCACCCCGGAGAGGGGGCGCGGCACCTGTCCTCTTTTGGGCTTCGTGGCCCCTCTCGTGTGATTCCAAAGCTCCAAACTCCTTGTTTTGGTGAAAAACTTATGTGGTATTTTTCCTCGACTTTATTTCCTGCGAATACAGATAGAAATGACTTTTGCTAAAAACAACGCCAAATTCAGCAGTTTTACCCAAGTATGGTGAGATTCCAGAGCAAATCATCGAGCAAAGTACTTGGAAAAGTAGATACATTTGAGATGTATCAGCTGGTCAACTAGAGAAATAGAGTCAACAACTCCACTTCCTTTTCTGTATTTGATTTCAAATTTTATTCTCACTAACTTGGCCATTGCCTTTTTCTGCAATTCTGATGTAAGGATCTGATCACTAAGGTTAACCAAACTCTGGTGATCAATAAGAATAAAAAATGTTCCCCTTTGCAAGTATTGTCTCCATTTATCCACTACCACGATGAATGCCAAATATTATTTCTCATAAATAGAAACGTTTTGATTCTTTTAACCCAAAGCTTTACTCGTGTAAGCAATAGGATGATTTTACTGCATAAGAACTGCTCCCACACCATTGACACATGCATCAGTTTCACAGTGAATGGTAAATTGAAATTTGGTAGGGCTAAGACTGGAGTAGAGATCATAGCTGTCTTGAGCTTGTTGAATGCAATAGTAGCCTCATCAGTCCACACAAAACCGTGAGGGGCTTTGTGGTGCTGCCATAATGCTGCAGAGAATTTCACAGTACCATGTCAACTCTAGAAAACTCCTGAATTCTGTGATATTTGTTGGTAAAGGTCACTATTCCATTGCACTATTTTTTTCTGGATCAGTAGTCACTCCCTCAAAGGAAATAATATGTCCTAGGTATTGGATACTTTGTTGTCCAAAGCTGCACTTGCTGTGTTTTGCATAGAATTTGGCCTATCTTAATTTATCCAAGACGATTTGTAAGTGCTGCACATGTAAAAGGGACTGTAAAACAGAATATCATCTAGGAATACAATGAAAAACTTTTTGAGAAACAGAGCAAATACTGCATTCGTAATGCACTGGAATGTTGCCAGAGCATTTATCAATCGGAAAGGCATTAGCCTAAACTAGAAGTGCCCATGATGTGTTTTAAAAGTTGTCTTGCCTTCATCATCATGTTTCATACAGATTTGGTGATAGCCAACATGCAAGTCAGTTTTGGAAAGAATTGTGTGCCTCACAGTTCATGAAGAAGCTCATCCACAACAATTAAAGGAAATTTGTTTGATAGTCAGTGCGTTCAGACGCCGATAATCAACACAGAACCTCTAGGAACCATCCTTCTTTTTGACTAACAGAACCGATGAGGCAAACATCCTCATTAGTTAACAGTAAAACTTACCTACCTAGGAGCTTCCACAGCGCTTAGACATTCCTAGCCGTCCGATTGAGGCGTTTAACGGTGTGGAGTGCACGGAGTATTAGCGAATAGTCGATCACCGCGTTACTTTGTTCGATCGCTCAAATAGGCCAGCTTTCGTGGCTGGGCTGCTACTCCCCACGTCAACCTAGGGCGCTCCTGGTTGCTTGGGCCCCAAAACTCTCAAACGGGCCAGCGGGTTTGGCCTCAGGCCGAGACGCACAAGATAGGGTCCATCCAATATAATCTCCCTGTCTTCTCTCTGCCTATCGCACCTCAGTCGGATGCGACATCCGGCGGCGGCGACCCTTCCCCCATCTTGACATCTACCGGCGGGCCGGCGGCCTACGGGACAGGTTCCCCAACGGGTGACCGCGTTTCTGCGCTCCCTTGACGCCGAATTGTGCTTCCCAGGCGAGGTAGCTCCAAGCGGACGTGGAACCAGATTCTCACTCGTCTGCTGTAATATATTGTAAGTTTGATCCATGGGATAAGTCGTTTCCGATTGCAAATAATCTCGTTATGATGCTTAACCAATCTTCCTTTATAACAGCCCTCACCATGGAAATACAACCCTAAACCTATGGAGACCCCTCATGCTCATCACACCTTGATTCAATGTCAACGACTGGTGGTATCATGAGGACGGCGTTCTAACCCCTCATGCTCATCACACCTTGACGAGGTGTAAAATTACCGTCTTGGCACAAAAGGTTCTTGAGGTAAACAATAGTGGCATTCAAATTCTGGTGTCTTCTCTTAGATACAATCATATGCTTCATCTAACTCTGTAATTCATTTTTGTTTTCAGGATGTTACCTTGGACGGTTGGACTACATTTTCAAGTCTACATTGCTCTGACCTGATTACATATTTATCTACATCGCTGCGGCGCAACAAAAGATGGGCTTCAAGCTATTATTGTTTAATTGCTTGATATAGATCGCTATGGCATATTTACTTCCAATTGGAAGTACTGGTAATTTACAACACTACATACATCAAACATAGTTTTATTTGTTCTGTATTTATCGTGTTTTCTTAAGTGCAGGGTCCATCCCATTCCATTATACCATCATTGTAGTTACTATAGTACAAATCATTAGATGTGCTTTCTATTGATGAAATTACAAGCTTTATTTTCTTGTGTCTTGGATGGAGGTAAACTTAGTGACCACATGAAATCAGCATATAGTTATTTTTGTGTAGAAGAGAGACAGTGCGAGGATGAGATCTTTCTTTTGGTTTTCTTTCAACTGTTTTCTCATTGCAAAAGTAGAGAAAGGAACTCTATTTTTTGCAGGTCCAGCTTAGTAGTGTGCTGCAAGGGAAACTGCTTGAGCGAGCTGAAGCCTTTATGTTAGTCAAGAACTTGATTCACCTCTGATATATTGCCTGACGGGAATATCAAGTTTGCTATTCCTGTCTCCAATTGTATTATCATGCTTGTTCGAGTCACATGCAAGATAGATTCAGACGTGTACCGTAACCTGTGTAGTCTTTTCCACACTTTATTTTTGGATCATAAAATTGCAGACTCAATGTAGTCAGTTCTCTAGCGATATTATTGTTAAATACTTGCTGATTTATTGTTACTATTGCAGGTTATTTGGTTGGGAGACAAGCAGGCAACATTGGAGATGTTAGAATATGGGATGTAGCCTTTCCGCGTGTTCAAATCTTCTGCTCTGAAGAAGATATTTAGGTGGACCTGATGATTCCTCATCGAAATGCTTAGCAGTTTAATTCAGTGTAAGCTTGTGTTTTCCTGGTAATTTTGCGTAAACTTTTCAACACTATATTGTACTGCATCGATTGATGATACGTGAATGGACGGTCTTCGTTTCAATATAATTGTCTACATGTTCTGCTCAAAAACTGATGTTTACAATGCATGATATTGAGACGGTGAAGATGAAGCAAAAAAGTGTGGAACTACGTCACAGATCTAACCGCAGAGAAAGACATTCCCGCCGAGGGGGTCTTAAAGTAGTACTGTGGCAAGATTGAGATACCCCAATTGGTTGGGATACTTATTGTGCTCTGTGGTCAGAATAGCCCTCATTAGGTCGGAAAGTTACCGTGTTCTTTTCTGACATGATATGCATGGGAACTAAAATTTGCCGCACCTTGAACCTATATTGTGGACAATTTGTGTCTCTATTCTCTCAATTTTTTGTCTGGCCAATGATGCGTCTGATCTTGCTGTTGTAACAGTGATCTACTCACGTATATAAATTGGTGGGGATATAAGATTAGGGCCGATGATTCATCTGATATTTCTGTTGTAACATTCTACTCACTTATATGAATTGATGGTGACATGAGATATTGATCTTTGCTATCTGAATATTTGTAATTTAGAATTCTTGACAGGTTTTGGAAATTGCCCTTTGTATGTTGCATGGCAAAGTTGTATTATTGTGTTATCAAAATGGACGGGCGCAGCAAAGCGCGCCATAATGGTCTAGTACTATGTACAATCACTCCAGCTGCTAGCATTTCCTGAACCTGACACTCTATCTCATCCTTGTGGAGCGGTGAATACCTGTAAGTGAGAGAATTAACTGGAGTAGCACCATCCTCTGGTGAAATGGCATGATCCAAGGTTCTCTGTGGCGATAATGTTTGACAATCAAATAAGACATCTGCATACTCATGGAGCAAAGCTTGCAAATCAGGAGCAAGTGCAGATGTAGTATTAGTAGTATCATATAGTTTCAGTGATAGCGAGGGCCCAAACTTCATTCCAATGTATCCCTTTCTGCAATTGTTCTACTAACAATTCAGAGAGTTCAGTATCCTTTCTATGTGATTGGGGAACACCACGACGATAGATTTCGGTAGAGGGAGGAGAATTTAGATGGGAGGAGCAGCAGAAGGGGGTTGGAAATTGACAATTGCCCTTGTAACCCGGGGTGGCTCCAAAGCACTCACATCCACCACTGACACTGGGCCCCAAGAGCTCGCCATCTTAGCCTGGCGACCTTGTCATGTCCACCATCGATGTAGAGGGTGTGACACACTCCCACCATCCCTCTAACCCCATCCGCTTCTCCTTCTTCTCCTGCGTTGGCAAGTCAACCCTAGCCCTAGTTCGTCGCACCCCTGCATCCCCACCCCTAAGTTCTAGAGCTCGGCTGCCGCGTCGCTCCAACCTCGTCGGCTTCTTCTCCGCCGCAGCTCCTTGCCGCGGCGGTACCAACTCGGTGTCCCTAAGTTGTTTGATGAGTGGCGGGGAAGAGAGGAAGGCATCAACCCCCACCCGCACCCTCACCCCTCGCTAACGGGTCCGGCCTAGCACCACATTCACACCTAGGAGGGGTACGTGGCGCGGAGGTTCGGCGCCACTACATGCGGTGTATAGGAATTGCCTCTACCACCTGCGGCATCGACCAAAGTGCTACTACTTCAGTTCAGACTGCAGCAACAGTATTCATAGTTTCAGAACTTCTCAGCGTGTTGGCCATGGATGAGAAAATTTTCTAGGCAAAAGGATGTGTGTTCACCAGAATTTCCGATTTGAAGGGAAAGGCACACCATGCGCGGGCGGTAACGGTCGACTGAACCGAACGTAACGGGCAGAATCCTGTGGAAGGCGAGGTCCCACCAATTTTGTACTCGTAGTCCCCAGCCCAACGGTCACTGCATCTTCCTCCTGTACAGCAGCAGCTCCATAATAAAAACCAGGGAAGGGCCTCCATTCTTCTCCCCCAAATTCTGAAATCTAGCCGTTACACGAAATCCCCATCTCCTCCTCCCCAAGATCTACGCCCATAACTTAACTCCATCCTCATCTACTACTACCCCCGTTCCGATTCGCGCATTCCCGAGAACAAACGCCACATAAATTTCAGAGGAAAACCAAATCAGACACAGAGATTTCCCCTCGGCTGCCCTGTGATTCCGCTCGCTCTAGAAGATGGCGACGGCGGCGGCGAGGTCCCCGTCCCCGGGCCAGGCGAGGCCCTGCTCCGCCATGAGGAGGAGCGCCGACTCCTGCCCCTTCAAGCCCGCAGGTACCCATCTCATCTCCCTCCCTGCTTCCAGCCGTGATTCGAGATTCTTCCATTAGTTTCCCCTTCCGCTAGATTCCCTGGTTCCAGGCGGCGCACTTTTCCTTCCGCGCTTTCTCTGTAGATTTTGGTAAATAGTGCCTGATCCGTGGAGATTTTCCGGGTACGTGCTCCTAATCCCATCCTCTCACCGATCTGCAGATTGTCCGCACAGGACCGCCTCCATCTCCAAGGGCGGCGCCGTGTGCGGCTGCCACGCCTCGCCGCGCCGGCGGTCCTTCGGGGAGAAGGAGAACGACCAGCAGCGGGACGCCGCCGCGGCCAGGACCACCTCCAAGCCCGCGCGCGCCTCGGGCCCGAAGAACTTCATGTCGCCCACCATCTCCGCCGCGTCCAAGGCCGTCGCGGCGGCCTCCTCCCCGTCGCCGAGGAAGAGGGTGCTCGGGGAGCGGAACGAGGACGCGCACCTCTTCGCCCCGTTTTCCCCCGCCAACCTCGCCCACAAGCCCAAGGCAACACCACCGCCCGAGGCGGGCTCCGCGCGCCGCCTCCGCCTCTCCTTCGACGGGCCGCCTCCCGCGGCCGCCGCCTCGTTCGGTGAAGAGGACGCGGGGATGGAGAACCACCACCACCACGCGATTGCGGCGGCCGAATCGGTGGACGCGGCGGAGCCGTCCCGCGCGGCGCTGTACGACCCCAAGACCAACTACACCTCGCCGAGGCCCCGGTTCCTGCACTACAGGCCCAACCCCCGCATCGACATGTACAGGCACGGAGGCAGCGCCGCCAGGCGGCTCGACGAGGGCTTGGCCTCCTCCGAGAGCAGCGAGGAATCCCTCGCCACCACCACGGACGATGACCTGGCGGAGGAGGAACAAGAGCAAGCGCAGCAGCTAGGACCAGAGGAGCCATCAGCTCTGGCGGCTGCTCCATCTGAGGCCGAAGAGGCGGCTGCTGTTCCCGCCGCCGTGTCCTGCGTCCTCCCACAGGAACCAGCGCCGGGTTCACCGCGTGCCCCCGTGCTGACATCTGAGCCCGCGGTGGTGTCCTCTCCGGCTAGGGCTTCTCCTCCGCGAGCTCCAGTGGTGACATCGGAGCCTGCGGCGGCCACGTCCCCGCCGGCTCGCGTCCTGGCAACGGAGCCTCGGGCGGCTTCTCCTCCGCGAGCTGCTGTTGTGACATTGGAGCCTGCGGCGGCCACGTCCCCGCCGGCTCGCGTCCTGGCAACGGAGCCTCGGGCGACTTCTCCGCCAGCTCGTGCGCTGACGCCAGAGCCGAAGCCTGGGGTGAGCTCCGCGCGAGCTCCAGAGAAGAAGAAGAGATCTATGCTGAGGTTCATGTTTCCTCTTGCTCTGATTCTGCTCGTGGCTGCTGCCTTCGCGAGCGTGTCGTTGCCGCCAGATTCTCCGATCATGGCAAACCCCGCCGTGTCGAAGGTGTCGAGCTTTCTTTCAGTTCAAGAATTGCATCCTGTGGAGTTGGCTGCTTGGCTCAAGCAATGGTCAAGCAGTTCGTTGGATTCGGTCACGGCCTACTGGGAGGCTGCTTTGGCTTCTACTACGCAAGAGCAAGAGTATTTCGGTCCGCACTTTGCTGCCAATTTCAGTGCTGCATCTGCAGATGCGGATCATGGTGCTGATTTCTACTACAACTTTGCTGAAGCGATGCCAAGTGATGATGAACCTATTGGTGCCAGTGTCTTGGAAGAGCAGTTGAAGATCCAGGATGGTGTTTCAGCAAGTGACTTCACTGCACTACTGCCAGAGGGCGATGTTGTATTGGAAGAAGAATCACTTGATGATGATGCAGTTGAAGAAGAGGCTGATGCATCAGAATACTACAAGGTAGTAGAAGAGCTTGGTGTTGAAACATCAGAAGAAGCCCCAGGTAGCAATGGTGCCAGTTTCTTGGAGGAGCAGTTGAACATCCACGACGCTGACTTGAGTGCACAGGCAGAGGTTGATGCTGTAATGGAAGAAGAATCAATTGATGCTGCGGTACCAGAGGAGCTTGATCTTGAAATGTCAGAGGAAGCTCCTGATAACTATGGTGAAGAGATGGCATCCTTCAGTCAGAATTCGGACATCCCCTCTGAACCTATTGTAGAGCCAGAGCAAGATGTTGAGACTGATGAGTCCCAGGACGATCACACTAATGGCAAGGACGAGGGTGAGGAGGTGCATCGTGGTCTGAAGCCGGATTCGAGTATGTGGCCAAGCTACTTGGACAAAATCTCAAAGCCTGCAGCAGGTGTTGCTCTTCTTGTTGTCATTCTGTCAGCTGGCATTGCTGTCTTTTCTATGAGGAAGAAGCAAACACAGGTTGTATCAACTTCCAGTGCACCAGTTGAGGAACCTGAGCAGCCTGCCAGTGCACTATCTGGGGAACCTGAGCAGGCTGAACATCATTCTGTTGAGGATCACCACCTTGTCAAGCCTTCACAGTCTGTTTCAGGGAGCAGCGAGGGCCACGTTGTGAGGCCTTCACAGTTTCAGAGTTCCATGGCAGAAGAAACTGAAAGATTTGGCGATTCTGTTTCTCAGTATAGCAGCAGCTTGTCTTCTGGCCAAGGCAGGAGGAGGAAGACCATAGAGGAAGAGAACCTCACTCTTGAGCCAGCATCCAGGAGAGAATCCACAACACATTCCACATCATCCTATGGTAGTTTCACTACCTTTGAGAAGATCTCTGCCAAAAAAGTAAGCTGCAATTAATCTCCATCTTCAGTGCAGTTCATTCATATATGATTTCTGTATCTAACTTACCACTGAATTTGTCCTGCAGAAGAATAAGGACGACGAGGCGATGACCCCAGTCCGACGTTCCAGCAGGTTGCGGACTGTTAAATCACCGGAGGCGCAGGCTTAGTGCTCTAACTACTTTGTAGGGGACGTAACTCGTAGAGGCACTTCAGCTTCCTGCTCAGTTCCACCTTCGTGTTGGACAGAAGTATACGATAAATGACAGCTTTCTGCTGTTATTTTCTACAAAATAGGATTAGGATTTGTGTTTCCAGTTTGAAATTGCTTAAAATTGCATAAGTGATTGTACACTCTTGTGTTGTTCTGTATTTGAGATTGAGATGAACTTTCTTATGAATCTATGTTGTTATGTTTCCTACTGAAATTGTATCCCAATGCAGAGTTGTTGTAACAGTTTTCTGCTGCCACTGCATCTTTTTGCCCCTCTGTTTTTCTGGAGATATATGGATGATGGATGTCGGAAAGATATATGATAGCTTTGTGCTGTTATCCTACAAAATTCATTATGATTTATGCTTTTAGTTTGAGATTGCTTCAAATTGCACAAGTGATTGTATTGTTGTGGATCAAGTATTGTTTATAATTGAGATTAATCTTCTTATGAATCTCTGCTGTTTTATTTCTTACTGCAAGTTGCTCCAGTCTATGCAGTCCATTTCCTTCATAATGCAGACTTGTTGTGGCAGTTTTTAGTGTTTGAGATATGGATGATGGATGTTGACTGGCAGGATGTGTGGGCATGTGCTTTGTCCGCTGCATGAATAAATCTGGTATGAAATATCCATCAGCATTCATGTTCCTTAAACATACGATAGCTTTGTGCTGTTGTCCTACAAAATTCATTACGATTTATGCTTTTAGTTTGAGATTGCTTCAAATTGCACAAGTGATTGTAGTCTTGTAGATCAAGTATTGTTTATAATTGAGATTAATCTTCTTATGAATCTCTGCTGTTATATTTCTTACTGAAAGTTTCTCCTAATCTCTGCAGTCCATTTCCTTCATAATGCAGACTTGTTGACTTGTTGTGGCAGTTTTTAGTGTTGGGATATGGATGATGGATGTTGACTGGCAGGATGTGCATGTGCTTTGTCCGCTGCATGAATGGATCTGGTATGGAACATCCGATAGCACTCCTTAAACAGATTTCACAAAAGGAATGACATATTTGGTACATCATTGTAGACTCTTGTATTGTTCTGTAATTGAGATTCGGATGAATTTTCTTATGAATCTCTGCTGCCATGTTTCTAACTGAAAGTTGATCCAGTCTATGTACTCCATTTACTTTATAATGCACACTCGTTGTAAAAGTTTTTACTGCCACTGCATCTTTCTGCCCCTGTTTCGGATATACGGCTTGGCTACATGTGCTATGGACCTATGGTATAGAAATATCTGATAGCACTTATGTTTCTTGAACATATTTCACGAATAGAATGACTATCTGGTACATGTGCTCTGGTATGGAAATATCCAATAGCACTTATGTTTCTTGAGCATATTTCAAAAATAGAATGACTATTTGTATATATCTGCACTCAGGCAATTATTGGCGTTTGTAATAATGGGAAGCTTTCCACACAAGAGTATGTTTGCAAGCTAAAATTACCTGCAGAAGTTCAAGCCAAGGTAAGTTTGTTCTTGTCCTTCAGCTTTTGTGCACTAAATAGTTCTATGGTCTACCGGCATCGAACCTGAATCATTTGATATAACTGAAGCACACCCCTTCCAACATTCAGACGGTTGCCTCATGTCAGGCTCGTCAGATACGTACTCACAAACTAAAACCGGTGTGGCCACTTTTTGTTTAGCCTTTCTCGTGTAAGCTCCTCTCTATACGACCATGCACACCCCTGTTAACATTAGAGTGCTTTGTTGGCAACAGTAGTCATCTAACAAAAGACAATCTATCAAATATAGGTGGCTGATAACAGTCGCCTCTTCATTAATTGGGGGTGGGGGTGGGGGGGGGGAGGGGGGGGGGGAGTTCAGATTCACCCCTCTGAAGACTAGTGAAAGGAAAGTTGTTGAAAATATGGTCTTACTCAATCAATGAGCCCTCTGACATCTGAGTAATGCCATGGTAATCTGTTCTATGCAGACCACTAGAATGCGGGGTTGCTGCTTTCAGGCTGAGTGGAATAGCTCAAACTGAACTTCAAAATTTACATTACAAGGGCCCACATAAAAGCTAAGTAACTAACCAATTGCTCATGCAATTCCCGGCCAGAGTATCGAATGGATAAGAGTTTAACTTCCTTTGACATATTATTGCTAGTGGGTATCTTTGGAACAAGACATTCTTGGGATTTTTGCGGGACCAATGTATGTAGCTGGTAGGACAATTGGCACTCAAGATGTACTTTAGCTGGTTGCAGGCTTGCAGCAACACCAAGTTAAAGGCTGTGCATCTGCTGTATTAGTAGACCGAAACACAGAATGTTTTTAACCTTACAGAGTTGATGGAGGAATCCATTTCATGTCATGAAAGCTCTCTTCATAGTAGCATTATAACGACGTGCCTGCATAATGTTCGAGACATTACAATGCTGTTGTGACTCATGATGGGGTTTGGTTAACCATTTATCTTCTGAACCTATTGAACCATTTCGTGTAATGGGTAAATAGTTAACCATTAGTTTAATAGAGTCAAGAATGGTTAACCATTGGTTATCCGTTCGAACCACTTCTAAAATCATGCAATGGTAGGCTACCAATTGTGTTATTTTTTATTTTTTTAACCTGGAACTGCGTTTCATACCACACTGCGTTTCATACCACAGAGTATAGCCTTATCGCTGGCTTCAAGCACACGTATGAAATCTGAGGCATCATCTAGCCTTAAGGCTTGGGGCTGATGATCCAGCTTCGCACCAAGGGTCGCAAAAGTTTTAATCACCCCATTCACGGAAGGTCGTCATCATCGCTATTTATAGCATTCGCCAGGAGTTGAGCATCCGTTTCCAACACTACGTGCACCATTCCCCATTGTTGCGCTGCTTCCATCGCCTCCATATACGCCACCGCTTCAGTCTGCAAAGCATCATGAGCAGAGTCAATATGCCCTGCTGCTGCTCCCATGGAATCTCCCTGTGCATCTCGGATCACAAAATCCCAGCCACCAGACTTTCTCCTTTTCATCTTCCACTAAATGTTCCTTGTAATCCATGGCACATCAGAGAGTATTCCTGATCAGCACCTCTCAGCGGACAGGTGAGCATATCGTCCTTCCTCAGTCTAATAATATGATAAATCATCTCCTTTGGGCCACTGCAGTTCAATAGGTTCTCACGTATCTCCTCAAGCCGCAGCCACCTCCAAACCTCACGGACACCTTTGCAATGCAGAAGGGTGTGTGCTCCGTCCTTGTCCGCAGCCTGCATAAACTTAATAATGCCAGACGCGGCAGTCACAACAAACATAAGATTACAGATAACAACTCCAGGATCTAACCCCGATCCAAGCAAACCACACACTCCAGCACTAGCTAACTGAGAGAGTACATGCTAAATGTAGGATATACACTGCAACTACTCAAGACGATAGAGGGAAATAGAGGCAAGAATTTTAGCGGTGAGCCCAACGGTGATATATATGGTTCGAATCAGCGGGAGGTGACGAAATTTATCCCATCATCTTTTCGTGGGATGCAAGCGTACTCCCGCCATCATCGAGCTTGCATGGGCAGGGCACAACTTTTCCCCTTTTCTCTCGATCCGAGCTTGGCTCACTTGAAATGGTGGAATCGAGCATGCCTCCGCGTGCAGGCAAAAAGGTGCTTTAAGAAGCATGTGGACCGAGATTTTGAGAAGGGTTGGGCAACTAATTGGTCGATTTTTGGTCCGCTGGATACGAGAAATAGGGCCAAGAGCTGTAGGGATTCGTTGCATAGAAAACAAAAAATTTCCTATCGCGAACACGCAATCCAAGCCAAGATGCAATCTAGAAGACGGTAGCAACGAGGGGATGATCAAGACTAACCCTTGAAGAGATTCCAAAGCCTATAAGAGTAGGCTCTTATTGCTGCGGTAGACGATCACTTGCCGCTTGCAAAAACGCGTAGAAGATCTTGATCACGATCGCTTCCGGCGCCACGAACGGGCAGCACCTCCGTACTCGGTCACACGTTCGGTTGTTGATGAAGACGACGTCCACCTCCCCGTTCCAGCGGGCAGCGGAAGTAGTAGCTCCTCTTGAATCCGACGGCACGACGGCGTGGTGTCGGTGGTGGTGGAGAAATCCGGCGGAGCTTCGCTTAAGCGTGCAGGATGTGGTGGAGGAGAGAGACCGCTAGGGTTTGGGGAGAGAGGGGAGGCTAGGGCGCCGGCCAAGGGCAGCCCTAGGTGGTGCGGCCAAGTGTAGGCAGCCCCCTCCCTCTCCTCCTCATTATATAGGTGGAAATCCCCAAGTGTTGGTATACAAGTCTTCGAATAAGATCCCAACAATGAAACCTCCCATAGGTGGGAAACCTACTCAAGGGGGGAAATCCCACTCAAGGTGGGACTCCCACCCCTTCCTTGGGGGTTGGCCGGCCACCCTTGGGGAGTCCACCTTGGACTCCTCCCCTTTAGGGTTGGCTGGTCATGCAAGGTGGAGTCCCTCCGGGACTCCTCTTTCCATGGTGATTTCTTCCGGACTTTTCTAGAACCTTCTAGAACCTCGCCATAAATGCACCTGGATCATTTCCAAACTTGGAATATGACTTCCTATATATGAATCTTATTCTCCGGACCATTCCGGAACTCCTCGTGATGTCCGGGATCTCATCCGGGACTCCGAACAAATATTCGAACTCCATTCCATATTCAAGTTCTACCATTTCAACATCCAACTTTAAGTGTGTCACCCTACGGTTCGTGAATTATGCGGACATGGTTGAGTACTCACTCCGACCAATAACCAATAGCGGGATGCTGGAGATCCATAATGGCTCCCACATATTCAACGATGACTTTAGTGATCGAATGAACCATTCACATACGATACCAATTCCCTTTGTCATGCGATATTTTACTTGTCCGAGGTTTGATCTTCGGTATCACTCTATACCTTGTTCAACCTCGTCTCCGACAAGTACTCTTTACTCGTACCGTGGTATGTGGTCTCTTATGAACTTATTCATATGCTTGCAAGACATTAGACGACATTCCACCGAGAGGGCCCAGAGTATATCTATCCGTCATCGGGATGGACAAATCCCACTTGTTGATCCATATGCCTCAACTCATACTTTCCGGATACTTAATCCCACCTTTATAGCCACCCATTTACGCAGTGGTGTTTGGTGTAATCAAAGTACCTTTCCGGTATAAGTGATTTACATGATCTCATGGTCATAAGGACTAGGTAACTATGTATCGAAAGCTTATAGCAAATAACTTAATGACGAGATCTTATGCTACGCTTAATTGGGTGTGTCCATTACATCATTCATATAATGATATAACCTTGTTATTAATAACATCCAATGTTCATGATTATGAAACTAATCATCCATTAATCAACAAGCTAGTTTAAGAGGCATACTAGGGACTTCTTGTTTGTCTACATATCACACATGTACTAATGTTTCGGTTAATACAATTATAGCATGATATATAAACATTTATCATAAACATAAAGATATAAATAATAACCACTTTATTATTGCCTCTAGGGCATATCTCCTTCAAGAGCAACCTATCACACCCTATATGATGTCTAAATGGGTCAAGCCCCTGTCCCATTTTGGCGCGCTCATTAGCAGTTATGATGTCTAAATGGGTTAAATTTGTACTTTTTCCACTCGCATATTCTACATAAGCCAAGTGCATAGTTCCTCCTCGAACCAGGCATTCGCCCCACTTTATAAATAAAACCACAATGATTGAACCGATACAAGGTGATGAGGAGACCCTCTTCCACATCAGATCAAAAAAATAGACAAAAAAGTACAAGGATAACCAAAACTTGCCACCTAGAGATGGAGGAAGTAGGTGGGGGTGGTCTTCAGTTTTGGGTGCGATGGCGGGTCCCCGGGTTCGCTCTGGTTGTTTCGACGACTACTTCGGGGCAGTGGTGATGATTCGGACGACGTCTTTGTCGTGGTGATGGGGGAGCCTAGGTCCGGGTCCCGGATGCCTATGTCCGGCGGCTTCGCCGGTGGATGTTGCTATCTCTTCGTGGTAGTCATTGATTGAGCTTTTGTGGGTGCCGACTTCGACGTGATGCCCGGATGCCAGGGCGGCAACCTTGGATGGCAATCTAAGACGTGGCTCTACGAGAGGCGGATATAGGCACCGGTGCCTAGTTCCGTTCGTGGCCTCAAACAGTCGGGCACGTGGGGCTAGCGGTCTATGTGCGGGGTCGGTAGTGGTGGTTCAGCCGGTCCTCCAGGGGAGGATGCACAATTTTCTACTCCATGTTGGGCGAAAGGTTTGACCTGGATGCTACCGGCTCCTACGATGGCGACGCCCTTGGGTGCGGCATCGTTCTTGAAGGCATCATCGTGGCGGTGTTCTTGCTCCTCTCGGGGGAAACCCCAGATCCCATTTGGGATCGGGCGAGGGTGATGCTGTTGCGTCGCTTTCTTGTTGAGGCCTCACCTTGGATGTTCTCCGGTTGTAGGGACTAGTGGAGTGCTTTGGTGGTCGGTGACGACGAGCTTCTCGTCTTCGGTTAGGCACTGTGCGACCCTAGGCCGGCGTGGATGTCGAAGCCGTGGTTCCGGTTTATCGCCTTCACCGTGTTGCGTTGAGGTGTCAGAGTGTCGGCTTTGGTTGCTTGGGTGACTTTTGGTTTGTCGACTCGTGCGGGGGCGCGACCTCGAGGCCGATGTGGATGTCGGAGCAGGGGGCTCTGGTCTTTTGCCCGCGCCATGCCGCGTTGAGGTGTCTAGGTGTCGTCTTTGGTCATTCAGCCGACTTGGTCGTCGACTCGTGTGGGGGTGCGACCTCGGGGTCGGCGTGCTGTGTTGTATCGAATTTTCAGACGGCTTTTCCTTATAAACTTCTTTTTCGACTTGATCAATGAAAAGCCATAGCCTATGTAAAAAAAAAGAGTTTTCACCGGGAGCGTAACACAAAGAAGGTACATCCAAGTGCATAGTTGTGCATCTGATGCAGTGTCTTCCAAGTATTTCGGCAAATAAAGCTTAGAAAGTGTGAAAGGTAAGTGAATAATTTTAAAAAACGGGGTACCAACCAGAGGCGGGAAGGCAATGAAAAAACAACTCAAATTGTGGTTAGGCCCACCGTCCCACATGTCAGTGCGAAACTCCTCCAATCAGCCGGCTCCCGGACCCACCAGTCATTGTCCGCTATATGCAGAGCTACAGACTACTCCGCAGGAACAAGTCCTCTCCCTCGCACCGTCCGCCCGCCACCATCACCACCACCTCGTCCGCCGCCGCCGCCGCCAGCCAGCCACCCCCAAAACCCTAGACCCGATGGCCACCTCCGCCGCCACTGGCTCCTTGCCTTCCTACCTCGTCCCGGCCTCCGCCTCCCGCCGCCGCCGGGCCCACCGGATCCGGGCGTCGACGACGTCGGTGGAAGGGGCGATGGACGTGGTGTCGGAGGCGGAGCTGAGGGAGAAGGGGTTCATGGGGATGCGGAAGACCAAGCTCGTCTGCACCGTGGGCCCCGCGTGCCTGGACGCGCTGCCGGCGCTGGCGCGCGGCGGGATGGGCGTGGCGCGGGTCAACCTCTGCCACGGCGGCCGCGACTGGCACCGCGCCGCAATGACCGAGGTGCGGAGGCTCAACGAGGAGGAGGGCTTCTGCGTCTCCCTCATGGTCGACACCGAGGGCTCCCAGCTCCTCGTGGCGGACCACGGCGGCCCGGCATCAGTCAAGGCCGAGGTATTCCTTTTTGACATGTTGTTTGTTGCAATTTCGTTCAACTCTGTATGGTTTGATTAGAGTTGCAGCATTCGGATAGGATGACCATTTGTTGGGTGCTAGATGGACCTAGCGCGCCCTGCTGCGCCACCCTCCGGTACCATTGTTTATTGTTTGTGGTGTCTCTTCTTTTCGACATGTACATGGTTTATTGCTGGCTCGCTAAGTTTTGGCCTTAGGTGCAGTACAATAGGGCCTAGCATATTTTCTAGGACGATGCATTGTCGGTGTTTTAGGACGATTAATTGTCGGTGTCGCTGCATGGCGTTTGTTGGACATGTACACATTGGGTATGTAGGTGTTGAGGTGACAGGTGGCATGTGCCCATGTATGAGATACGGCGCCGGGTAAATTATGCGCCCTTTGCTGCTATTGTTGTTTATGGTGGCATCGCCGGGTTTTTTTATGTTTCTAGGTCTGAACCTGGAATTTTGTTTTCGACAACCAAGTTGTGTGTGTTAATCAGTAGTGCTAAACAATAAGCAGTTAATCTGGCATCCCATGCATATGCAACATAGACAAAAAGGAAACATGTTCCTATTTATAGCTATGAGGCAATTACAGAAATCACAGACTTGAAAAGAAGGCACACTAATTGGGACTCCAATTTCCCTTCATTGTAGGGATCTAAATTCCGCAAAACTATTTATATGGTAGAAAAAGTAAAATCATATTGCAGAGTTGTTCTTTGAGAACAACATCCCAACCATCATAGGTGTAAGAAAGACCTAACAACATGATATGCATGTTTTCTTGGTTCGCAACGAATATATAGTGTGGTTCCTACATTTGGTTTAAATTTTAAAACTAACCAGATCCAAATGTATTGCTGCACAAATAAGCAGTAAAGAATTTCTGAAAAAATGTGGGCTAGCTGAGTATGGTTATTTGAGTTACAGTAGCATGATTTTTATAAAACCTCCTGAAACGTTCGCCATCTCTCGCAGATTCAGATCTGATATGGCCAGGATTAGATGAGAGAAAGAAGGTAGCTAAAAGGGAAATTTTGGTACAACTAATAGGAAAAAGAAGAGCCGCGGAAATCTTTGTACATTTAACATCTTCAAGGAAAACAAAAAACATGACTTTGCATAACATGGAGCACTAACATGGTCACATAATTAGTAAATATCTCATGAAACAAACGAACTGAGGAGGTATTTCTTGTGAATTATGAAAGAGAGCAAGAGGTAACAAATAGATAAGGAAATGAAAGAAACAGAAATCTAAAAAATTCCCAGGAAGTAGATATGTGTAAATGTATCCTAGTGGACAATTCGCATGGCAACTACAATGCTAATTGGAATTCTGGAGATACTAATGATAGTTATGGTTAATCTAGTTATGAAGATCATGGTCTGAAAGCATCTACGAAGCACCGATACGGTGAGACAGATACGGCGATACGGATACGGGGATACGCGATACGGCAATTTCTAGAAACAACAATACGGCGATACGGCGAATATACATATAAAATTAATGAAATGCTATGCAATGACTTGTGAAGTCAAAGAATAATTGAGGCGGCGGAGGAGAGAACGATTCCAGGTTGCGGGGATGCGATTCTAGATGGCGATGAGCGACTCCAGACGGCGACGGTGCACTCACTCCTGAGGCCTCAATCCAAACCACTTCCATAGTTAATCAAGCAAATAGATAGATAGGGCACTGACTATTAGGGTCACTAGTGGGCTTTGATTGGGCTTCCCAACATTCATCTGTCCTAGCTGTGTCGATGATGTCCCTGGCGGTGTATCGGCGGTGTATCGGTATTTTTTTCTTTCTTTTTAAAATCGGAAAAGCCGATACTCCTGTGATACGTGTATCGCCCGTGTATCGGGGTATCGGAGTATCGTCGGAGTATTATACGCGGACACGGCAGACTTTGAAGTATCGGTGCTTCGGAGGAAAGCATCGAAGAAAAACTGAACCATTTGCTCTATTTAGGTTCTAGAGTGCACACTGGACGCTTGCGACAGATCTTTATTCATACTACAGACTTCTAATGCTAACATAAAGAGATCACTAAGTTGATCATCATTCCTAAAAGGGTTCTACCTACTATCACTTGGGCATAAGTTAGTTCTGACCATGGGCTTGTGTTAGTATCATTTAAAAACAGAATTGCAATCAGTTAGCCTAATGGTTTGCTGTGCTCAAATATACTGCCGAAATCTGAGTACATGCTACAGTAGTGTTGTTACTCCTCCGAAAATGAATGGCCAAGTTTATGTGCATGATTAATCTTCGATAGGTAGCACCTTCAGTTTTACCTCCCAGGAGTCAGCATGCCCCATGTTGGATGTTTTACCTAATTTAAAGGACCAGCTGGTTACAATACACTGATAACAAAGAAAGCAGTTTCAGTTTCAGACAGTGCACAATGCAGTTTGCAAAATAGAGATGTGTGTTATAGTGAGCTGCAAAAGAATGACCTTGATCTTCTCTTATGGTTCAATAAAGCTCTTCCTACACCTCTAAACTAATAAGCAAGCAAGCATTGATTTACTGGACAGCAAAAAAAGCAGTTCTAGACATCTAGGAGTAATCACAATATGTCCATAAATATATATAGCTAAAGGTTGTTTCAGAGGAAGCAAACCAAATGCTAGCAGCTAGTATACTTGGAGAAATAATTCCTTACATGTATAAACTTGTGTACCCACATGTATCTTTGAATATATATGCACTAATATATACTCCCTCCGTCACGGAAAACATGTCGGACTGGTCGTTTTGCAAAAATCCCCTCGGGGAAATTCCGACAAGCCCCGCACTCCCACGCCTCTTCTTCCTCGCATGGGCTCCTCTTCCTCGCACGCCGCAGCTCCGCTCGCCCGACGGAGATCCCGGTGCCGCCCCCCCTCCGCCGTCAATCGACGCCGTGTAGCTTGCCCTCGCTGCTCCCCTCCGCCTTCTAGCTCCCCCGTGTCATCTAGCTCCCTCGCGAATCCCCGCCCCGCTCCCCCTCTGCAGAAGGTTGGATTTTTCCGTCCAAGGTTGGACTTTCCACCATGCCGCCTAGCTGGATCTGCGAGCAGCGCAGCTCGATCTGCTCCCCGACGGCGAGGAGAAGCCGGCGCTCTGGAGCGCTGCCGCTCATCGAGGACGTCTGCTTCTCCCTCGAAGCCGGTGAGCGCTGCCTCCTCATCGGCTCCAACGGCGCAGGTAACCACCCTCGGGCCCCTCTGGAATCTTTCCCTCCAGCGACCTCTGCTACCTAGGCGGCGAGGTTAGCTGACGAATTACAAATTTGTTGTTCCCCTGTTGCACAATAGGAGCTCAAGATACGTTGAAGTACTTCCTCTGGAATCTTTCCCTCCGGCGACCACTGCTACCTAGGTGGCTTCTGTTGTGCAATTGTTAGAGATCCTGTATTCCCCTGTTCACAAATTCTGGATACATGTGTTTGTTTAGGATTTAGAGCTCCTGTATTCCCCTGTTTGCAAATTCTGGGCTGACCAAATCTGAACCAAACAGAATTAAGTGCTTGTATATTAGCGTCAGTATGCATAGGGGTTTCAGTTAGATACCAGATGGAATTTCCTGATGCTTGCTTGCTGAAAACTTGACAAAGCATCTGAGCCGCTGCATGTCTAGCACCTCTATTCCCATGGACACCTGATAGTAACACTCCCGCAAGTCAAAAGTTCCTAGTTGCCAAGCAATTAACCATTGAAATATTGCCAAGCCAGATCGCACTTCACTTGTCAGATCAAGCAAGAGGAAATGGAACCAAGGAATGTTCCGCGTCTTGAGAACACTTGCAGCCACACTTGCAGCCACATCAACTAGTCTGAAGGCCAATGTCTTGGTCTTGCAATATTCACCCGACTATCCTTTCTGACGCTTGTGTTCTTGTCCGTTGAACTTGCAAAAATATTGATGGATGTTCTAAATTTATCTTTGTAGCCAGTAGATAGAAATAGAGGCACGCAAATGAACTCTTTCCTGTTCGGACTGTTCTTTACAACAATAGCTTGTACGCAATGATAGATGTAATATGCAACTAGACTGACATTGTTGAGTGCCACATCATGCCAGTTTGATTTGTGTATTCAAATGCCTGCATAAAAACTTGAGAATTGCTAGAACAAGATGCTCCATTATACAGTACTCCATTATAGATTTCTGACTTGAGTAGCATACATCTACCAAGAAATCATTATACAGTACTCCATTATACGTACTCCATTATATAAGCTTCAACTGCAGACAGTTTCAGTTAAAATGATACCAACATGCACAAGTTTCAGTTAAACAGTACCAAGATGCACAGGTTTCAGTGATTCAGCTCACCTTGAGCTCCTGGAGGACAACGTCCGGGCAAAAGAGGTTGGTTCTGTAGGACACCGGCTGCACAAGGTCGAGGACCAGCAGTGATGCTTGGCGTTGCGGTTTCGCCGGCAAGAGGAGCAGGTCGAGGAGTACCAGCGGCCCTGCAGCAGCCCAGCAGGGGAGGACCTGTGCTATGCTCGACGAGGAAGAGGGCTCGATGTCGGGGCCGGGCGCAGCTGGCGCAACGGCGAGGCCGGGAATCTAGCCGGGACGGTGACGCTGGCCTACCGCAGCTTCCTCAGGTCGCGCGGCGAGGCCTCTGGCGCGGCGGTGAGGCAGGGCCCAAACGGAGCTGCGGAGGCGGACGGCGATGGAGCTGCGGAGGCGGACGGGAACGAAGACGGGAGCACCGGCGCCGTAGGAGAGTGCGCGACTAGCTGGACGGCCGGCCGCCAGGTCGACCCTCCCCATCGAGTGTCGCCGAGCTCGTGCGCATCCGCGATGGAAGAGCGTCCTCGAGAT
Organism: Lolium rigidum; assembly: GCF_022539505.1. NCBI lineage: Eukaryota > Viridiplantae > Streptophyta > Magnoliopsida > Poales > Poaceae > Lolium > Lolium rigidum. The sequence continues at coordinate 329,627,875 of NC_061510.1, forward strand.
CGTGCGCGTCCTGGAAGAGGGAGTGCGGGAACTCGCGCGCGTCCAGGAAGATGGAGTGCAGCCCGCGCGACGGAAGCAGGCCGTCGACGAAGACGACTCGCGGACGCCGGCCGTCGACGAAGACGATGATCGACGGAGAAGATTGCAAATTTGAAATTTAATTTCAAGCCCAGATTTGACACAATAAAAATTTAGTAAGGGGTTTTCTGTAAAAGTGCAAATGAACGTGGGTGGGGGAGGCACTACGACAAGTTTTTTGTGACGGAGGGAGTATATACAATGGCAGGTTTTCTTTTGTCCCTAGTTGCCCTGATAAAGAAAAAAACTAGAGTCCAACCTATACTGTACTTGATCCAAAGTGTGTTGCTGCACAAATTCACTAACCCCGAATTCATTCCTCACATTTGGTTCTAGTTTCTTGTCCTCTGTCTAAGTACCAGACGTCACTCTCAAATTCTCAACAGAACATGACACAATGATACAACCCATGTTTTGTGGACTCCAAAATCTGAATCGGTGTATGTGTATTTATATACCCAGCCCAAACCTGCGACGGATTAATTACCCTTCTCCAACAAATCTGCTCTCTCTTTCTGTCTCCCAACATATCTGCAAGCAAGTTATCAATTTTATTAAGAGTACCAAAAGAGCAGCTGGGATAGAAAGTGCGTGATAGCTAATTTTTTTTTGACTTTAGACTGGAAGATCACTACCTCAAAACTGACAGTAACAGAGAACCTTCAACATGCCCGAAGTTACAATTTAGAGTTCAGGAAGCAACAGGTTAAAAGGTGACCATAGTATCACTTAGCACAAATTATTTACTCGTCAAATTTGATGCTACACAATGGTCCCACGACATAATATGCCTAATTGCAAATAATTTGACATTAATCATACAAACAACATTGTCATCGCCTATAAAACAATGAAAATAGTCCAAGTGTTCTGGAAAATAGTTATAACAATGCCTATAGCCCTATACAAAGAGGTGCAGATATATGATAATAGAAACCATGTAAAGAAGGATTTAAAATTTGGATGAACAAGATGATAATATACACAAGGAACAGAAGCATACTGCCTCGCAACCACTAAATTATCTAAACGTCATTGCACCTTTAAAGCAGTAATATAGATGCGTCAAACCAAGTGTCCGCTACAGGTTAGAAGCACATCATATCTTGGTTACATACTTCTCACGTTAGCACCAAATCACAAACATTCTAAAAAATATGGTTTCAGAAAACACTGATCGCACGTATCTTAGAGGCAATAGGCACATGATGGTATCAAGACTGAACTTCAGATCTCCCCTGCCAAATTGCTGATTCAGTTTTGTGGCCATAACTTTGCATCTATGAATAAAAATAGCTTGTAGGATAAATTATGTATGCACCTAAGGATAAGTCTGCAGAGACTGAACCTAAATCTGACTAACGGCATCAAGCAAAGACTAAAAGAATCAACCCCACAATCAAAACAAAACCAGGCAGTAGAATTAATGATTCCTTGGAGTGGCCGACTATGTAGTGGATGGGGATTGGGGAGTGGGAGAGCAGCACATTTTTTTTTTCAAGTATACATCAACACAGATCGAATCTGGATCTTTGACAGAAAGATATACATTCTTTTTTCTTCAGTAGAAAAGAGAAAGCGGGGAATGGCTTCACCGTGCTGCAGAAGGGTAGGATAGAGTTGCAGGAGCTTGTACCAACGGTGGAGGAGATGCACACCTCGCTCCCTAGGCAGTAACGGTGGTGGCTGGTTCGTCGGAGACGATTGGGCATGTGGGCATGGCTGGATGGGACATGGGCGAGAGAGGAGGCCGGTGGAGCTCATTCTCTTTATCTAGAGGATTCAGAGACCGGCGGTGGTTGTACGGAAGAGTGGAAGGTGGCTGCCTAGTTGGTGACGGCAGACGAACTTGTAGAAGACGCGGGGAGGCCGGGTCAAGCGCGCACGGCTGGTTCCTCTCAAGTTTATGGAGGGGCACGGCCACATGGGGTCATGGGCAAGGGCAATGGTGTCTGGTCGGTGTCGGTGGCGCACACGAAAGTAAGGAAGCGCGAGAAAGATTGAAGAGCAAAAGACGAACCAGAACAACGCCAAGCGACGCACAGCCTTGAATCCCTCACCAATCGGCCACAAATCCACAAGAAGAACAGGAACCCTACTCGCTATTAAGCGCGTCAGTGCCCCACACAGAACGCACCGCCCAGCCCGCCGGCGATACCATGACATGCACCGGCTGCGCCCTCAAGGAAACAGGGCACGTCTGGAGAACCTGTAAGAATCAGAAAGAATGACACAGGCTCACAAACCAGCCCCAAATTGCCCCCAAAACAACTCAACTGGCCATCTCTCACAATAGCAACATCATCCACACGGAAAAAAATACATGAGGTAGCAGAGAGAACACGAACCAGAAGGACTCGCCGCCGCACACACTCAATGGTAGAGTCGACTGCAATAATCATGGAACCCTTGAGGGCCATTCCAGGCTGCATGGAGGGACGCGTTGGAATAGGGAGAAATCATAGGAACTGACGACAACTACCGCTGAACTGCCCGCCGCCGACCCAAGCAATCGCTAGGTGCGGGCGTGTGGCGCTACAGCGCGTGCGGGGATGGGTGGTCGAGGCGGCGGCGAGGAATCGGTAGAGAAAGCGATTCAGGAACGGGCCGGCGGGAGCTAACACAAGCTAAATCTCCACGTAACAAACTCTAATCTCATCGTCCACTAAATCGAGAGAAGTCACAGAGAAAGAAATAGGGGAAATATACCAGCGAGAAGAAACAGCCACCACGGAGGCGAGCGGCCACCGCGGCGCCGCCCAAGCCCGCACGCACCGCCGCAGCCCAGCCACCACCGCAGCCGCAACCCACACCCGCACGCACCGCCGCAGCTCCAAGGACGAAGGGAAAAAACCGAGCGAATCCTACCGCCATAACCCAAAGAGAAGAAAAAGAGGAGAAAGACGTAAGCCCTGGTCAAAGAAAGCTGAAACCGACCTCCCGACGCGAGGCCTCGCCGCGCTTGTACATGTCACGCGCAACCGCCTCCAGATGCCGAGTCACGCCGATACGCTAGCACGTCAGGTAGGTCCCACGAAAATGACGTGCAGCTTGACCAGGGAGGCGCCCAACCCTGGGAGCTTAGTGCTCTTTAAAGATGAGCCTTTAAAGAAAACTACTCCCTTCGATCCATAATGAATGTTGTGGTTTTACTTCAAATGCGTTTAAATTTGAATTAAAGCCACAACACCACTTATTATGGATCGGAGTGACTAGATGATACCCCGCTCTTTGCTGCGGGACCTCAGCATGCCGAACAATTTTTGAAGTGCAAAAATATAGTAGAAAAGAAGGAAACTGAGGTTGACAATAATAGCTAAAGTAGGAAATGTTTTGCTTTTGAAGTTGATATGCACAATTTGAATTTGTATAAAAACACAGCATAAACATCACTGAGAAGTATCACTGGATACATCAAATTTAAAATCCAAAATTCAAATATGGATTGCGAGGAGAGAGAACAAATAATAAAATTGTCAATACAATTTGTGTAATTGGTGGGTTTTACTTAACTTGCCATCTGTATATTCTGAAAGAGATTTATCCTTTCTGAAGTAGCGCGCACCATTGGCCAATATTCAACACGTAGACTTGATGCACAAACCAACTTCAGGGAATGGTTCAAAAAGAGAAGAACACACACTGTCTGCACGCTTCTGCAGAATAACTTCAAGGAATGGCTACTGTCAAAAAAATCCAGGAAATTGTTTGGTGAGAGGAGAAAATTAAAATAAACTGTCTTCGCATCAACTAACACTGAATGTAGCGGGCTACTTACAAATACATGGCGTGATGACCTTTGAGATGAATTGACCAAATGGCCAAGAAATATAAATGGAATAATTTTTCTTGTACTGTTCAAAGGTCTATTCCAATTCCAACTTAGCTGCACAGGAAAATGAAGATGAAAATTCTTTCACAAAAATAGGAATACCATGTCCTGAAGAACATTATCCAAAAATTAATTCTCAGTACAAATGTGCCTTACAAATCCCATGTTCTACTATCATCTGTACATGGGCAATCTGGACAAAGTCCAAAATCCCATGCAAATTCGAGCCCTTAAAAGAAAATATAGCTTCTGACTGCAGTTTATTTACTCTATTTCCAATTTGGTCTAATGATGCTTGAAATATTATTACAGTAATATGAAAAGGGGTTAGGCACCTGAAATCTTCTAGATTGTACAGAGCTCCCCGGCTCTTTTTTGTTGCTGAGAAAACCGAGCTCCTTGTATAGAGATCTAGTAATTAACCTGGCCAGTCATAGCAAGGGGTAATCATCTCAAAAAATCTGTATGAAGAAGCAAGTAAGTGCGAGTTGAATAACCTAACTTAAAAGGGAAGTGGAGTGGTGATATAAGATAACCTGTGTGGATGCATGCTGTGAATTCGTTAGACTGAGTTGCTGAGGTGGACATGGATTCCTTTGCCTGCATAGAGTCAAGACCCAACAGTAAGAGCAAGTACAATAGAGTCCAGTTAGCTGACTATAAGACATTAAATAATATATTTTAGATGAGTTGGAGGAGAGAGAAGAGGAGAGAGAAGGGAGGTGGGCTACTATGCAATAGCCAGCTCTTGCACGTGCTCTTAGGCACCTTGTGAGAGTGAAAGGTGGGCCATATATTAGTAAAGTACTACATTCTTATAGCCAACTATTGTACATGTTAGCTATATGATGACTACAAATGATATAACATCTTGTTATAGCCAACAGTTGGCTATACTATTGGAATTGCTCTAACTTACAGACTGACGTGGACGCCTTGGATGACCTGTCGGAATTGCTGAGGTGGCATAGCTGCATGTGTAGAGAAATAGCTAGTGGGGATGAACTACTTAGTTATATACGATTAGTTGGGTGTCTCTGTGCAAAGAAAATGATCCCTTTTGTAATTTGGTTAGCTTCACTGAATGTTGTACACATATAAGTTTATTGCCTTACATTAGCAAATTGTATGTTTCTTTTTCACTTATTTAATGTATAATGTGATTACTTTCTACTAAAACTTATGGTTTGATTCTGATCGTTTCCCTTTTTATAAGAAATATAGTTCTCTTTTAGGTGCATGCATTATATCAAGAGACTGGAGTATCAATTAATTGTGCCAGTCGTGCATTGAACAATGTACTGTTTTCGCGCTGACTTAGATTGGCTTGTTTTACTAGAAGTAGAAGTGTTCAATTATGAGATTCTCACATAGTCACACAGAGTATCTGTATCATGTCAAATAGATTGGAAGAGGATCATCATGTTCTCTGTTGTCTTTCCCTGAAAGCATTTTCTGTGAGAGTACTGTACTACTATGTAATTACCTTGGCATGTCAAATATGTGGGATGACTCTAGTGGACTGAACAAATGACAGTTCAGTCTGAGGGTTTCACATCACCCTCATCTACATAATCATATTTACACTTTAGTTTTCACTAGTAGGTACACTATATTTATTTTCCAAAGCATCGATTTGAACTTTAAGAAAGACTATTTAGTATTTTCTTAACCTATATTTTGGTCCTCTATGCCTTGTCGTTCATGGAAGCTGGAAACCCTCATATCATTTCTTTCTTTGATGTTATAATGCAGGATTGCTCTGAATGGTTATTTACAAGTAAAAAAACTGACAAAGTTCATCCATTTGCAATGCATGTGAACTTTGATAAGTTTTCTGAAGGTCTGAAGATGAACATGAATCGTTTGTTTCTTGTCCATAATATGACTTTTAGAAGTTTTTTGTTCACAATTTTACTTCCTGCACATTTGCAGGCATTCTAGTTGGTGACGAGCTTGTCGTAGATGGTGGAATGGCTACATTTGAAGTTACAGAAAAGATCGGGGACGATCTACGCTGTAAGTGCACAGACCCAGGTTTGCTTCTTCCTCGAGCCAAGTTGTCATTCTGGAGGGACGGAAAATTAATTGAAAGGAACTTTGGGCTTCCTACCTTGTCGGCAAAGGTTAACTTAGTATGCAATACTTGCTATTATTTATGCTCTTATATCGGTTTAATAGTCCCCTCTTGAACTCATTGATGGCAAACCATATGTTTGGTAATTTATCTAACATGTTAAATTGCATACATGTTAAATTTTCAGGCTATTTTTATTTAAACCATAACTATCTTATTTAAAATCGTATACAACTTACTGAAATTTGTATCTTCTTGCTTGCTAACTTCTTATATTGTACCGTAGGATTGGGCTGACATTGAATTCGGCATAACTGAAGGGGTTGATTTCATTGCTCTTTCATTTGCAAAGGATGCTAATGATATTAAGGACCTGAAGACTTACCTCTCCAGAAGATCACTAGGGTGAGCACATAACTGCAATACAGTAATTTCTTGAATTCCTTAAGTTGGTTCTTGTTGTTCTACAACGGTGATACACTCATTTGTTGCAGAAAGGTTGTAGCTGTAGTGTAATAAATTGCTTGGGCCTTTTTGATTCAAAGGATTTTCGTTGGATTTTTGGAGGATTGGAATCTTTAGGAAATTTTCCTATGTTGGTTGTTTTATTCGTAGGATTGTATCCTATAGGAGTTTATCCTAAGAATTGCTCTGCACTACGTTTCATAAGATGTTTTTGCATCCACTCAAATCTTTTCCAAGAATCCTTTATTTTTCCTGTGATGCAATCAAATAAACCAAAATCCTGTAGGATTCGAATGAGCACGACATTACCTTCCTGCGTTTTCTTTTCCTTTGCCTGCGTTTTTAGAGTCCACGAGTGAAAGAGGCCATAGTATTTCTAGGACATTTCAAGTTAGCACTCTGCTTGTAGAAATTACCAGCAGCAGGGTCTGAGCCTACAGCTTCCAGTACTCCTTTGTTACACAGTGCATGCTATTTCTACATCTAACTAACCAGGAAACGGTAAAGCTGGTGTTGCAATGGATTTTTTTTATTGTTTTCTATAGAGCATATCAAAACAATTATCCTTAAATATCCAGCTCAAACGCCACTTCAGGACTTCTGCCTGTGATTCTGCTTAAAATAATTTCACCCTTAATCTTTCAAACTTAGCAATTGTAATAATCCTATCCATTAAAAGATGGGCATATATATATTCGTTAGGACTTGCTGTTACAATACGCTCCAAACCTTTTTCCCCCGGTTTTCTGCTATTGTAATACAATCTACTTGTATAACAGACACATTAAAATATTTGCGAAGATTGAGAGTCTGGAAGCTCTGAAGAACCTGAAAGAAATCACAGAGGCATCTGACGGAGTTATGGTTGCACGTGGTGATCTTGGAGTGCAGGTTCCTCTAGAACAAATCCCAGCCATCCAAGAAGCAATTGTTGAACTATGTAGAAACCTGAACAAGCCCGTGATAGTTGCTTCTCAGCTTCTTGAATCAATGGTTGAATACCCAACGCCAACTCGCGCGGAGGTAACCTGATTCGTTCTAATAAATTTTACTCCCTCCATCCCATGAAACTTTTCTTAACTTTGTCCAAATTTGGATGTATCTAGACTTTTATGTCCAGATACACTCAACTTTAGACAAAGTTAAGACAAGTTTCATGAGATAGAGGGTGCACTTCTCACGATCTAGATATACTTCACCTACTTTAGCATTTTTCTCACATCCAGTGGATGAACTGTCCTTGCTTGTATTTAGGTTGCAGACGTCTCGGAAGCAGTTCGGCAATATGCAGATGCTATAATGCTATCAGCTGAGTCCGCTGTAGGTGCATTTCCTGAGAAAGCTCTGTCCGTCCTTCGTGCTGCTAGCGAGAGGATGGAATCATGGAGCCGCGAGGAAAACATGCAAAGATTTCTTCCGCAACACCAGCTTGCAATAGCTCTGCCTGACCGTATTTCGGAGCAAATTTGCAGCAGTGCTGTGGAAATGGGTATGTGTTTTCTTGTGTTAACTCCGTATCCAACCTTTTATTGTTTCGACAAAATTCACCTGTTGTTACTCTCAATGCAGCAAACAACCTTGCCGTGGATGCCATCTTCGTTTATACAAAGCATGGCCACATGGCATCGCTCCTATCTCGCAACCGGCCAAACCCTCCCATCTTCGCGTTCACTGACAATGCGAGTTCAAGAAAGAGCATGAACCTTTACTGGGGAGTAATCCCACTTCAGCTACCTCTGTTGAATAGCATGAACGATAACTTCAATAATACCATCAGGCTCATGAAGTCCAAGGGTTCAGTGAAACCTGGAGACTCTGTCTTGGTCGTCGCCGACTCGGATCTAAACCAGCCTTGTGGTGCTACATCAGTTTATCAATCAATTCAGGTCCGACTAGTGGACTAAGCTATGCATCGTTGAACTATTAGCTGCTCCAAAACACCGTTTACTGCAGATGTGCTATAGTGAACAATTTGTGTATATTGTTTATGGAATATGTGTTTTCCGTGCCCAACAAGGTGATATTTGATCACTTTCATCTGAAAACTGGTATAGGTGTATACTTGTATGCTTGTACATTGTTTATCTGTCACTGTGGATTTAATTCTGAAGATAGAATTATTTTCGTGTGTGTCGCTCATACAATTTCTTTTATTCAAGGTCGAATTATTTGTGGACATGATGTTGTCGCCTTGTTGGTACACGAGTGACATGATTGCTACAGTTTCACCTTTTTGCCGGACAAGGCACATGCTGCATGTATGTCTCGAGTGAACCACTTTAATGCAACGGATAGTCCCCACAAATACAATACTCACTCCAATCTAATATGTGTTGTTAATAAAATCAGCAGACTTATTATGTATCAGAGGGTGTAGAAGATGAGAATATTGGAACAGTAAGGATCTGTTCCTCTTAAACACTAGTGTTTGTATGAGTCACCTCCTGTTCAGAAGTATATTATCACAAGATATAAGCTAGGCAGACATGTTTTGACAATAAAAGCTCAACCTTTTTTGAGTAAACCTCATAGCGTGAACAGTTACAAGATCACCACCATAAGGAGGTGCTCTTGAGTAGTAGTACAATATTTCCTAGCAGTATTCTATTTTTGCGAGGCTGACTTGTGAGAAATCACATTGATCCTCGTTTCGAACTAGGTACTAGATAATAAATCGCGTGACTTAATAAATTGCGATCTTGAGAAATAAAATTTATTTTAAAGCATTCAGCACTCTTACCTGCAATTTTTATTAAAACTCTGCTCCTAGAAATTACCAGCAGCGGCGTCTGAGCGGACGCGGCCGATGTGAACCCTGGTGCACATGCATCCCATTATGATTTATTTTAAAAAAAATGCTATTTCAAAGTTTCAGAAAAATTTGAAAATGCACGCATGTATATATTATGTTGGTACTTACTTGTGCAGATTTTGGCATAAAAAACGACCAAGTGTGACCTACACATAAATATGAAAATAGAAATTCCTATTTGTATGAACAGTACAAAACCAATCATTATAGTATCATCTAGACATTTTTTCATTTTCATGTAGACCACATACAATCATATTTTTCCATAAAAACTTACATAAGTAAGTATCAACAGAATATATACATGAAATAATTTATTTCAATTTCTTTGAATTTTTTTCAAATAGCATTTTTTTCATACAGGAGAATACGGGTGCATGCGCACCTAGGTTCATCCTGGTATTTCCCACGTCTGAGCCTACATCTACCAGTAAGCGCTACTTTTTTGTTGTATAGTGCATGCTATATCCATATCCAACTAACCAGGAAATTGTAAAGCTTGTGTTGCAATGAAAATTGATTTTATTGTTTTCAATAGAGCATATCAATAATTATTCCTAAATATCCAGCTCAAACGCAACTTCAGGACTTCTGCCTATGATTCTGCTCAAAATAATTTCACCCTTAATCTTTCAAACTTGAGCATAGGCTTTTGGAGCACCTGCGCTCTTGACACCTGTATTTTTTTTTGAGAAACACAGTACAAACCGGAACGCTCATATACACGCGCATATACTTAACCCTATGAACACGCACACACACGCTCTACCCCTATGAGCACCTCCGGAAGACTGATCCGACGGATTGGACCTTGAAATTGACGAAATCACCACAGGTGTCTCATTATCGACGGAAACGTCGAGTCCCCCTAAATGAATATTCCACCTTTACGAGACACACGATGTCAAACCTAGGGTTTGAACTCTAGTCGGCTGGGATACAACAACCTCCTAACCACACAAACTCAGGTTGGTTCTCTTGACACCTATATCTAGACCGTCCACTATCGCACATCTAGCATGCATAGCTTTTTTTGGATTGTTTGATAAAGGGATATATTAATATCAAAAGATACCAATTACACCCAGCCTCTGCAACAATGCAACACCTAACGGTAGTACGGATGCACACAACCAAAAAATAGAAAAGAAAACTAAGAAACAAAAGTCCGCTATAGCATCCCAGGCCTAACAACAACAATACAACCACCACCAAGACAACACCTGAAAAATACAGACTCTCCAAAAACGACGCCTCTAAGAAGGGAACGGTGCACCAGCGCCGTCGTCGCCCGACCAAAGATCTTAGGTTTTCACCCTGAAGATAGTCCCCGCTCTCAAAACAATGCCTCCAACAAGGTCATTGCAAGACACAACCAGTTAAGGCCAGACCTTGGGTTTTCACCCTGAAAGGTAGGACTCTGAACTTCACCTGTGCTGCCGCCCCCACTTCCATACCACTGATGCGGAGCCCGAAACACCAAGCCCTCAAAAACGCGGAAGCTTGAACCTCCCTTAGCTAGTCCTCCAATCCGGCCTTCTTGTTATTTCCTTCTTCTGACTACATCATGGACCAAAATGTCTCTTGATGCTAACACAGAACAGAGCTTCACGCCGCTCCCTCCGGAACCAAACAGCCGGAATAAAAGCATGGGTGCGCACAACCGAATACCATCGATCCAGCAAACTCCAGGCAATAAAGCATCACGTTACATTCGCCGGCAGCGCCTTTCGCAACTCAACACTCCGGCCAAATCGAGAAGGGCAGGCCTCAGGTAAGTCTTCCTCTTCGCCCAAGAGAGACCCTAGGACCACCGCCTTTATTCAGGTCGGGCCCCTACGCCGACGACCATCCCAGGCTGGCCAAGGTTGCCGCCGCCCGCCGAAGACACCAAGCACAGATCGCGACTCCGGAGACGCCGCACACGCCTGGGCACCGCCGCAGCCGAGCGCCAACCCTCCACCGCCGGCCGCCGAGAGGCGAGGAGAAGGGACCTAGGGTTTCCCCTTGCAGCCCGCCCCCACCCGTCCCTCCGCCGCCGGCAGGGCTCACCACCGCCTCGTCGTCTGTCATGCCGTCGCCGAGCCGAGGCTAGGCGCCGCCATCGAGACCCCCGACGATAGGGGCTGGGTCCTGGCCGAGGAGGGCGACCCGCGCCCGAGCCCCGGGTGCAAGAGGATGATGAAATCCCCGCCGGCCAGGCTTTGCCTGACCGCGCCCCCCGGCAGCGGCGAGGGAGGGGAGGGGGAGCTTTTTTTTGGATACACGCTGTTTTTGGTGCGTTTACAGGAGTACAGTAAAATTCCAAAGTTGAGTAGGTTCCACCACAACTTGTCTCCTTCTTGCCATCATTTTTGTTCGGTGGCATAGATAATTCATGTGAGAGAGAAGAGAGCCAGCTGCATGCACCCTCTCGGCTTCAGGACAAAAGTAAAGCCACTCTTTCCACTTCATGATAAAAGTAAAATTAGAGAATAAACAACTTTTCACGGAGTGAAGGAGAGAGTTCCCCCGCTGCACCAGAGAGAGAAAACTTTGAGAGATTCTTAGCTCGAAGACAATGCTTTTTACAGAGACTGTGAGAAAAAAAATCTATTTAAAGAGAGAAAGACTTTAGGAAGAAGAAGAGGATTCGGTGCATCAGAGAGCTGTTTGGAGGCAGAGATATGGATAATGTTCACGACAACTTTTCCTTCAAACTTAGCAATTAAAGCAATCCTATCCATTAAAAGATGGGCATATGTATTCGTTAGGACTTGCTGTTACATTACTGTCCAAACTTGTTTTTTCCTGGTTCCTGTATTGTAATACAATCTACTTGTATAACAGACAGTAAGACACATTAAAATATTTGCAAAGATTGGGAGTTTAAAAATCTCAAGAACCTGAAAGAAATCATGAAGGCATCTGACGGAGTTATGGGTGTGCGTGGTGATCGGAGTTCAGGTTCCTCTAGAACAAATCCCAGCCATCCAAGAAGCAATTGTCGAACTATATAGGTAGAATAGAAACCTGAACAAGCCTGTGATTGTTGCTTCCTCAGCTTCTTAAAAAAATGAAACCATGTCTAGGAGAAACTAGACACTTTTTGATATAGTAGAAATTCGTCCCTGGAATCAAACTTCGGTCGTTAGGGTGCGCCACTGCGACCCCAACCATTAGGCTAAGCCCACGTTGTCCTCACCTTCTTGAATCTGAGGTTGAATACCCAACGCTAACTCGCGCGGAGGTAACCTGAACTGTTAAAAGGGCATGCCCAACGTTGAAAGCTCTAAAATAGATATTACTTCTCAAGTTTGAAATATACTTCACCTACTTTATCCTTTTTCTTGCATCAACTTGATGAACAGTCATCGTTTGTATTTACGTTAGACGTTTCTGAAGCAGTTTGGCAATATGCAGATCCTATAATGTCCTATTTTTTAGCTGACTCGGCGTAAACGGTCATTTTGCATTCATTTTTTAAGTTAGGGCGCTGGAGCTGCCTTTATACAAAGCATGGCCACATGGCGTCGCTCCTATCTCACAACCGGCCAAACCCTCCCATCTTCGCGTTCATTGATAATACGAATTCAAGAAAGAGCATGAACCTTTACTGGGGCGTAACCCACTCCAGCTACCGCTGTCGAATAGCATGGACGATAACTTTAACAATACCATCAGGCTCATGAAGTCCAAGAGTTTATTGAAACCTAGAGATTCTGTCTTGGTGGTGGCTGACTCGGATCTAAACCAGACTTGTGATGCTACATCAGTGTATCAGTCAATTCAAGTCCGACTAGTGGACTAAGTTATTGATGGTTAAACTATTGGCTGCTCCAAAACACGGTTTACCAAGAAGGTAATGTGTTATAGTGAACAATTTGTTTATGGATCATGTGTTTTCACTGTCCAACAAGGTGACATTTTATCACTTTGATCCTCCTGAAAACTGCTATAGGCGTATACCTGTATTTTTTTGGACATTGTTTTTCCGTCACTGGACTGAATTCTGAAGATATTTGTTTCCAGGTGCGTGTCGTATCTCATAGAGAAAATTGCATAAACCAATAACTCTCTGGGAGAAGTTGCACGAACCAGCGACTTCAACTTTATTTTGCACATACCAGTCACTCTAGGGGTAGTTTGTTGCAAGGAGCTCTAATGATTTGATTTTGTTGTTTAACAATCTACATGGAAGCCACCGTGGTACCTCTGCCACATGCTAAGCCACTCTTTTCCCTCCAAAATGGATTCGCACAGGCGCGTTCCAAAAAGCACCAGCGCGTTTTTTTAGCTCAATAGAAACGTCGACAATCCCGTGCCGGTTCCTTCGTGAAATACGCGATTCGGGCGCGCCAGCACCTCGCGGCACGACGGTTTTCGCGGGTGGGGTCGTCTTGGCACCGACTCAAAGCGACAGATCACATTAAAAACGACATGTGCTGGACGGTTATCGGGCTCGGAAACCGAAGCGACAACAAGGACGGCAACTGGCCAACACCGGCTACGTAGTGCTGCCGCCGCCACCGGCTGGACCAGAGATGCGCGCCCTCATAGCCGAGCGGCGGGCGCACATGTTGCCGGCCGATAGAAGCCAGCCGGCGAACACGCTGACCAGCTCGGCGTGGCCGTTGAAAGAACATCTCTTGCATTATGTTTTGTGTGTTTGATGTCAATATATGTGATACACTAATGTTTGATTAAGTGGTACAGGGATTACATAGTTTCATATTTGCGTGTGTTGGATTTGGTCGGTCTCGTCAAAAGTTAACGAGAAAAAGTTTGGCCAGGCCGGATAATCCGGGCCGGATATTCTTGAAATATCCGGCCCCCGATTTTGGCTAAGTCTTCGAGGGAATGCAGCGCGAGTAGGGGGCCGGACATTTGCCCGGATAATGTCTCGGTATTGTACCAGTGGCCGGATTATCCGGGCCGGATATTTTGGAAATATCCGGCCCCCTCGATTTTGGCTAAGGACTGGAAGAAATGTGAATCAGTACATGGGCCGGATAATTGGCCGGACAATGTCACGCTTTTGTTCTGAAGGCCGGATTATCCGGGGGGGGGGCGGATTATCCGGCCCCTACTTAGACCGGATTATCCGGCCCCCCGGAAGCAGCAACGGCTCAATTTTGGGAGGGGGTTAAATACCCCCTTCTTCTACCTTGGTTGCTTGCTCAATCATTACACAAGAAATCTGCCAAGCCACCTCCATTAGAGCCACCTCAAGAAAGTCAAGATTTGCAAGATCTCCTTCCTCCCCCAACCAAAGCTCTTGATCTTTGGGGATTCGAAGGAGAAGACACCGATCTACATCCTCACCGAAGCGTTCTTCATTTCCCCCTCTTGTTTGAGGGATCTCATGCTAGTGTTCCTATTTGGTTCCCTAGTTGATTTGTTGTTGATGTGTTGTTGTTGATTGTTGTATTGTTACAGATTTGGGAGCCTCCAATTTGGTTGTGGATGTGTGCCCCAAGAACTTTGTAAAGGCCCGGTTTCCGCCTCGAGGAAATCCCTTAGTGGAAGTGGGCTAGGCCTTCGTGGCGTTGCTCACAGGAGATCCGAGTGAAGCCTTCGTGGTCGTTGGTTTGGCTTGCGTAGCAACCACACTCCTCCAAACGTAGACGTACCTTCTTGCAAAGGAAGGGAACTACGGGAATCATCTCCGTGTCATCGCGTGCTACACTCTCGGTTACCTCTATCCCACTCTATCTACTATTGCGTAGCTATACCTTGTTTAGTTGATATCCTTGTCATATAGGTAAATTCACTTAGTTGCATATCTAGAGAATTTACCTTTCGTGTCAAGCCTAATTTGAAAAAGAACTAAAAATTGGTTAGCACCTATTCACCCCCCCCCTCTAGGTGCGGCATACGATCCTTTCAGCCGTGGCACTTCCAAGAGGAGCGCGACATCAAGCTCGCACGTTCGGCCGGCCGTGATGCTGGCCGTTTCAACCGCATCGGCCGCCGGCTATACTACCCCCAGGCGGAATGCATGGCGTTGGAGGCACCACCTCTACAGAGGCCGCCGGCAAGGACGTCGGCGTCTGGGAACTCGCGCACCGGATCGTCGACTGCCGGTGGCCGCACGCGCCTCCTTCGAGTGGCATCGTCATCCACGACGGGACGAGGCGCGCATCTTCGGCTCCAGCTCGAAGGACGGCGGGGACGTTTCAACGCCGCCGCCCCAAGGAGGAGGACGCCGCGGGCTCGCCACCATTTCTGCCGGCGTAGAGGTGGTGGTAGATGGAGGCGGAGGCGCAGGTGGCCCTCCGTGGCGGCGACGACCCGGAGGAATTCCCCAGGCAGCACTTCATCATCGTCCACTCCGTCGACGAGGACTACCGCTATATCGCCAGGCGACAGTGTGGTCCGCCAGGGACCACGGCGAGAACTTCATCGACTTCGCCGGTCCTTCTGAGCCGCCGATGCCAAAGGAGGGTGACGACTAGTCCTTCGGCTCCTCCTCCGACGACGATGGCTACGTGGACAACCTCGACTTCAGCGCTTTTGACGCACGCCGCTAGTTTTTTTTTAGTTTTTAGTTCAAATTCAAGTCACTTTTGTATAAAACTAGTTAAAAATTGTATAAATTTCGTTTTTAAAATGTATTTTACATTTGAATTCTATTGGGGCATGTTGTATGGGGACGCCGGTGTGGGAACACCTTCCCTAAATGAAAGATGCAGTGTCAACGCCCTTCATATGGCAGTGTCGGCGCCACTGCCGTGGTCTATTTTGAGGGCATCAGTGGAGATGTTCTAATACACTGCTAAATAGGGAGCTGATAACTTTTCAACCGATTAGTTCTGAAGTTGCTGGTCTATGCAACGAATTATTAGAGTTGCTGGTCTGTGCAACATTCACCCCAAGACTTAGAGCATCTCCAGTCGCGTCCCCCAAACCGTCCCCCAAACCGCGCCGGATCGAGCGTTTGGGGGACGTGTTTCGTTCGTGCCGCGTTTGGGGGACATCGCTCCCCAACCGCGTCCCCCAAACGCCGCCCCCAAACATTTAAAATAATTTTTCTGGCATTTTTATTTCAATTTCCACAAACTAATACATAATTGAGAACGTGGTTTACACGAAGACATAGTTTGGAACATGGTTTTCCACAAACTAATACATAGTTTGAACCATGGTGGACACAAATATAAAATATTGCAAAGAAACTAAACCTAACTAGGCCGTGCATCGAAGGTTTCGTGTGTTCGCTGCTAAGAAAGAACACTCGAGGGCACACCAGTCACCTAAACTGGAAAATCCAGCGGGAGGATGGTGCCCTTGTTGGTTCTACCGATGAGGCGAACAGCGAGAAACCTCCGTGCACGTATTCGGCTGCGAAGAAACAACACTCATTCGGTCGTCCTCCTCGTCGGTGCCGTCGTCGTGGGAGTCCCCTGTCGACGTGGTAGTCCCGGAGGCAGCGCCTCTCGTCGAAGACCTTGACGCTCATGTCCCCGTTGCCGAAGTAGGAGAACACGAGGATGAAGCCGGCTTCGAGGCCGTGGTGGCGCGCGAACTTCTCCCGGCCGATGTTGAGGTACATCTTGCCGCGCGCGTCGTAGATCGCCTTGACGATCCACCGGCGATAGCCGCACGAATGCTCCCGCGGATGCATCGTGCGCGGGCGTACGCCGCCGACGTACTCGGCGAAGGAGTCCGGCAGCCTCTGGATGCCGCGCGGGTGGCCCTTGAGGACGTGGACGAACTCGAACAGGACGTCCGGCTCCACGTCCATCTCCGACGATGAAGACGACGGCGTGGGAGGCGACGGCGAGCGTTCAGCTATGCCGCGGCCACGACCACGACCACGACCACGGCCGCGGCCGCGAGGTCGGCCTCCGCCTCTACCAGACATAGCGTCGAGTCTTGTTGAGAGATGGTGGCGGCTAGGGTTTGGGAGAGAGGCGCTAGGGTTTGTGTGTGAGAGGGACGATGAGAGACGCCCTTTTTTATAGGCCGGAGGGAGGCGGAGGAGCGGTGGCGCTCATTAACGCCGGCACGCGCAGCTAGGGCGCGACCGGGACGCGTCGGCTGCGCCCTCTCGCGGGAACTCGCACCGTCGGCCGCGCGCCAATAACTTCCGTCGCGAGGTAGGCGACGGCTAGGTTTAAATTAATTGTGCCGCTGACGGGTCGGCCCCGCCACTCCCCGCCTCGCTTTTCGTTGTGTCCGGCGTCCCCGGAGCGTCCCCTGTGGGACGGGGACGGGCTTGGGGCGCCGGACACCGTATAGGGGCGCGCCGGACAAAAAAGGGCTTTGGGGGACGCGGCTGGAACGCTTTTTTTGTCTGGCGCGCCCCAAATCCCTTTGGGGGACGGTTTGGGGGACGCGACTGGAGATGCTCTTACTGGTATGTGCAATTTTCTCTGTCTCATACAGATCCTTTCATTCAAGAATATTTAATTATTTGTGGACATGATGTCTTCTGTACATGAGTAACACGACTGATGCAGATTTCACTGCTTTTAAGAACTGACAAGGCACATGCTACAAATATGTATGGAGAGCCTCACTTTAACGCAATGCATAGTCCCCACAAAAGCAGTAGCAGGTGATGACTAATTTGGAACGACCAGGATCTGTGCCTCTCTATTTATTGTTGTCGGCAAGCGCTAGTGTATGCATGAGTCACCTATATGTCGACATGCTGTGCACTATAGAGGCTCGAACTTCCTATGCAATATAGTGTGCGCTACAAGATCACCAGCAATCCAGCATTAAGGAAGTGCTCTGAATGCTACTTCCTGTCCCAAGCCCACCAAACCTTTTTATTATTTTGAAACGGATGTAGCACAATGTTTCCTGGTAATAAGAAAAATCACTGCAGCTTTTGCCACACTGGCTTGTGAGAAAGCAGCTTGTTCCTTGTTTCGAACTAGGTGCGAGAAGAAATAATAGTAGTTATTTTAATTAATTAAGTGCAGCAAAAAGCTTTCATAGCTCAGTTGGTTAGAGCACCCGTTTAGTAAGCGGGAGGTCTTGAGTTCAACTCTCAATGAAAGCAGGATGTTTTTCCCCCATTTAGGCTTCAAGTAGTTTTTTTTTTTGGTCATCTTCTCCATCCAGTGCCTCTTTGGGTTTGCTCCAGTAGATTTTTATTGTCATCTTCTCAATATGCCTCTTTGAGAGCTGAGAAGGCAGCCAGAGAAAGGACACACGTGTTGTTGGAAGCGAGGCTTACTGGGTTTTGCGCCAGATCGCACAGGTCGCTTGCTTTTTACAACGAAAACGAAAGACGCATGTGAGCGAGATTTTGGAACAGTTTTTTGTCCACCGCAGTGAGCTGTCATGGACGACCATTTCCGTCGCCTCAAATCTAATAGTAGGATGTCTGCTCCTGCACACTGCGGCGTTTCACGAGGCATGCCGGTCGAGGAGAATCTCGTTTATTGGGAGTAACACAATCCCAACAGCTTCTTTCCAAAAGAAGTAACATCAGAAACCTACAATGCGCATGCCTAGCAAGCCCAGCCCCGTGCGGCAGGATCGTTTCACTCACTCAAATGAGTGGCTTTGCGTGTGTCTAAATATTACCTAGTATTATCTTTTTCTACAATACCTTGGAAAATGTACTTACTCTACTGCCATACTACCCAATTTTCCCATCGCCTCACTACCACCTAGTGATTTTATTTTCCAAAATACCTTCGTTTTTATCATCTCATGGTCACCTACAGTCACGTGAACAAAATAATTCCGAACCATGTCGTAATAATACCATTTTTACCTTCAACCATGCTTCGACATCATCAGTTCACTTTAGCAACCCAAATATTAAAATACTTCTACAATACTTAACTAAGACTAGTCACAATGCATAGTGTCATAAAAATAATATCATGCACATGATACTACTATATGTTACTATCTTCACAATACATGGTATCATGTACTAGTATCATAATCTTCTTATATTACTCCGTAATTGATTTGTATGTAGAATCTCAATGCAAATATACTCTATGCTATGATTTATTTGATATTAAATTTTCTAGTACTACGCGCTATGATACGGTATCTACCTATGATACTACTATCATCCCTTTCATCTTTAATTACACTGTCACATCAGCTTTTTTGCATGCATGAGTACGATACTACTTATGATACTCTCATTATGGCTAGTCTAATAATCTAACGGCACGGTGTGCCGCCACGCCAAATGTTCCTAGTAGAGCTAGCAACTAGTATTGCATTTATAAACCTATTCAATTGACGTGAGTTACCATGCAGAAGAGGACCAAAGAGGAGAACATATCTAGTGATACCATGCCTTATTTGATACCATGATACCACTTTTCTGAATTGAACTTTTAGCTGTTAAAAAATTCAAACCTGAAATTTTGGGTGTTCACAAGATGCCTTGTAACTTTCATTACCAAATTCAAAATACCCTAAGAGAAACAAAAATGAGAAATCAAGCATGAATAGTATCACATAAAGACAAAAACACTAAATGCCACTATTCATATAGCATTTGTTTTTATTTATTTCTCTTGGTGTATTTTAAACTTGGCTGTGATAGAGAATGTAAACAAATATCTTGTGAACAGCTACAAATTTGTTTCGAATTATTATGAACTATGTTTATGCATATTCAATGAAAATTATTACCGAATGTATTTGTTCCCCCATGTGTTCGAAGTTGTTTCTACTGTAGAATGTATACCGCATCTGTGTGCATGTAGGACAATTTGATTATTTCTTCACAATTGATAAGAAGGCCTGGTTAGTGATCTTTTGTCATGTTATAAGCATCTGCTAATAACGTATAAACAAAGACATAACCAAGAGCGATGGCTTGTGAGGCTTTACTCTCCCTTCGCTCCAAATTACTTGTCACAGATGAATCGAGATAGATTTTAGGGAACATTTAGCCTAAATCTATCATGGCAAAATTGGAGCAAAGGGGGCGGTTGGCCCATTCTATCAAGTTCACCACTTCGCTTCACTTGAGGAAGTTCACCACTACACTTCACTTGAAGAAATCAACAACTCTAAAGGGGCAAAGACGCAGCCAAGAAGACTTCTAATTATCTACTTCATGTATTTGTTGATAGCTAGAAACTTTACCACGTTCCGTAGAATAAGATTCATATAAGGAAATTTATTTTCTGAGGTTCGGAAAAGTTCAGGATTTTTTCGGCGGAAGACCGAGAAGGTTCTAGAAGGTTTTCGAGGGGCCACCAGTGGGCCCACCCCAGGAGGAGCCACATGAGCCGAGGGGGTGCAGCCCAGCCCTAATGGGCCAGGAACACCACAGCCTCAAGGCCCAGGCCGACCAACCCCCTAGGATTTTGGGGAAACCCTAAAGGGGGGAAGACTTGGGGGGTAAGTTTCCCCCCTCCGTCTTGTGCGCCGGCCGTAGGGCTTGGAGGAGGGGCCAAGCCAACCCTGGCCAGCCCTGCCCCTATGTAAAGAGGGCAGGGGGCAGGGGGCGCAGCCACCCCTTCCTTCTAACCCTAGCAGCCAGCTCTCCTCCTCCACCATATTCTTGCATCGGCTTGGCGAAGCCCTGGAGGATCTTCTCCTCCACCACCACCACCAAACCATTGTGATGCTGGGATTTCGAGGGGACCTAATCCTCCGTTGCCCGTTGGAATGGGGAGAAGAAGGACGTCATCGACACCATATGTGTGACCGAGTAAGAAAGTGATGCCGGATTGCAGCACCGGAACGATTGTCTACATCAACCACAAGATCTGATCTCGTTAAGGCTTTGGATCTACGAGGGTTAGTGTCTCTTCTTTCTCGTTGGTTTTATCTCATAGATTATATCTTGGCCTTTCCATAGATTGGATCTTGGATTTATTCGTCTTTGCGGTAGAATTTTTTTCCATGCAACGAATCGTACATTGGTATCAGAACCATGTCTATGCATAGATATGTTGCACGAGTAGAACATGATGGTTTTGTGGGCGTTGATGCTTTTGTTGTCGCTTGCTTTTCGTGGACTTTGCATCTTGCGGGGTGGTGGGATGAAGCGGCCCGGGCGAACCTTACATGACCGCATTCATGATACTTGATCCACGCTTGACATGCAACTTGTATTGCATAAGTGGCTTTGCGGGTGTCAGTTTCTCCCATCATAGTTGAGATCCAATTTACAATCTGCAGTTGGCAACACTTGTACCAGCATTGTGGTTCTTGTTTGTAGGTAGATCGGATGTTACTATAATGTCCGAAACCACGTAAAACATGCAAACACTTTTTGGAGGCATCTAACTTGTTTTTGCAGGGGCATGTGATGTGATATGGCTATGTGATTGTGACTATATTTGATGTATGAGATGATCATTATCGTATTATGGCAACCGACAGGAGCCTAATGGTTGTCTTTAAATTTGTTAAGACATGCGTGTCTATTCATCATGTAATAGTTTTATTTCAAGTAGTTGTTATAGTTGTTATTAGTGATGGAGAACCATGAAGCAGCGCCACTGACCTTGACGCCATGCTGGTGATGATGGAGATCATGTTCGTGCTTTGGAAATGGAGATCAAAAGCACAAGAAGAAAGGCCATATCATATCACATATTATGTATTGCATGTGATGGTAATCCTTTATGCATCTTCTTTTGCTTAGATCGCGATGGTAGCATTATAAGATGATCCCTCTCATTAAATATCAAGATAATAAAGTGTTTGTCCTTAGTAAGCACCGTTGGTAAGACTCGTCGTTTCGAAGCATCACGTGATGATCAGGTGTTATAGATTCTACGTGTACATACAATGGGTGCAAGCCAGATTTGCACATGCGAATACTGAGGTTAACCTTGACGAGCCTAGCATGTACAGACATGGTCTCGGAACACGGGATACTGAAATGTAGAGCACGAGTCATATGAATGATATGACGAACATGTTTAATGTTCGCCTTTGAAGCTACATCTTCTCTCGTGAAGATCGGACTTGGTGTAGTGGATTTGGTTCGTGTAATCACTAAGGCAACGTGAGGGATGTTGTTTTGAGTGGGAGTTCACCTAGTTAATTTAATAATTAAAATGAACTCAATTTATCATAAACTTAGTCTAAACTCTTCGCAAATATGTTGTAGATCATGGTGGCCCCCACCATCAATTTTAATCAGTTCCTAGAGAAACAAAAGCTTAAGGACAATGGAAGCAACTTTACGGACTCGATCCATTATTTGAGGATTGTGCTCACTGCTGGACTACTGCAATATGTGCTCGATGCACCGCTAGGTCCCCCACGTGCAGAAACTGCTCCCTATGATGTAAATAATGTTTACATCACTCGGAAAACTCAATACTCCACAGTTCAGTGCGCCAGCTTGTACAACCTAGAGGCAGAGCTTCAAAAGCGTTTTCAAAACCATGACCCTTGTGAGATAGTCCGTGAGCTCAAAGCAATATTTGAAACTCATGCGGCCGTGGAAAGATATGAAGCCTCTGAACAGTTCTTTGACTGTAAGATGGGAGAGGGTAGCTCCGTTAGCGAGCACGTGCTCAAGATGTCTGGGCACGCGAAGAAGCTCAATGACTTCGGAATTGTGGTTCCTAACCAGTTGGGTATTCATCGTGTCCTCGAATCACTGCCACCTAGTTATAAGAACTTTGTGATGAACTACGACATGGAGAACATGAACAAGGAGTTACATGAACTCTTCTCCATGCTGAAAACTGCGTAAGTGGAGATAAAGAAAGAGCACCAAGTGTTGATGGTCAACAAGACCACCAGTTTCAAGAAGCAGTGCAAGCCTAAGGAAAATGGCAACTTCAATAAGGGCGGCAAGAAAGCTGCTGCGCCTCCTAAGAAGCCTAAGGCTGGTCCTAAGCCTGATACTATGTGCTACCACTTCAAGGGCGACGAACACTGGAAGCGCAATTGCCCCAAGTACCTGGCTGATCTGAAGAGAGGCCAAGTCAAGAAGAAAGGTATGTTTGATATACATGTTATTTATGTCTATCTTACTAGTAATCGTAGTAGTGCCTGGGTATTTGATACTGGTTCGGTTGCTCACATTTGTAACTCAAAACATGAGTTGCAGAATAAACGGAGACTAGCGAGGGGCGAGGTGATGATGCGTGTTGGAAATGGAACCAAGGTCGATATGATCGCCGTCGGCACGCTCCCTCTACATCTACCTTTGGGATTAGTTTTAAATCTAAATAATTGTTATTTGGTGCTTGCGTTTAGCATGAACATTATATCTGGATCTTGTTTAATGCAAGACGGTTATTCGTTTAAGTCAGAGAATAATGGTTATTCTATTTATATGAATAATATCTTTTATGGTCATGCACCTAAGATGAATGGTTTATTCTTGTTAAATCTCGATAGTAGTGATACACATGTTCATAACATTCATGCTAAATGAATTAAATTGAATGATAATTCTACATATATGTGGCACTGTCGTCTTGGTCACATTGGAGTGGAGCGCATGAAGAAACTCCATTCTGATGGACTTCTTGAATCACTTGACTTTGAATCACTTGATAGATGCGAAGCATGTCTGATGGAAAAAATGACTAAGACTCCATTCTATGGTATAATGGAGCGAGCTACAGACTTATTGGAAATAATACATACTGATGTGTGCGATCCAATGAGTGTAGCATCGCGCGGTGATTATCGTTATGTTCTAACCTTCACGGATGATCTGAGTAGATATGGGTATATTTAGTTTATGAAACATAAGTCCGAAACTTTCGAGAAGTTTAATGAATTCCAAATTGAAGTAGAAAATCAGCGTAACAAGAAGATTAAGTTTCTGCGTTCTGATCGCAGAGGTGAATATCTGAGTTACGAGTTTGGCATGCATTTAAAGAAATGTGGAATACTTTCACAGTTGACACCGCCGCGAACACAACAACGCAATGGTGTGTCCGAACATCGTAATCGAACTCTCTTAGATATGGTTCGATCCATGATGTCTCTTACCGATTTGCCATTATCATTAAGGGGTTATGCGTTAGAGACAGCCGCATTCACTGTAAATAGGGCATCATCTAAATTTGTTGAAACGACACCGTATGAATTGTGGTTTGTTAAGAAACCTAAGTTGTCGTTCCTTAAAGTTTGGGGATGTGAAGCTTATGTAAACAAGTTACAACCTGACAAGCTTGAACCCAAAGCGGAGAAATGCGTTTCATATGATACTTTAAAGAAACAATTGGGTATACCTTCTATCACAGATCCAAAGGCAAAGTTTTCGTTGCCAAGAACTGATCCTTTCTTGAGAAGGAGTTTCTCTCAAAAGAAGTGACTGGAAGGAAAGTAGAACTCGATGAGGTTATTGAACCTTCTCTCGGACTTGAGAGTAGCGCGGCACCGGAAGATGTTCTTGTGTCGCCTGCACCGATAAGAGAGGAAGCAAATGATAATGATCATGAAACTTCGAATAAAGTTACTACTGAACCCCGCAGGTCGACGAGGGTTCGTACCAGTCCTGATTGGTATGACCCCTCCTTAAATGTCATGATTGTGGACAACAATGATGAAGACCCTGCGACGTGTGAGGAAGCAATGACGAGCCAGATACCAACAAATGACAAGAGACCATGTGTCGAGGGTACTCCCCGGCAATGCCCTCCGTTTGGGGCTTAGGGTAGATGGAATCCTGTAGGCTGACACGAGACATCGGTTATCAAACAAGCGGGGAGAGCAATTTACCCAGGTTCGGGGCCCTCGAAGTGGTAAAATCCTTACTTTCTGCATGTCTGATCTTGATGATGAAAATATCGGGTTACAATGGGGTGCTGAAGGTTTTGGCTATGATCTCGTCGAGGGACTAAGTTCTGTAATGACCTAGATCTAGACTTGCGGTGGCTATGATTACTATGATTGTGTGTGTCCCTCGGCAACCCCTCTCCTGGCCCTTATATTGGGAGCCAGGTCTCGAGAGTATTGTCCGGGTACGACTAGGTTACAAAGAGCCCTAGATCTAAACTTTCCTTGTATTCTCCATCTTCTTGCCTTGTCCTTCAAGATTCCTTCTTCTAAACCAACGTAACGGCCCACCTGGTCGTCGAGTGCCTTCATGGGCCCTTGACTGGGTCGTAAGAGGTAGTACAATACTAGTTACCCGAAGGGTAATGCCCACATCCCCGAGTGACTGGCGGAAGAAACTTCTGGCAGGGACTAAAAACATGTCTTCTATCGAATCTTCGTTCTTGCTGGAAAAATATTGACTTTCTTGCAATAGTAGCATCTTCTTTATCGGGTGCACGTTCAGCGCTCCCGGTGGGAGTAGCCCCCGAGTCTAGGCACGGATACTTGCAACCATGTGTAGACTCAAGTTGTACCACTCGAATGTTTTCTCCGCCGAAGCTTTCTGCAAACTTGTTATGGTCATCCGATATATCTTCTTATATCGGGTCTCTATTACTTCCAAGCAACTTTTAGTACGTAAAGGATATCGAGTAACGTGCCCGGTTTTACCGGTTAACTGCCGATGGCAAAACAACGTTACTCTACACAGAATCAAGTCCCCGGGCATGATTCTGGAGCTGAAAAAGCCTTTGAGTCCAAATTTCATCGGGTGTGCGTTCAGCGCTCCCGATGGGAGTAGCCCCCGAGTCTAGGTGCGGATGCGGGGAACCGCGCATAGACTTAGGTCGAACCACTCGAATGTTTCAATTTCCTTCGGATGCTTCATGTGGAGTCGATGCTTTTCATGACATCATTGATGACGCAACCACTGCCGCGGTCTGACTGACAGGACATGACCTGATGGGCCCACCCTACTCCTGCGCGGTCAGTTATGAAATGACTATTCCTTGTGCATTGATAGAGGCACCTCCTCAATTTCCACGCGTAGTGGGCATAATGGGCAGTCGGTTCCATCTCTCCTGCTTGGACACGTGTATAATTGGATCCTCTTCCACCTCTCCACGATCATCAGCGTTACGGCCACGATTTCCCATCAGTCCTTACTATAAATAAAGAGCCTTTTACCATTTTCACTTTTTACATCTCCATACTACTCGCCTTCCTCCTCAGTTCTCTTCTCGCCATTGTTCCTGCTTTCAAGAGCTTGAGCACCATGGGCAAGAAGAAGGGAACCGCTGTTTCAAGCGCTTCTACAGGCGCGGCCAAGACTGGCTCCGATTGGTGCGCTTTGACCATTTCCAACCGCAAGGTGAACAGGCTGCGTACACTCGGCTTTATCTCGTATGCCGATTCTGACATCCGCCTCCCAGGTTCATCTCTCGCCCAAAGCATCCTAAAGGTTTTATTGTTATGTTCGTCGCCTTCTTGTTTCATGGGTTTTCTCTCCCCGCCCACGAATTCCTTCGCTCTCTTCTTTTCTTCTACGGGATCCAGCTTTGGCAGCTGACCCCCAATTCCATTCTTCATCTCTCCATCTTCATTACTCTATCCGAGGCCTTCCTTGGCATCGACCCCCACTGGGGCTTGTGGAGGAAGATCTTCTACGTCAAATGCCACAATGGCAATGACGGTCCCCCCGTCGTTGGCGGAGTCGGTTTTGTCGTCAGAAAGGAGGTCAACTATTTCGATTACCCGATGAAGGAATCAGTCCAGGGCTAGCGACAGAAATGGTTTTATCTGAGAGACATCCCAGTATCCGGACGGTGCTCCAACCTGCCTCCGTTCGAAGATGTCTCCTCGGCTACGCCGAAGAAATCATGGCGGAACGCTTTGACTGCCGAAGAAAGTACCATAGCCGATCAACTGTATGGAAAGGTCATGGACCTGAAGAATGCAGGAGGTCTCATGATGTGTGGTACTGAGGTGGTCTCAATATTTCTAAGGCGTCGGGTGCAACCACTAATGTCTCGGCCTCACCAACTGTGGATGTACACCGGCGGAAATGACAAGTCAAGGGTTAGCTTAATTGATCTATCTGATGAAGAACTTCGTGATGAGGTGCGGCATTTGACTCGTCTCAGCCAGAAAGACAACATTGTTCTGACTTCGGCTCGCCCTCCTCTTGATCTTAAGCATCTTCCAGCTGAGTTACTTTTCCTTCCATTTGCTTCAAGGGTCACTTCTATTTCTGCATCTGAACTTGATAATTTCATTATTTGTCAACATGCTTCCACCGTTGCTCAATGTTATCCTCCTACACCCGAAGTTGGGGTAGAGCTAGAGGATGATGATGATGCGGAGGAGACTGAAGACGAGCAGCATGCTCTTGAGGAGAGCGACGTCCAAGGTGATGAAGCCCCCGAGGACGATGCTCGTACAAAGGCCATGCGGCGCAGGAGGATTAATGAAGACTTAATGACAACTGTTGAATCGAGTCCTAGCGGACAAGATGATGATGCTAATGTAACTGCGTCGCCTCCTCCAGCTATAAAGAGCTCAACAGGCCTCTTTGCTGCCGAAGATGACTTAGATCTGTAAGTTTCCACTTTTCCTCTGCAGCCAACTTCCTTTAACTTATCTGATACGTGTTCTCGTTTTCAAGCAGCTCCGATGATGAAGTCCCTCTCGCGAAGAGGGAAAAATTATTATCTGAAGGAACTGAATCAGGAAAGGAATCGAATCCTTCGACTGCCGAGCCAACGCCACCTCCAAGAACGGTTGTGGCCAAGGTTCCTTTGTCGAAGGTTAACCCTTCTGCCGGTGCCTCCGCCCCTCCAATAGCTTGTGATCATGTAAGTATATTTTTCGGCACATATCCTTTTAGCTTCCGAGCCGATGACTGATTCTTAGATTAATTGCAATTTGTTTTCCACACAACCTGTCATAACTTTTCATTTTCTTTCTCACAACAAATTTTTGCCACAGTTGACGCTGTGGCAGATTTTGCTGACCAATTCGCCCGCCTAGAATCCGAGAACGTCCAGCTTCGCAAGGCCATCAAGACTTCGGCTAATCAGGTGTTGGAAGCCAACAGGCTCACAGCCGAAGCTCATACCGAGAATACACTCCTGAAGGATGAGCTGAAGAAGCTGAAGAAGAAGATGAAAGATGAGCAAGAAGCCAGACGCGAAGCTGCCATCGTTGCCGATGAAAAAGAAGGCACTCTTCGAGAGTCCATCACGAACTTGCTAGGTGAGTTTCTTTTCACCCATTGCACGGTATTCTTCCAATACCATCTTCTGGGTTGCTTACTCATAATTTTCCCAGATGCTGCCGATATACTTATCGACCGCACGCGCAAGCTTCGAGAGGACTCCATGTCTGATGCCCTTTCGCTTGCCACTGATTCCAATAACCAAGTTCAAGGTCTTTTGCAAAAGACTAACAGGGCTTTGTCAAAGTTATTTTCGATGATGTTCCCAAAGTTAAGTCAAAACAAGACCCTTGGTGAGATGGTGGACGCCTTCTTCATCGAATCTTCTTAAGCTATTGAGGTACCGAAGCGGCGCTCCCGTCTCTTCGGGGCAGTTCTTACTTTCCAGTTGTTAATGGGGCACATGCTAGGTTCTGAGTTGGAAAAGTTGTCCAAGGCATTGCCAGTAGATGCCAACGAGTGTCTAGTCAACCTCGAACCTTTCAAGCAATCGGCCGTGATATGCGCCAACCAACTCCTCAAGTTAGTTGAAGAAGCAAAGAACAAAGTTGCGTCGAAGGCTGCTCCTGATTCATCATTAGCTCAACCTTGAAATAACCCTTGCTCCGCCCTTGTAATGTCAGATACAATTTTAGTCTAGCCTTGATTTGTACTAGCTCTGTTGCTAGTATTAACAGTCTTTTGGATGTAGTATGCGCTCCCGATGGGAGTTTTTTTTCGCCTTTTATCCATGCTTTCCTGAATCGAGAATTGTGCTGCAGATTCCTTCAACTTCTTCTCATGCCGAACCTTTTCTGAATCCTTCAGCTAATGATGAATCATATCTTGTTCGTCGTTTACATGATCAAATATCTCGGTTGAACAAAGACATATCTAATCTTCAGGCTATGGCGGCGTTGGTGAAAAGAAAAAAGCGAGGTTGCTACTGTAGTTGAACAACATGCTCTAGATCACCTCCGTGTTGCTACTGAAAGTTTAAGCTGTAAGCAACCGACCACCTTTTGACTTCTTTCGACTTTCTTGCTAAATAACCTCATGTTGACTAAATTTTTTTATTTCAACAGTCGTAGCTTTTGACGAATCAGAAGAGAATAGGCGAATCCATGAAAAGATCGCAGTAATGACCGATGTTGCTCATCCGAAACATGAACTGTGGTCCAATCGATAGAAAGCCGTAGCCATGGCTAAGTTTGAGCATCGAGTGGAAAAGGTGCATTACTACTTTGACAAATACCACGCTCATCTCTCGATGGTATGGAAAACCATGTTTCCATTGGATCAAGCACCCGAGACTTTGTCTGCTTTATACAACCGGTTCAAGACTCCAGAGAGAATTCGTTTACTGGTGCGGAAGGAACTTCTTGCCGGAACCGAACTTGTGCTTGCTTCAGTATTAGCGTGCCACCCTACCTTAGATTTGGAGGTCATAGCGAATGCCAATAGAAGATTAGACCAATATTATTCCATAGCCAGACATCCTGCATATGTTATTATCTCTCGGATGGAAACAGGAATCGAAAGAGATTTGAAGACCCGAGAAGATCAAGAAGCCCTGCCATGAAGTTATGTTTATTTTTTTTATGGTGACCTTGCGTTGCAAGGAGTAATCATGTATGTACTTTGATGTGTTTTTAAACATCATTTCTTTTTGAACTTGTTAGTTCGATTAGAAAGTTATTGTCAAGGGCGGCTGAGTGATCAAGTCAGCCTGCGCACCCGACGACTTTGTTGTAATTGCATTATTAGCAGAGTCGATTTGTAAGTTCCGTAAGAGCGACACACATCGATAAAACAATGGATTTAGGCGCTTTATTTATTTGTCTTCGTCACACGGTGCACCGGTATGAGCCTTTTTATAAGTAATATTATTTCCATCCACTGCAGCACTCGCGAATTATCTTGAGGCTTGGATGGTTTACTGTGTATCGATAACCATAGCTCCCGATGGGAGTATTAATTAATAATCAATAATGCAATAATTCCTTGCAGCCCTCGAGTGTTATCGAGTTGGCTGTGTAACACACAATTTTAGCCGAAGCTCCCGATGGGAGTAGTAGCCAAAAGAAATAACCCGAAGAATCGTTCGAGTGATCAACTTAATTAATGAAGATGGGAGCCCAATCAAGAATTTTATTCATAATATGTGACAGGCTAAGAAGCCTTCATGTATAAAATAAGGAATAGGTGAATTCTATATGTAGAAATGTCGCAAGTGTGCAACATTCCATGGATTTTCAACGTCCTTGCCCGAACCGGGATTCTTGAGACGATAAGCTCCTCCTGGTATCACTTCGGTGACTATGAACGGTCCTTCCCATGGAGATTCAAGTTTCAAAGGTCTTTCTTGCTTTAATCGTAATACCATGTCGCCGACGCTGAAGCTTCGATTGCGGACTCGTCGACTGTAGTAATTCCGTAACACATGTTGACATACTGTTGTTCTTGCTAAGGCAATGTCTCGAGCTTCATCAAGGAGGTCCACAGCATCTTGCAGTGCATGGATGGAATTTGTTTCTGTATACGCAGTCACCCTGGGAGCTTCAAAATGAACATCGGCTGGTAGAACCGCTTTGGCTCCATAAACGAGGAAGAATGGGGTATACTGAGTTGACCTATTTGGAGTAGTCCGCAGGCTCCAGATTACAGATGGTAATTTTTCGACCCACGCTCCAGCTGCGCCTGTGAGGCATTTTTTAATACCATTGCATACTAAGTCATTGATCCTTTCAACTTGACCATTGGTTTGAGGGTGTGCAACTGAAGCGAATCTGAGTTTGATACCATCATCATCATAGAATTTACGAAATTCCTTGGAATCAAAATTAGTTCCATTGTCTGTAATGATGATGTGAGCCATACCGAAGCGACAAGTTATTCCCTTGAAGAACTGGACAACAGTTTTGGCTGTTTGATCTCTGACCGGTACAGCTTCAATCCATTTAGTGAACTTATCGACTGCGACCAGTAGATACGTGTGCCCCCCAGGTGATGATCTCAGTAGCGGACCAACTTGATCGAGTCCCCATTGCGCAAATGGCCAAGCCGAATTTATGGTCATTAGATCCGTTGCAGGAGCGTGAGGCTTTGGTGCAAAACGTTCGCAAGGATCACACTTCTGCACTAAATCTCGAGCGTCAGACGTTTCTGTTGGCCAATAAAATCCTGCTCTGAAAGCTTTGGCTACAAGAGCCCTCCTACTTGCATGATGGCCACAAGTTCCTTCGTGTATCTCGTGTAATAGAGCTTTTCAATCGGCAATGGAAATACACCTTTGAAAGATACCCGAGATACTACGCTTATAAAGTTCACCGTCCACTATGGTAAAGGCATTAGACCGCCGCACGATACGCTTGGCTTCCGTTGGATCCTCCGAAAATCTTTGCTCTATTAGATATGCTAGAAAAGGCTGAGTCCAAAGAGGTTCAAGGAGAAGTACCTGCTTTGTAGATTGCAGCGTAGGACCTTCGACATCTTCCTGGAGCTTAGTTTCTGAACCAGCAGTCGACACTTCTGGAGGTGCCGAAACTTTTTCTTTGATTGATCGTTGAGAAATAACTTCATAGAAGACTCCATCTGGAATAGGGGAACACGTGGATCCTATGTTTTCCAAAGCATCGGCTTCTTCATTGCTAGCTCTGCCGATGTGTTTTAGCTCACATCCTTCAAATTTGGCTTCCATAGACTGGTATATTTGATGGTAGGTCATGTTGTCACTGACCTCATCACATAGATTCATCGACTGCTGCACCACAAGATTTGAATGTCCATAAATTTCTAAGCGGGTTGCTCCACATGCTTTAGCCATTCGCATCCCGTGCAACAATGCTTCATACTCTGCTTCATTATTTTTCAGCAGTGGAAAGTTCATTCCTAGAATATATCTCATCTTGTGTCCCTATGGTGATCAATATTACTCTTGCGCCTGCACCAGTACTCCACTTCGATCCATCAAAGTACATCGTCCAAGATCCAGACATGTCGGGTGCTGCCGGAGTTCGCGATTGAATCCAATTAGCCAAGAAATCTGGGAGAACCTGAGATTTGATTGCTGTCCGATTGACATAAGTTATATCATGTGGTGCTATCTCGAAAGCCCATTGAGATACTGTACCGTAGCCTCCGGGTTTGTGAGTATATTCTTCAATGGTGCTTCGCTTACCACGATGATCGGGTGTTCCGTGAAGTAATGTCGTAGCTTGCGAGCTGTACACCATTGCTCCATACGGCATATGCTAACTTCTGGTGATGAGGATATCGCTGCTTTTCTGGCGTAAGTACCTCGCTGAGGTAGTAAACATGTCGTTGTACACCATGAACTCTCCCTACCTCTTCTCGCTCGACGACTAGAACTGTGCTGAAGACCTGCACCGTTGCAGCTATATACATGAGCATTGGTTCCTTTTCATGTGGAGTTACGAGTACTGGAGATGTTGACAGAATCTTCTTCAGATTATTAAAAGATTCCTGTGCCTCAGCTGTCCACTTGAACTTTTCTGACTTCTTCATCAACTGATAAAAGGGCAAAGCTTTTCTCCCAACTTGGCGATAAATCTGCTAAGCGCTGCTAGCCGTCCCACCAACTGTTGCACTTGATGCAAATTCTTCGGCGGTTCCGTGTCGAGGATAGCTTTGATTTTCAAAGGATTGGCCTCTATTCCTCTAGCTAAAATAAAGTACCCGAGTACCTGACCTCCTGGCTCCCCGAAGAAGCATTTCTTCGGATTCAGCTTTATTTTGTACCTGTCGAGATTGTCAAAAGTTTCACGCAGATCGTCAATGAGGGTAACAACATTTTTGGTTTTAACCACAATATCGTCGATGTAGACTTCGATATTCCGGACAATTTGCTCTC